>NC_133374.1:33431648-33464614 GCF_049309525.1 Garra rufa
AACACACAAGCCTCCCATCATGCCTGCAGTCTCCTATAGCGTCTCTCCGAAGGGGGTGATGAGTCAGAGCCAGTGAGACTGCTTTACCCCTCCATTACCCTGATATCTACAGTCACTCAGAGGCAGCCCGAACAGGTGCTCACGGTAGAGTGGTTTTAAGTTAAATCAACGGTTCTGCTGGGTCCCGTCTGACATATAGTTCAGTGATAATACTTTTAGTGACAATCACTATTAGGAATTTACCTGGATCTTTACCTGGATCAACGGTTCTGCTGGGTCCCGTCTGACATATAGTTCAGTGATAATACTTTTAGTGACAATCACTATTAGGAATTTACCTGGATCTCCAGTTGGCCCCTTAGGACCTACGTTTAAAGGGACAGTACTCTCTAAAATTATATTTGTCTCATAGTATACTCCTCATGTCTTTCAAACCACATGCGAGTTTTAAAAAAGGAGATCTTTTGCAGAATAATTAAGCACATTTTATATAAATGTAGCTTTTATATAAATTTCATATAAACAGTTTTTATGTATGTAAGTATTATTACATTGTTGTAGTTTAATTATAGAACTAAGTACTGAGTAATATTACTTAAAACATACTTACTATAGGGTTAGGATTAGGGTTTGGTTTAAGGATGCAGTTGAGGTCAAAAGTTTACATCCCCCTTTCAGAATCTGCAAAATGTTAATTATTTAACCGAAATAAGAGGGATCATATAAAATGCATGTTATTGTTTATTTAGTACTGACCTGAATAAGATATTTCACATAAAATATGTTTACATATAGTCTACAAGAGAAAATAATTTTTTTTTTATTAATAAAAATTACCCATTTCCAAAGTTTACATTCCGTTCATTCTTAATACTGTGTTCTTAGTTGAATGATCCACAGCTGTGTTTTTTGTTTAGTGATAGTTGTTCATGAGTCCCTTGTTTGTCCTGAACAGTTAAACTGCATGCTGTTCTTCAGAAAAATCTTTCAGGTCCCACAAATTCTTTGGTTTTCCAGCATTTTTGTGTATTTGAACCCTTTCAAACAATGACTGGATGATTTTGAGATGCATCTTTTCACACTGAGCAGGGCTCGCAAAATTTCAAAATCTCTGGTAGCCCTTCGGGCAGGTACTCTTCAGATTTTGGTAGCCCGAAAATTAATTTAACTAACCCAAATAAAAAAAAATACCTTTTTTTAGTATAGAAAATCAGATAGGAGTCTAATCAAAAACTACACAAATATAAACAAATATCAAGGAAGTAATTTTATTTCATTATATTTATTTCATTTAGTGTATCTGCAGAATTTTTAAATATTAATTTAAAGGAATTAATGACCCTTTTTAAGATCTTCACAAGTAAAATAAACAGTAATGGGATTGGACAATGTAAAGTAGAATATTAAGCCATACAATGGTATGATTTATAATTCAGATACAGTTTCACACAAAAACACAATATCTTACACTATGGCATTTCATCCTTTATACCATTAAAAGGGATAAATTGTGTATATAGTTTATTATATTTATTTAAAACATAAATATTACTGTACTTGTTTAGATTTTTAGAAGGCACCTTAACTTTTTACATTTACAACTCTGTTTGCTGCATAAAAACATGGGTCGATAATTGCAATCATTTGACCATAAATTGCTGAAAAAATGTGGAAATAAAAATTAATTATCTGTCACGAGGGGACGCTTTAGGAGCGCTGAAATATTACGCTTTCCATAGTAACAGCTGTACACAAAGCTGTATTAACGCAGTTTTATCGAGAGGTTTTATCAGGCATGAAATGAAAATTCCAACATGTTTCTGAGGACAGTCGGTTCCCTTCAGAAACATTCATATAAAGACATCAGTGCCGCGTTTTGTCTTTGAAATGTGCAGCGGGCATATTTCTTCAATGACATCATTGCCTTTTGAAATTTAATCCAGCCCCATCGCGATTCTCGTCTTTCCGTCCTCAACTGTAAGACCTCTTAAATTATAATTAAGACGTTACTTATACTATTTAACATATTTAAAACTTTTTATGGCCTTAAATTTGATACAACTAAGTTCAGGAGTTTTTAAGGACCTGCAGGAGCTCTCTACTTTACGATAGCCCGTCGGGCAGTCTGGTGAAACCATAGACTGTAAAAAATATGGACGTAGTGTCCGTGACGTCACCCGTAGGATTCTGAAGCGCTATTTTGAAGCCTATAGTGGGCGGGAGTCGGCCGTCGCCATCTTGGAATCGCGTCACCGCGCGTCACTCCCGGATAATCAAAAATGGGCAAAAAGGCGGGACGTGGGTGGAGCTGGTTGCTGAAACCACGCCCGCCTAGCGCGCCAGTGGTGAGAGCAGCGGCAATCCCCCTGTCACTCAAGTGACCACGCCCTTAATTATGCAGAACTTTAAGGCTTAATATAACTTAAACGGATGAGTTATAAAAAAATTCACCCCCCTCACAGTTGACATGAAGAGCGAAATTAGCTATATAGACCAAAACCACTTTTTGAACCAGGCTGTAAACATACTTTTTTCTGCTGTAAAGTTGGGCATTTTAACATGGGGAGTCAATGGGACTGACTCCCTTCTGCAGCCAGTCTCTAGCGGCCAGTCGATGAATTGCAGTTTAAGTCACTTCCGTGTTGGTTTCAATAGAGAGAGCGGGAGGTTGCCCCTTGGGTGAAACATTTTGGTAGCCCGACCGGAAGACACAATAGCCCCGGGACGTCGGGCTAGCGATTTTGCGAGCCCTGCTGAGAACAACTGAGGGACTCATATGCAACTATTACAGAAGGTGCAAATGCTAACTGATGCCATAGAAGGAAAAAACATTCATTAAGAGCCGGGGTGAAATATTTTGAACTTAAAGATCAGGGTAAAATGTAACTTATTTTGTCTCCTGGGAAACATGTAACCACTTCTGTAGTACTAAATGAAACAAGAAATATGATATTTAGGCAAAATAAGAAAAACGGACACATCTCCACTTCTCCATTCTCCATTCTTTCATAGTATTAACAATCAAGACGATGTAAACTTTTGAACAGGGTCAGTTTTATAAATTCAACTATTATTTTCTCTTATTCAGGTCAGTACTAAATAAACAATACCATGCATTTTATATGATCCCTCTTACTTTGGTCAAATATTTAACATTTAGCAGATTCTAAACTTTTAACCTCAACTGTAGTTACATGTAATTATGCATAATTCACTGTACATGTAGTCACCTACAGAGGCCAGAACATGTAACGTGCATTGTATTGTAAAAAGGCATAGCAAAGGGTTACATGACTGAAACGTTGGCTGCTGTTTTAAATAAAGTAGTAGTTTTAATCAATTTCTTATTCATTATTAGAGTGTGTGGGCTTTTTTATTACATTTTTTGTCCATTTGGATTTTTCAGTCTATGCACCTCATTTTGGACTTCTTTCAAGGCACAGTGAATTTCTGGCAATTTAACAAGGACATTAATATGTAACGTGCATGAAGGGTGGGCGATATGGCAAAAATATCATTCCACAATTCATGATTCTTTGTCATGTTGGTTTTTCTATTTTGTCTGAGCAGTACAGCCAAACTAATTTCCGTTAGGCCTTACAAGGTAACAAAATATAAAATAAAAATTGCAGACATTTAGGCCAAAGTAGGTGAAGATAAAAATCATTGTCTTTTTTTATCTTTGTTATTAAAAAATAAGAACAAAGATACACATTACAAATACACATGGTACACAAATAAAATAACCAGTGCTTATTTTTTTTAGGTACAGTAGGTGTATTTAGCAGTGACATAAAAAAAACGGAATAAACAAATATAAAAATAAAATACTGTATACACTTGTGTGTATAATTGATGTACTGATGCCTATTAAAGCAAGTGTTTTAAAGTTTTTAGGTCAAGAGCAGTGAGTTATTTGTGTGTGTGTGTTTTGTTGTTGTTTTTTTAACATTAATGACAAGCGGCATGTTTAGTACAATTAGTCTGCTCTCTCTTTAAGACCTGCACGCAGCTAATATACAGGCAAGCATCTGTTTTTCTCTTACTTTTTACTTTAGACATAACCAACTGTGTTTATTACTTAATATTGTTAACAGCGCAACAGAGTTATTGCAGTATTTACAGTCTGTTTCTCACGCAGAGCTATCATAGGACCTCAAAAGACGGGTTTGGGTTTGGAACAACATAAAGCTAAGAATATATAAAGAGTTTTCATTTTAAGCACCAACCATACTAATTTTATTTTGTACTTCTTAACATTTATGGAGGCCTTGCCAAACAAAGGTTATGAAGGCTATTGTCACAACTTAATATCAGAATAAAGAGCATGCAAAATCACAGCACAAATGTAAGTGGATAGATTTGATTTGGCTCTAACATTAAGTGCAATAACTGTCACTAAGCCGTTCAAGTAATGACCACTGGATCGCCATTATGCTATAATAATATTCATCCAAACTGCTGAACCCAACACCTGCTGTCTGCTGAGCGCACCTGCTGAGCATCCTGACGTCCGTGTAATGTGCTTACAAAATGTGAACCTACATTTGAGACACGTTTGCCTCACGGTAAATACAAATAATTTAAATGAGATGCTTCACTGAGGTAAAAATGAATGGTTTTTGGTATTTGGTGATCTGTTGTCTACTGAATCTCATACATGCAGCTGATATAATGTGGTGTAGGTACCTGTTTGAACTCAGAATTTCCCTGCATGCTTTGCAAACAGTAGATGACTGGATCTCCCTTCATAGGTGGCAGTGTCTCCCAGCTCACCTCACACGACTCATCCACACGCTCCACACGAGGAGCTGAAGACACACACATATGAAAAGATGATGAGAACAAACCAAACTAAACTTGCATGCACAAATATTTAAGGTCCAATTGCAGAACATTAAATGTGTGTTGTAGGATGTTGGTTAATTTGAGCTTAGGACTGATTATTAATGTAACACCAGCTGTAAGATGGCAATAAACAGAGCTGTGCAATTATTGTATGCACACAGATTAGCTCCCTTATGAGAAGACAGACATAATATTCTGTGTAAAATACAAATCAAGCTTTATTGAACACATCCACTACTATTTAAAAGTTTGAACTTTCCTGAAAAATTTACTTATTATCATGGTTTACACAAACATATTAAGCATCAGAATGGTTTTCATCATTGATAATAATTAAAAGAAATGTTTCCCAGCAGTAGACTGATTTCTGAAGGATCATGTGACACTGAAGACTGAACATTCAGTTTTGTAATCACAGTAAATTAAATTAATAAATGGAAGTTTATAGGGCAAACGTATGGCTGCTGAAGTTGGGATGCTGTACCTTTTAGGGGTGCAGGTGGGGAGCGGGGGGTGTTGAAGGTGTAAACAGTGGAGAAGGGCCCTTCGCCCGCCTCGTTAAAGGCCTGGATGCGGAACGCGTACGAGGTAGACTCATTTAGCCTCTGCACTTTGTGAGTATGACAGGGTCCTTTATACAAGGATATAAACCTTTAGGAAGAGACAAAAACAGAGACAGAGATAAGGTTATGGTGTTAACCTCTATAAAGTCACAAAATACACAATATTATAAACTTACAACAGACTTGAAAGCAGACCCACATAAAATCTGAGCGAGTTTCAAATGAATGGATAATAAATAAATAAAAATGTAAAAATAGTTCTAATTTGAATAATTTATAAAGTTGAACACATCCCTTGCATGTTTGTACTATTGGGTTGGTACTATTTTTTGATTGTTTTAGAAATAAATTTCTTGTGCTTACCAAGGCTGGATTTATTTAATCAAAAAATAGTAATATTGTGAAATAGCATTACAATTTAAATAACTGTTTTCTATTTTAATATTTTTAAAATGTAATTAATTCCAGTGACTGCAAAGCTGAATTTTCAGCAGCCATTGCTTCAGCCTTTGCTGAATATAAATATTAATTCCTTTAAAAAAAAGAAAAAGAAAAAGAGAGGACTTACTAACATTTGAACGTTATATATTTGGCTAATCTTAGGATTTCGCTTTCAGAGAAAATTACTTGAAACTTCTGCCATGCTTCAAAATCACCCTACATCGCTATAGAAGTACCGGCCCAGTGTTTATAAAGTGAAAGTGCAAAGAAGGTCAAACACTCTTTACAAAAAAGGGCAAAACAGTGAGTTTTTTGACATACCCTAACTGTCTTAAACCAGAGTATGCATGCGCATTGCAGAGCTAGACAAGATGAGCATTTGTGGTTTAAATGTGTATAAATATAATAAAAAAAAAAATGGACTGTCGTTTCGCTAGATAAGACCCTTATTCCTCAGCTGGGATCGTTTAGAGCCTTTTGAAGCTGCTTTTAAACTACATTTTGGAAGTTCAAACTTGCAGGCACTGTTGAAGTCCACTATACTGAGAAAATTCCTGAAATGTTTTCCTCAAAAAACACAATTTCTTTACAACATGAAAAACATGAACATCTTAGATAACAAGAGGGTGAGTAAATTATCTGTAAATTTTTGTTCTGAAAGTGAACTAATCATTTTAAATAAACTGCAAAAGCACAAACAATACATCTACAAACCTCCCATTTTTATCCTCCATTTGGAGATGGTACTGTAGGGAATCTGTGGGTTGGGCCTTGGCTGGGCCATCACCCCACTTGAGCCTGAGGGTCTGGTGACTGGAGGCGGTGCACTCCAGACGTGGAGGAAGGGGTGGCAGTGGCTTGGTCTTCAGTTTAAAGGTGTGGCTAAAGGGTCCTGCTCCCAGACTATTCAGAGCCTGGATCCTTATCCTTCACACACAAGCACAAGATGCAGTTTTCATTCATACACATTCATTCATTCAAGGTTAATGCACATTTTTGGAATGGCTGAGAATTAAATTTGTAAGGTTCAAAAGAGTCATACATTCAAGAACACTGGTCGCGCTGTATGTTTCCTTTTGTTATTGTTCTATAACAAGAGATTTCATTGTACCTGTAGGTGGTGTCGGGCTGCAGGTTCTGGATGATGTATTTGGTTACGGGCCCAGTAAGGATGGGTTGTCTTTCTCCCAGATCGACCAGGTACGATGTGATCTCTGATCCGTGATCATTCGGCGCCTCCCAGCGTAGCCCCAGGCAGGTGGATGGAGAGTAAAGGAGAGGTCTGTCCTCTTCATCCTCCTCGTCCTCCTCATCTTCATCCCTGTCTGTGGTCCTGCTGCCCTCCACTCTCATCTCTGACTCACGGAGAGTGTGGACGCTGCTGACTGGCGCTGGCACAGAGCAGGGTGTCTGGCAGAATACAGCGTCGCTAAAGGGCCCCATTCCGGCTACATTCACTGCCTAAGGCACAAAATACAGTCAGTAAGTAACTAAAAATCAAAACAGAACTGACATGAACGGCTAATAATCCTTTAATCTTTGACTTTCTTGTAGTTGATTCTAGCTGAGCAACCTGAGAAATCATCAACCCAGGCTAATGAAAATACATGCCTCTACATACATTTCTGCAACACCGTAATTACTGTATGTTCCGTGGCAGTTTTAAAGTAAAATGTCCAGAGAGTGGCGCTAAAACAAACGTTCAATACGTGACCATGGCACATTTTTATTACGTTGTTAGTAGAGATGCGCGGATAAACCGCGGATCGGGCGGATGACGTGACGAAAAATAATATTTTAATTAAATTCGGGCGGGTGGCGGGCGGTTGTACCAATCAAATAAAAAAATATATGTATACATTGTTAAATATTATCTGACTATACCTACATCCAAAAAAACTGAGCACACTTTGAAATAGTCAAATTTTCATAATATGGCTAGTCGAGTCTATGCAGATAGAGTGCTTGTTATTATCAGAGATGGGAACGCCGGCGAAGGAGGTACGTGACAAACTAAAAAAAAAGTAATAAGCCATTCAAATAAAGAGCCCAATCAGCGGATGGCGTGCGGGTGCGGTTTTAAAAATTGGTCAAAAACGTTGGTGCGGATGGATGGCGGACGGATGAAGAGTTTTGTGATGCGGTTGCGGATGAAATAATAGCCCATCCCCGCATCTCTAGTTGTTAGGGCAAGTATTTCTGCGTCTTTATTACACTGCTTTAGGTATGCATTGCGGGTGTTCAAAATTCAAATATTCAGAGAGTGTCTAAAGGGTAATACTCTATCGTGTTGGAAATATACCTTAAACCTACCTGATAGTGTTGTTAAATGCAAAAGTGATATAAAAAAAACTCAACTGTTGATGTAGCCATGCTATTTTAACGTTCTTATGCAGATTTGAGCTGTTTTGTTGAACCGTAGATTCACAGGGTTCATACCGGAGCTCTTCATTACTCAAGTGCAACGACGTATCGTGTGAGTTACCGACCAAATGTACTGAAGAAAACTCATGCGTATGAAGTTGTATATGTGGCAAAGTTCAAAAGTATACATTTTAAAATCGCGCAGGATGTTAAAATTGTTTTCAAGTCATAACATACAATGCCCTCCACTAATATTGGCACCCTTGGTAAATATGAGCAAAAGTGGATGTGAAAATAAATCTGCATAATTTATCCTTTCAAAAAATTCACAAAATTCTAACCTGTAATTTAAGTAAATCAATAGAACCTAGGGGTGAAATCTCATTATGAAATAAATGTTTTTCTCTAGTTCACATTGGCCACTATTATTGGCACCCAATAATAAAAATCCTTTTCCCAAGATAACAGTTCTGTGAATATGCTGAAGTTTGTTTTTAGGTGAGCCAGGAGGATTTTTTCTTGCAACCCTCTGGAACAACATGTGGTGATGTAGGGGCTGTTTGATGATTTTATTTTAGGCTTTCTGACCTCAAGACTCAATTATCTGCAATTCTCCAACTGTGATCCTTGGAAAGTCTTTGGCCACTCAAACTCTCCTCCTTATCGTGCATTAGGATGATATAGACACACATCCTATTCTAGACAGATTTGTAACATCATTAGTTGATTGGAACTTATTAATTATTGCCCTGATGGTGGGAATGGGGATTTCCACTGCTTTAGTGCTTTTCTTACAGCCACTTTCTATTTTGTGAAGCTCAACAAACTTGTTCTGCACATCAGAACTACATTCTTGGTTTTACTTCTTGTGATGGATGATTAAGGGAATTTGGCTTTTGTGTTCATGTTTATAATCCTGTGGAACAGAAAGTCATGGCTGGACAATTTTATACTCCTAGCCACCCTGGTGTGCTAAAAAAAAAGTTTTTAGGGGTACCAATAATTGTGGCCAACGTGAACTAGAAAAAAACATTTATTTTATAATGAGACTCCCCCCCCCCCCATTTTCCATCGTTTTACTTCAAAGAAAGGTTAGAATTTTGTGAATTTTTCGAATGAAAGATCTAAAGGATAAACAATGCAGGTTTATTTTCACAGTCACCCTTGCTCATATTTTCTAAGGGTGCATATATTTGTGGAGAGCACTGTAATATTCTGCAAGTAAGTCTTTGAAAATTAGGCTTTATTGATCAAAACTCTGTACCTGTAAATCATTTTGTGAAAAGCTATAAAAGTTGTTGGAGTTTTACTGTCTCTAGTGTTTAATTTCAACTGGAAACTGCAGTGATTCATACATACAGGTACGTTTTTTCAGTTTTGCAGAAATGTATTTAGAGGCATGCATTTCCTGTGAGCTTATGCTGGAAATCATCAAGCTATAACAAACACAGGACCAACAATATTGATAATTCTACACAAAACATGTATCATGTATACAAAAGTAAAACATTACACTGGGCTAGAGTAATCTAGAAATACACAATGAAAGTGGGCAATAAAAATGTAAAGCATCAATTAGAGAATTTAATAACTGATCATAACGTTAATTAAAAACATTATTTTAGTTTAAATTCAGTTTCTAGGAACTGTTTTGCTTTAGTAAATCTGCTAATTGCCCCATCGGAAACATTCAGGGGTTGAAGATATTTTGGTTATAATTACAAATTGTACCAATTTAATTCAATAGTACAACATTAAACAATTAGTGCATAAGAGCACTCAATATAGTAATAAACAGCTATTATAAAGCTTAAAGGAAAAAAAAAAAAAACTGTATTAGTTTCCCTCATCCACAGGGTGGCACTGACCATGTAAAGTTGGCACTGATCCCATCATATTGTTTGTATGAATTATGCTGATTTATTTGAGCTCACAGGAAGTAAAAGCATTATCAGTCACCAGACTACTATTTCCTGGTTAGTTTCACATGGCAGATCACATCTCACCAACAGCTCAAACATTCAGCTGAATTAAGTTTGTGCATGATAGCCTATCTCACCTGTACTCTACAGAAGTAGTTGGAGGCAGGCAGCAGACCCCTCATCTCATGGGACAGTGCAGCACCGGAGTAACACATCTGCATACTGCCCTCTGCCGCTCCCCACTCCAGACGATACTCTGACACTGCTGCTCCGTTACAGGGAGGGGCCTGCATGGGTGCAAAACACAGTAAATGTGTAAGAAAATACCAAAAGCTAATACAAAAAAAATTTAATTAAATAAATAAAAACATAAAACAAAAAGAAAATCAAACAAAACAGATACAAAGAAGCAAATAAAAAGCACTATTTGAGAGGGGGCAATAGTTCTGATCTTTTTTTTTTTTTTTTTTTACTTATAGGCAAATCCGCCACTGAATAAAAGAAAAACTTTTTGACTCACACTTCTGACACTTTTTCTCACAATTGCGAGTTTGCATCTCGCAATATTGAACTTTTTTCCTCACAACTGCCTGAACTCGCAATTCTGACTTTTTTTCTCAGAATTATGAGACAAAAATCACAATTGGAATTGTGAGATATAAACCCACAATTCTGAGAAAAGTCAGAATTGTGGGATATAAACTCATAATTGCAAGTTACAAAACCAGAATTGCAAGATATAAACTAGTTATAAACAAGCAAGTTTTTATTATTTTATATCAAGTTATAAACTTGCAATTCTAAAAAAAAAAAAGTCACAATTGTGAAATATAAACTTGAAATTCTGAGAAAAAAAGTAAGAATTGTGAGTTTACATCTCACAATTCTGACTTTTTTTCTTAGAATTGTGTGATATACTGATAAATACTATAAAGTCAGAACTGCGAGACATAAACTTGCAACTGTGACTTTTTTCTTACTTACTATGACTTTATTTCTTGCAATTGCGAGTTCATATCACGCAATTCTGAGAAAGAAAAGTCCGAATTGTGACAATTCTGACTTTAGAATTTGAAATTGCAAGTTTATATCTCATAATTCTGACTGATTTTATTATTGACTTTTATAATTTTGCAATTGCAAGTTAATAAGTCGGAATTGTGAGAACAGTCTTTTTTCCTCCTCAAAATTGGACTTTAAGGTCTGGTTTCACAGACAGGGCTTAGACTAGGCAGGATTAGGCCATGGTTCATTTAAGTAATTTTTAAAACATTAATGGTGTGCATCTTGAGACAAAACAAAGGGACTGATATATTTTAAGATCAGTCTGTGCCAGTGTCTTTTAATTGAAACAGCTCAGACTTACATTTTAGTCTAGTACTAGGCTTCAGCCTTGTCTGTGAAACCAGAGGTACAATTCACAATTGCAAAGTTTATAACACAAATTTCTAAGAAAAAAAGTCAGAACTGTGACTTTATATCTCGCAATTCTCACTTTTTTCTCAGAATTGCGTGATATATATTGGCAATTGCGAGTTATAATGTCAAACATATACTCGCAATTTTTAGAAATAAAGTCAGAATTGCAGGATATAAACTCACAATTCAGAATTTTTTTCTTCAGAATTGCGAAATTTGTATCGTGCAATTCTGCGAAAACAGTCAGGATTGAGAGATAATACGTTGCAATTACCTTTTTTTGTTTTTTATTCAGTGGCGGAAAAATGTGTTTTATTAGTCCTTTTTAATTTTTATTATAGTTAAAGTTCCTGTAATTTTTTGTCTATAGGTCTATTTTTAGTTTCTTTTTCTTCTTTTATATTTATTCATTTTATTATTTATCATTTTTTATAGGTTTAGTTTATTATTATTTTTTTAATCAGGTTTTCAATAATAACAACCCTGATTCAGTCACAATGAAGTTATTCACTAAAATTAACCCATCCTCCCTAAGCTACTAAGGCCATGTACACACTGCAAGCTTTAGGAATGACAACTGCATTTAAATTCGGGATTGAGTCCTGTAAATTATCATTCCATGTGTGTACGGAACAGCATAGAACAACCATAGAAACATTTTGCCATCTTGGGGAAGCGAATAAGATTTTAGCCATTTGGTATCTGCCATTTTTTGGCTATAGACTATTTTTGTCCGATTTTAACTAAACAACCGCTGATAGACGTGCTGTGTTTTGTTTATGTTCGGGAGGCTGCTTTAGAGAGCGCTGTCTTGCAGTGTTGCCATGTCCTCAAAATTACAAACATTTTTAGCATGTTGTTTGGTCTTAGCTCATACAGCCAGCCACTTTACGGAGTTAATAAAGTGGTCTGTGGTAGATATGAGATATATGTTTTTTTTGGTGTTATAAAATAAAGCATTTGGGTGTTTTACTGTTTTTTTGCACAGGCTAAGGTTAAGACTTCTTTCACGGTTATTTTCTTACATCTCACATACATAAATAAGATACATTTCCGATGCGCATTTAAATACGTCATTAACAACTAGTTGTTCAGTTCAGTTCCGTACACACTGCATAGAATTTCTGTAATGCGGTTGTCACTACCTGTATTTTTCGGGAGTTAATGTGGTTGTCACTCCCGTATTTTAGTGAATTATGTGTGTACAGAATGTGATTAAGGAGTAAAAGGTGAACTGACAACCGAATTTAGCTGCGGTGTGTTTGTGGCCTAAAACTTACTTGGTATAAAAGGAATAATTTGCATCATAGGATATTCTTACCTCCCAGCTGATCACAGAACATGTCGGTGATTTACAGGTGACATGAGGGGGCCGACACGTCTCGGGGGCACCTGGACCTGTCGTGACCTCAGATCGTTCCGAAAAAGGGCCATACTGTTGAACATCAATAAAATATTAAACAACTTGCCAGTCGATATACTACTACATGTTGCACATTCTATAAAGAACAGATTATTAGCATCTATATAGACACATAATATCATTACATTTGTACAGCTTGCACTCACCCCAGCTTTGTTGGCAGCTCTAAGCCGGAAGCCGTAGGTCCTGCCGGGCAGTAAACTTCCCACTGTGCAGTCCAGTTCAGAGCCCTGGTACACTTCCCTGCCCTCATCCACCTGGGGAGCGAACATTTCTATGTGGTACGAAGACACTGAACTACCTCCATCCACCAGAGGGGGCGCTAACAGAATGAGAGAAAATGTTCAGCTTTAAAGCAAAGACACATTACATTAATTAAAATTAAAGGTAAATACTTTTACATTTTCACAAAAAATAATACAAAATGCTTTTTTATCTTTCTGACTAATAACTATATTGAAAAACAACGTATCACAGTTTTCATAAAAACATTAAGCAGCACAACCATTTTCAACATTGATAAAAATAAGAATTGTTTCTTAAGCAGCAAATTCTGAATATTACACCTCTTTCAAAACAAAGTCTGAATAAAGGCCGCAAACATTTAAACAATTGCAAAACAAAGCTTACCCCAGCGTAACTGCACCTCTCTTGCTTTGGGTTTGCCTACGACTCTGGGCGGCTGACATGGACCAGGAGGAACAGGTGGTGTTTGGACCTGCAAGGGCTCTGTCAACTAAAAACAGCAAGGATGAGAAATTAGAAAACTATATTCTTGATACACTTTAAAAATGTACACCACGTTCCACCTCCTCCAATGAGAATAGTGTGTAGGCACCGGCTGAAACAGTGACAGCAGACCACAGCCATGTGAGCATTCTCTCACATTCACGGCTGTGAAAACCAGCGCCAACATGAGTCATAGCTGTGTGCTGGCAAGTCCCGCATGCAGATATGCATCTGTGAAGCGCCGACAATGCCATTACAGCTGGGATCAGAAGACGGAAGAGAGAAATGATTACAAGCCGCTTGCCAAAAGCGTTCCATTGATAAAAGCGTGTTGTGATTTTGAAGGCGTGGAGATGATGGAAGAGGGAAAACAAGTAAGCGATTTGTATTTAAACGAACCGATAAAAGGAAGGTGGATGAATTGGTAACAAGTTGTGGAGAAAAGGAAAAAAGATGACAGTCCAACAGAGATGTTTACACCTAAGATGTATGCAAAATAAGCAAAAATGTTATTTAGTATTTGGATTACTTAAAATGCTGGTTATAAAATTAGCCTTAGCAAGACTGACATTTTTGTCTCGTCTCTATGATGCGCATGTGTAGTCTGTGTGATCCGGGTCAATACAGTTAGCAAAAAACTTCCATCTTGTTTTCGTCTTCAACTTCAAAATCGTCCGACAACGCTGTTTTACCTTTTTTTTTTTGTAAAGGGTGTTTGATCTTCTTTGTATGTTCACTTTGTAAACACTGGGTTGGTAGTTCTGCAGCGATGTAGGATGATTTTGAAGTTGGAGAAGAAAACGAGATGGGAGTTTTTGACATACCCTAACTGTACTGACCCAGATCACACAGACTACAAATGTACATTGCAGAGATGAGACAAGACAAGCATTTGAGGTTTAAATGTACATAAATTGTCAATCTGTTTCGAAAATAACCGATCATTTTGCTAGATAAGACACTTCTTCCTCGGCTGGGATCGTTTAGAGCCCTTTGAAGCTGCGTTTAAACTGCATTTTGGAAGTTCAAACTTGGGGACACCATACATATGCATTATATGGAAAGAAATCCTGAAATGTTTTCCTCAAAAAGCAATTTCTTTATGACTGAAGAAAAAAGAAATGTGGATGACAAGGGGGTGAATACATTATCCGTAAATTTTTGTTCTGGAAGTGAACTAATCATTTAAGTTCTAGAAACTCTTTTTCTAACATGAATTTGAGAACATGCATTGTGACTGGCTATGATCTGAGGCTTTCTGTATACAAAGAATACTGATTGTTAAAAATGGGCGTGCTTAATTGTACTGAAATTACATTTGTAGTGTGCTGCAAATCTAAAAAGTATACTATTAAAAAAAACTACTTGCAAATAATATAATATTAATGAAATGGCAACTTAAGTGTCTAAAAGAAGAAGTTCACCTCCAGAACAAAAATGTAGAGATAATTTACTCACTCCCTTGTCATCCATGTTTATTTTCTAAAAAAAAATTATAACTATTACTTTTAACTATTAAACTTTTAACCTCAAATGCTCGTCTTGGCTAGCTCTTTGTGAACTCTGTGCATTCCGGGTCAATACAATTAGGGTATGTCTAAAAACTCCCATCTCATTTTCTCCTCCAACTTCAAAATCGTCCTACATCGCTGCAGAAGTACAGACCTAGTGATTACAAATTGAACGCACAAGGAAATGGGAGTGTTTCGACCTACCCTAACTGTCATGAACCGGAATACACAGAGTTCATGCAGAGCTAGGCAAGACAAGTGTTTGATTTTAAAAAGTATATAAATTGTACATTTTTTTAGAATATAACCAATAGTTTCACTAGATAAGACCCTCATTTAGAGCCCTTTAAAGCCACATTTAAGCTGCATTTTGGAAGTTCAAACTCGTGGGCGCCATAGAAGACCACTATATGTATAACTTTTTTTCTCAAAAACAATTTCTTTACGACTGAAGGAAGAAAAAAATACATTTGGATGAAAAGGGGTTGAGTAAATTATCTGTAAATTTTTGTTCTGGAAGTGAAATTATCCTTTAAAGAAGAACACTTTATTGACTGTTTCTTAACACACTAAAATAACGTTTTAAAAATGTGTTCTTTCTAATCCAGTTTTCACTTTTAAAGTGATGGTTTTAATAATCTTTTGTCGTTATAAATTTTTTTTTTTTTAAAAAGTACATTTAATTTTTATCTAATTTTGTACCACAAAATAAACATCACTATTTAAAATAATAGTTTTGAGCCTACAGCAATAAAGGATTGTACATTTCTGTGTGACATACCGGGCTCTCGCCTCCCGCACTGATGCAGTGGACTCTCGCCTGGTATGAACATCCTGGGCTCAGACCATCAAAAACACACTCCATAGCTGAACCACTGTACACCTGATTCCAAGAACCTGAAACACACACAAGCAGTCAATGAACAATCATAATAATGGCAGGATCAAATTAAGCATGTGTAGACACACCAGAAAACTGGAACGTACCACTTAACCCTTCAGACAGCTCCGCCACATACTTTGTCACATCTGAACCGCCATTGTCTTTAGGAGGATCTAAAGTAACACAACAACAACAAATGAAAACAGTAGTTAGTATTAGCATCCAGTTATTTTAGTATCGAGATGCTATTATACTATTTTAAATTAGTTTTTTTTTTTTTTTACATTTTCTGTTTTGAATTTAATGTAAGTCTTATTTTAGTTTAGTTTAATTTGTTGTTTTGATCTTTTTCAAAAGTTATTTTTTTATGTTTACATTTTTAAGATTACTTTGATTTAGTTCTCACACACTGCTTACTTTAAAATGAGGTACTGAAATAACTTAAATTAGATTTTTAGATAAGCTGTAGTTGTACTGAGTCAAGGATCAATCTTTGTGTGCTTATAACATGCTGTACTGACCCCAGGTCAGACGGAAACTGGTCGGGTGAGGTTTTCCCTTCACTGTAAGTCTACATGGGCAGCCCGGTCTGTCAGGGGCCGTGGTGAACTCAGACACACTGCTGGGGTTACTTTTCCCTTCTGCATTATAGGCGATAACCTGCAATAATAATAAAAAAATAAAAAAAAAGGCAGAATGTTATTCATTATAGTAATGAAAGTGTGAAGGGGGGAGAGAGGGTTATTAATAATTCAAAATGTCACAATGCAAAAAATCTGAATGTTCCTAAAAATAGGCTTCATTATGACTCACCCAAACACCGGGTGCAGAGGGAATGCAAATCTCTAGGGCCTTTCAAAACCCCTTTATATTCACCACCAAATTTATCTCACTCAGAAACAGTTTTCCCCCTGATAAAAGTGCAGGATGAGGAAATGTTTCACGGTACAGAAATAAACAGTGGTGTTGTGATGTCATCTGTCATAGTAATTGGCAGTAATTGGAGATGTGAGCTCTCGCCAGGTAATCAGCTCCTCTCATCAGGATACGTGCAGCCGTTCTGATCACATTAATACATTTTTGTTTTTGGAAACACGATTAGGATCAACCAACCCCAACAACACCAGAGAACAGTGACCGATCACATCACTACACCACCTGCTTCATCTCACAGCTGCTGGCAACAGTCTCGATCATGACTCGCACAAATCACCGGGATGGGGTAAGGAGATATAGGAGTTCAGGAGAGAAAACAAAAAAGAGAGCAAAAAAGAATGCACTAACAAAAAACAAAGGATTAAAAAAACTAAAAACAAGAAGAACAAATTAAAGAACAAATAAAACAAAAACAAAATTACTTACTAACAAACGACAGGAGGGGAAAAAAGCATGTACAAAAAAAAGAAACAAAAAACTGATAATGGAAGAAAGAGAACAAAAACAGAATAAAATAATATATAGACTGAATAAAAAGAATGACAAAGAATGAAAAAAATGGAAAATAACAAATTAAATGAAAAAACAAAGAAACTAAAGTATAAAGAAAAAGCTAATTCAAAGACAAAAAAAGAATAAAAATAAAAAGAAAGGGACAAGAAGGAATGACAATATTAAAAAACAAAACAAAAAAGATAAAAAAGGGAGAACTAACAAATAAAATAAAATAAAATAGGAAACAAACAAAAATAAAAAACAAGAGCAAAAGAAATAAACAAATTGAACAGACAAAAGGTGGAAAAGGTAAGAAAGAAAAAGAATAAACAAAAGAAACTGATAAAGAAACAACATTAGACAGAAAAGAGAAAAATTTAAATAAAAAAAGAAATTGAATACATAGAACTAACAAACTAAAGAAACTAAAAAAAGAAAGAAAAAACACAAAAAAAGAAAACTAAACTTACTAACAAACAGAAATAAACAAAGAGACACACTCAAGAAGTCACAAACATACAACACAAGGACAAAAAGGTAATCATTGTGTGTGTCTGTGTTCTCTCACCCTGAACTTGTACGTGGTGCTCCTGTGGAGGTTTCTGACAGTGTGTGAAAGCTCGTCACCATCATAACTGGCCTGGAACCCATAACCCTGTGAACACATGACATACTCATGTAAACATGCATTAAAACCTGACCTACTTATGGAAAACAGAATCTTTATGACCTAGTTTATACCTCGATTTAACATTTGCCTTGAGACAGATCATGGTTTGCTAACAACAATGTTTGCATAAATGACTTTTTACATAACGTTCAGCATTCTCAAGCTTGACAGTCACATTTCCATTAAAATTTCTTAAAACAAATATTAATCATTTGTAATTTTATATATTTTAATAATAAAATGTAAATTATTAATAAAACATTTTATTGTTTTTTTTTTATTAATATATTAACATACAAAGTATTATCTTTTATCAGACACATCGCCAAATAATATTTGCTATGTGAAAAGAAAATTTATTTATTTAAAATTTGTTATTTATTTGTCAGCTTTTTTGCTGTTGATAGGAGTGTCAAAGTGTGTGTGTGCATCTCACTCACTGAGCCCTCCTCTTCCATCTCCAGCACGTAGCCAATTTCGTCCTCTTTGGGCGAGCCAGCTGGCCTGTGCCATCGCACACAGAGCCATGTGACCCCAGACTGAATCAGCTCAGGGCTTAAGGGGGGAGCAGGCACACTGCATGAGGTCATGATGTGGACGACTTCACTGAACTCACTACGAAAAGAGTAAATGCAGGTAAAAAATGATTGTAAGGACAAAACATATACTGCATATATACTGTAATTTCAGAGTTTTTATCATATAAACATGCTGCAAATTATATTTAACATTAAGCATCTAAGAACATGGGCAAAACAGATATACCATATCTCACAAAAGTGAGGACAACCCTCACATTTCAGCAACCATTTTGGTATATCTTTTCAAGGGACAATACTACAGAAATGAAACTTGAATATATTTTAGAGTAGTCAATGTGCAGCTTGTATAGCAGTATAGATTTATTGTCCCCTGAAAATTACTCAACATACACCCATTATTGTCAAAATAGCTGGCAACAAAAGTGAGTACAACCTAAGTGAACTTGTCTAAAGTGTCAATATTTTGTGTTAGCACCATTATTATCTGGCACTGCCTTAACCATCCTGGGGCTTGGAATTGACCAGAGCTGCACAGGTTGTTGCTGGGATCCTCTTCCACTCCTCACAGAGCTGCTGGACATTAGACAAATGGTGCTTCTTCACCTTATGCTTGAGGATGCCCCACAGGTGCTTAATAGGGTTCAGGTCTGGAGACATACTTGGCCACCCAATCACCTTCACCTTCAGCTTCCTCAGCAAGGCAGTTGTCATCTTGGTGGCGTGTTTGGGGTCATAATGTTGGAAAACTGATGTTCGGCCTAGTTTCTGGAGGGAAGGGATCATGTTGTGCTTTAGAATGTACAGTACATAATGGAATCCATGTTTCCCTCAATGAACTGCAGCTCCCCAGTACCAGCAGCACTCATTCTTGGTACTCCTCACCAGGGCATGGCCACACATGCTGGACACCATCTGAGCCAAACAAGTTTATCTTATAGTCTCATCAGACCACAGGACATGGTTCCAGTAATTCATGCTCTTGGTCAGGTTGTCTTCAGCAAACTGTTTGCGGGCTTTCTTGTGAGCCAGCTTCAGCTTCTGGGATGACACCTATGCAAACCGACTTGTTGCAGCGTATGATCTGAGCACTGACAAGCTGACCTTCTACTTCTGCAACCTTTAAAGCAATGCTGGCAGCACTCATGCATCTGTTTTTTGAAGCCAGGTTCTGCACCTGACGCACAGAACTTCGTTGATCAATCTTGCTAGGCCTGTTCCGAATGGAACCCATCTCGGAAAACCACTGTATGACCCTGACCACTGTAGTGCAACTTGGTTTCAGGGTGTTACTGAACCTCTAATAGCCTTGGCCATCTTTGTGGAGAGAAACAATTCTAATTCTCAATCCTCAGCCATAAGATGCCATGTTGAACAACCAGTGGTCAGTATTAAGGGGAATTGTACTTAAATTCACCTCATTTTAAGTGTTCTAAAACAAGATACACAACTTTGTATGGTCCTGTCAAGCAGACAAAAACATAAACATGATGTGGACGACTTCACTGAACTCACTACGAAAAGAGTAAATGCTAAATAGGACACATGTGGCTTTGCATGGTTAAACAACATACTGCAGTTATCACTTAGGGTGTACTCACTTTTGTTGCCAGCTATTTTTACAATAATGGCTGTAAGTGGAGTTATTTTCAGAGGACAGTAAATCTATACTGCTATACAAGCTGCACATTGACTACTCTAAAATATATTCAAGTTTCATTTCTATAGTATTGTCCCTTGAGAAGATATGCTAAAATGGTTGCTGATATGTGAGGGGTGTACCCACTTTTTGAGGGGTGTACTGGCCTTTATAATAGCCTAAATATTATTTATAACAAATAATTTATATAATGTTTATGTTTGTAAGCTTTTCATTCACCAATATTTTACATTATTTCTGAATGAAGTCATAACATGCGTTATGCAACTTATCTGTGATTTTTTCCCCCTCTCAACAATGCAATTTTAACCCGGTAACCCGAGTACAGTACATGAAAATAGTTTAAATTTATGGTTTTAAGATTTTTTCGATTTATATCCGCCATTAGCATTACAGTCTTTGTTTTTTGCTGGATTTAGGAAAATTGAGATACACTGATACATACCTCACCCCCATGTCATTTTTGGCTGCCAGCCGAAAAGAATATCTGGAAGCTGTGGAGAGTTTGGTCAGCCTGTACTGCTTCTGAGGGCCGTAGTAGCACTGTTCAAACGCACTTGTCCCCTTCCCCTGTTCACAGATCACAATCAGGATTAGCTCTACATGAAAGCACAAACCCCACTTCACAGATCTCAGATCAGCTGAGGAATGTTTTGCATAAAGAAAATTAAGCATATTTTTAGGACCATTATGATTTTTTTTTGCATTGTGACATTACTTTTGTGATAATTTAGCACATTTTTTAGCCAATCCTCATTATAGTAACGCGTCTAGATGTTTTACTTTCAATTTGTTCTTGTAACTACCACTATTCCCATCACTGTAATAAATGAATGAAAATAATCATGTTGTTACACAATTTTTCGAATTTATTAAAATAATCATCTAAATTTAGTACAAAGAGCACGAGGTACAAATTTTGTAATATATATTTTCTCACATTACAGAAATGAGAACTGGTTTAACAATTTACTTATTTGTCATAGAATTAATGCAACCAAAAAACTTAATGTTTCTACAAATAGGCTTCATTTTTTTGAAAGCAAACAGCAATATTGGAAAATAATATACCTCATCCCACTGAAGAATATAGTTTTGGATTTTAGAACCGTTGTCACATGGAGCCTAAAAAAAAAAAAAAAAAAAGAGTTTTTTTTTTTTTTGTTATTATGCACTTAATATGTCAGGTTAAAGAAGTAATATACATTTTACATGAGATGTGCCAGCATGTTAATGTGTGCACACACCTTCCACTGCAGGACAAGGCTGCTCTTGGTGCCGCTGGCTTTGCGTGGCGGGCTGGGCCTATCTGGCTCACAGCTCAGAGTGGTGAAGCTCACTGGCTCTGAAGGGATGCCTTGTAAACAGTTACACATGGCCTGGACCCTAAATAAACACACACACATACAGTACACTTATATTAGCATATAGAAACAACATAAGTACCAACAGTAAATAAAGGAATAGTTTTAGAACTTAAAAACTGTATTTATAAGACTGAATATTCTTGTAATATAGTTAATATAACCACATTATTATTAATAATAATAATAAAGTAACTGCAACCAGCCACTGTGACAGTAACTATAATTAATATAACCAAACATTTTATTTATAAAGAATACTCTTATAATACTCTTATTATATAATAATATAATTATCATAACTTTATTATTATTATTATTATTACTATTGTTATTATTATTATTATTATTATTGTATATGGATGCAATGTAGGGGAAATTTCCCCAACGATTAATAAAATAGTGACAGAAAATAATCAATGTGACATTAAAAATTACCAATGACATCGCATATTTTATAAGACAAGATATTTGTCAATGTCACTCAGGATCTGTAGCGCTTACTTCAATCTTTAATGTTAGATCTTTACATCTTCCCTCTTCTTTGAACAAAATAAATACTTGAAAATTACGGACTCATTATTATTCGTAATGAAGACAACAACAAAACAGTTTAATGCCAAACTTTGTTTTATTAAACTGTGGCCAAGTTGCAATTCAAACCCTAATTTAGATTTAATTAAAAACAGGAAACAAATTACTACAACGAGGCCATGATTTAAATTAAGGGAACAAATATTTAATTTCATGGCCACAATTTAATACAAACGTGGGACAGAATTCTCATTTTGTGGCAAAGATATATATTTTGGCTCAATATATACCTATGCTGTAACACAAATGAAATAAAGATTGTTGGATTTTCCCCTTACTTTAGAATGAGTATTTAACTTGTGGTTCATTATCAGTTTTAATGAAAAACACAACAACAAAAAACAAAAGACAAACTCACTTGTATTAAAGGAGAAGTTCACTTCCAGAACAAAAAATTACAGATAATTTACTCACTCCTTTGTCATCCAAGATGTTAATGTCTTTCTTTATTCAGTCGTAAAGAAATTGTGTTTTTTTGAGGAAAACATTTAATGATTTCTTTTCATATAGTGGACTTCTATGGTGCCCCGAGTTTTAACTTCCAAAATGCAGTTTAAATGCAGCTTTAAAGGGCTATAAACGATCCCAGCTGAGGAAGAAGGGTCTTATCTAGTAAAACAATTAGTTATTTTTTACAAAAAAAAAAAAAATAATAATAATAAAAAAAATAAATAAATAAATAAATATATATATATGTATATATATATGTTTTTTAACCTCAAATGCTGGTCTTGTCTAGCTCTGCGTGAACTCTCTGTAGTCTATTTTTTTTTTTTTTGGAAAATAACCAATCGTTTTACTAAATAAGACCCTTCTTCCTCAGCTAGGATCATTTAGAGCTCTTTGAAGCAGCACTGAAATTGCATTTTAGAACTCGGAGGCACCATAGAAGTCCACTATATAGAGAGAAATCCTGAAATGTTTTCTTCAAAAAAACAATTTCTTTACGACTGAAGAAAGAAAGACATGAGCATCTTGGATGACAAGGGGGTAAGTAAATTATCTGTATTTTTTTTTTTACTTCTTTAAAATCACAGAAATACAGTTGCTAACACTTATTACCCTAGAAAGCCTAACAATATAATGTAAAAGTCAAAAGTGACACAAACCTGACATGGTAGTCTGTTGCTGGTCTTAATTCTTGTAAGGTTGCACTTAGTTCCACACCACTAACACAAATGAAAGACAAAAGAAAGAAAATAATAGTAATATTTTTACACAATGTAAACAATTAAAACACCCCTTCAAGATTCATCTACTGTTGTGATTTTAAAAGAGCTGCAAATGTCATGTGAACTGCTGCTGAACTTTAGCCATCACTGATTTCAGAAAACCCACAGCAAACCACAAAAAACAACAGCAAGTTCCTCAAACGAACCCACACCTTCTCCACATCCTGCCCAGACCTCCTCCGCAGCATGACACGGAGCATGATCTCACCTGTAGGCGCTCTTGTACTTCCCGTCCTTGCCACTGTACGAGACTGACACCTCGTACGTCAAACTGGGCTCCGCAGGGCTTTCTTCTCCCTCTTTGGGCTCATCGTCACCTTCTGTCCGTGATGGGGCCACCCAACTCAAACTGGCCCCTCTGGCCTGGATGTCTGTCACCTGATGACACAGGATGATACAAAGTTTTTACACGCAGCACTACATATAATCCAACAGACTAGCACAAATCTTTTAATTGACTATATGCATAGATTACTTCCTTGTTTTAGACAAGCCAGCTAAGTCATTTCCGGTCAACTGTACAGTGCCGTAAAAGGAGTGTACTTTGCTTGTTTTCTCTACATAATCCATTCACAATCAAAGAAAAGTTTTGTTTGTCTAAGAGGACCAGATGTCCATGTATACCGTTTCAAGAATGACAAAAGGAAGTTTAAAAAAAAAAAAAAATATGTGAGTAAATTGGCTAAATATGCGCGAGTCATTGCTGTGTAATAATAGTATTGACAGTAATATGGACGAAACATCTGACAAGCTGATGTCAAAAAGAGCTGTGCATTAAATGATTCAGACTAAATTCAGAGTAATAAAACTACAGCAGTAACAAGTTTGTGTTGATTAAATACAGGCTATTTAATAGCTTTTACAGTTCAAGATAAAGCTTAAAAGATGTAGTTATTAAATTATATAAAATACATCAAATTCATATTGAGTCATATTAAATGCATTATTTAATTCTTATACCATTAATATTTAACTTACTTAATTTGTAGTGAACTATATATTAGTATTTAAATAATTCACCCTTATAGGCTGTTTGTGTCTGAGCTTACTTATTTATTTTAATGACTTTCTGCACTTGCTATACTATATACTTCAATGCCGTAAATGTACTACAATTGATTATACTAGTAATTTTACAATAAATCGAAAAGCAAGACATCTTGAAAAACTAGGGAGTTGAAATGGCAGCTGCAGCCAATGATTGATCTTCTGCTGCCACCTTCTGGTTATATGGGTAATTTCATGTTATTTTCATGTTAAAAAGACATTGTTTTCTGTGAAATGACATTTTTTTTTCCCCATGTTGTCTTTATCAATGAAGTGAATCTTTGAAGTTATTTTTATTGCACAGCTGTAGAATTGAAAAATAATAAAGGCTAAAAAACTATGAAGCAAAGTTGAAAAAAAAAACTGATTAAAAAAACTGATTATCAAGAATACAATTAAGATGTCCTTGAAAAGAAGTATGGCTAGCTAGCTAACGTTAGCCTAAACACGTTATGATAGTGTTTAGCTGTCAGCATTTAAATGTACAACTATTTAGGAACTCTCCTGGGATTACCAGGCTCGACATTTAAATTATATGTTGTTAAATAATATGAAACCGAATGTTCATGCCGCTATCATCATTTACGATGTTGCAATTATTATTTTTCTCAGTTTCTGATAAGAACGAGGCAGTAGAGGAGTCTCAAGAGTGTCCACTTATATATAGCACATATACAATGAGCTTCAGCGGAAGTTTACGAACTGGCTTATCATTATGCAGAAGTTCTAAAGAGAACGCTCTGTGCATATGGTCAATTGGTGGGGAATATTCTAGCTAGCTTTGAATTAAACTTCTACTGGATTGAAAGTTGTCACACAGACAACTTGTGTAACTACTTACACAAAAAGGTTAAATAAATTTACACAAGTTTAAAATTCCTGCTGATACCATTTATATTATTGTATATAGAATTATTATTAAAAATCTGTAATATCATCCACAAATCAGAACAGTACCATTTACTAGGCATCTAAACATTTGCCCGATACCTACTTAGGCAAATTTGGACATGCAAACTACAAGTTTTACATTATCAATGCAAAGGAAAACGCAAACTAACTTTTGTTAAATTTGATTTGTAGTGGTATTTATTTATTAATTCTTTTTTAACCACAGAGTTTTAGTTGAACAATATTCAAAAAAGACGGGATATCTTTTTTGACCTTTTTCAAATTTTGTTCACCAGATGCATCTTATAATCTTCACATCAAGACTCTGACTCAGATTTCTGGTTTACACCACAGTTACACCAAAACAAATTTAACAGAGCTGAAAACGACAAAGCTGAAAAAGTCAGAATCTATCTTGGCAAAGTAAAAGAAACCTTGGTAGCATTCTCAGCATGTGTCTGTAAACTTGAAGAGATTGGGTTTCTGGCTCAGGTCTTGTCTCATAAATGTAGCCATAAGGAAGAATAAAACGACAATTATTTTTATAATTGACTTGTCAAAGGATAGTCTGTGCAATTAGTCTATCACAAAGGAGCCCTTTATAATTAGCATGATTTTAGGTCATGTCCCCTAGACAATCTGATGAGAATCTGTGTTTGTAAACTAAGTGAATGTGACGCCCAAGGACAGCCAAGGGACTGCATATGCAGACGAAAAGGAAAAGTTTGAAAACTGATGTTACAAGATGCATGATTGATTCAACTGAATTTGTCAGATTTAGTGGAATCAATTTTGTTGTGTTCAAGTACTTTCAGAGGTTAATTGTTCCTTGGGGCTAATTGGCTGTATATTTAACAACATGCACATGTTTATGTGGGAAATACAAATGTCTGCTTGTTTTGCCTGGAAAGAGTCTTATTTTAATGACATGCGGCACTTCCCCTCCGGAACAAAAGAGAACTCCTGTTACACAAGAAGGAATATTTTTAGCTTTATTCTAGTTGAGAAACAAGTGTCTCCTTTAGTTATAGATGCATGACTATGTACCTTTTGGGTTTTCAGACAAGAATAGCTCAAGTTAGCATGGATTACTAGGCCAAAACTGACTTAAAAAGAACCTATTTATCTGTGCCTTGCGGGGCATCGTTCTCTCTTTTTACACTTTTCGCTACAACTTTTCTCACTGCTTGAGCTGTGGAAATAATCTTTCAGTTACTGATGCAACTGATCTACATAAATCTGACAATATAGGTTTGACTTATTCTGAGTAGGCAAAATATGTGACAAAATATAGTGGGTAATTTTTTAAAAGGAGCAAGGTCAGCATTCTTATTAAAATGAACTGCATTTGCTTAATACATTATAAATTCATTAGTCATTATGCAAAACTAACTCTTGAAAACTTTTTACATTAATTTTTAGTGGCCTTAATTTATTCATTCTTCATAGAGTTAGGAAAAGGTAAAATGATCTTCAAAAAAAGATGCAATATCTTTCTTTTCTCTTTCTTTCCAACTATTTTTATTCCATCTTCACCAAGGTTTCAGACCAAGCCTCACAAGTTATTGGCTAGAGGTTTTTGCCACTGTCTCTCCCAAAATAATGCAACAGAACGTAATAAAAGATGGAAGCCAATCTTTATCTTTACAAAGCCTTCCGCTATTAAAACAAAACTGGTCTTTCCTATTTCAATGGTTCATGAGGAGTCCAAAGACAGTAATAATTGATTTGGCTAAAACAAATTACAAAATATATGTGACCCTGAACCACAAAACCAATCATAAGGGTACATTTATAAATTTAATTTATACATCATCTGAAAGTTGAATAAATAAGCTTTCATTGATGTATGGTTTGTTAGGATAGGACAATATTTGGTAGAGATACAGCTATTTAAAAATCTGGGATCTGATGTTGCAAAAAAAAAAAAAAAAAAATCTAAATACGAAGAAAATCAGCTTTAAAGTAGTCAAAATGAAGTTCTTAGTGATGCATATTACTAATCAAAAATGATATATATATATATATATATAAATGAATATTTTTATATATTTACGGTAGAATCTTCATGGAACATAATCTTTACTTAATATCCTAATGATTCTGGCATAAAAGAAAAATTAGAAAATTCATCATGTCCCAAATATTTCTTAAGATAAAATTAATCTCTTTATTTCCAAATAACGCTTGCATGCCAATGGTGGTAAATAGCTTGGCTATTCTGTAAAAAATATTTTGAACAGCATGCTTAATTGTCCTTTTTAAAATTTATTTGTAGTGCCCCTTTTTATTAATATCTCATGGACTACAAAGAAAAAAAATCTACTCAGGACATCATGTTCAAAAAAGGTTTGAATGTCTAATGAAAAAGCATCAGTAATCATAATAGTGAAATGGACAGGGCTGTTTCACCAAAACTGAACTCACTGTTTCATGAAAACACCAATAAACCAGATCCCAGCTCACCAGACAAGACAGCCATTTAGCTTCCTCTATGAATCAAATCAAATACAGCATTAACGACCCATTATGGAGAGCCATTACTGTCTTCTTGTGGGGACTGTAATCATGCATGGATGTAGAGTTTTTGAGACAGTGGAAATGACTGTCATTAAGAAAACTGTTGACGCAGCAAGCAGCCGTACAGTTCTTCAGAAGGTGGCTTCTCGGTGAGTGTCAAATGTAGCATGAAGGCCTCACTAAGAAGAACAGTACGCCATAACAGTACGAATATGCCAGTGATAGATTAATGCATTGACCAGGCAGGCTGATTAATAGACTGATATTTGGCCAGTGTGCAATTGTCTACCCTTTCAAAATGTCAAGCCTCGTCAATGGACCAATTTTTAAACATTTTAGGGAAAGGATCTTGAATAAATATTGTGTAAAATAAATGTTCTGAATAAATACAACGTTTTATTTTGCGTTCCCACCACAGACTTTGCAAGGCAAGCAATTAGCCATTACCTATTTCTACATAATTTAATTGGCTTGTTGTGGCTTTATTCTAAGCAAGCAGAAAAATGTATTTATACTTCATCTTCATAAATCTGACAATCTTCTGTGATTAGCCTGCTCATCAATGCTTTTTTCTAAATATCTTCTGAAGCTGGTCTATGTTTCAGTCAGCTGTACATTCTCAAGTTCATACTGATAACATTTTTCTTTAGTGCAGGAATAATACTATTATGGCACAGATTACTATAATCCTAAAATGGCTGTGCCTAATACGTAACTCAGTTATGCTCACCAAGGATAAATGTATTAAAAAATAAATAAATAAATAAATAAATCATCATAATAAAATATATATATATCCTATTTTAATATCTAGTTTAAATAAACCATTGCTAATTGTAATTTATTCCTTTCAACAGCCATAACTTTTTAGTATCACATGATTCTTTAAAAATCATTCTAATATGCTGATTTGCTGCTCAGGAAACATTTCTTATTATCAAAGCTGAAAACAAGTGTGCTTTTTAATATCTTTTTGTGGAAACCATAATTTTTTTTAGGATCCTTTTAATGAATAGAAAGTAAAAAAGAAAGCATTTGATTAAAGCAGAAATATTGATATTATACATCTTTAATTTCACTTTTAATCATTTTAATGCTTCCTTGCTGAATAAAAGTATTTCTTCAGTCTGTGTGTATATTAAAATACCAAGCAACTGTTAAAAATGCTTAAGAAAACCAAAGTTTAACATTAAAGGAAAATTAAAATACAATATATGCACATAAATATTACCAAATAAACATTAAAATAAGATAATCTCCTTACCACTGGCTTGCAGATCGAGTTTAATCGTTCCTGAAGAGCCTTTGCTTCTTCATCCAGTTCTATATAATGGAAAAAAAGGAAAAACAATATCCACATAAGACAACACCCTTATCAATTGTTTAATAAAAAGGGCAAGGCTTCACGCTCAATCTCGCCTCTTTAATCACATAAGAGGCATTTATTTTCTATGAATGGATTGATAGATACATCAGCTAAGTTTAGCCAGCGTACAGTAGCTGCAGCTGAGCTCCTCCAGGCTGGAGTTAGTTAGCACTGATAAATGACTGAGTCAGTGCAGGGGTAATTACAGCTAATGTTATCTGCAGCAGCCTAAAGCTGAAGGAGCTAATGAGACTAGAGACGAGCTGCTCGGGCCTGTTTACAGCGGGGCCGGAGAGAGGGTCCATCCCTGGAGCCCCGTTAAATCTTCCAACAGGCTCCTGGATGGACTTCTACCTGGAACCTGAGATATAATCTTTCTAGAAAAAAGAAGACTTAATTGGACATTGATGTCTGTTAATGTTAATAGGTATTCCCTAATATATCACCTTCAGAGATGGCATGCTTGGTTATTAATTGAGGGAGAGATAAATAGTAAATAATTAATTCCCTGGTCATTTTAAAGCAAGTTTATATTTTAATTAGATGTAGTAAGAGATTAAAGTCTTATTTGTACATTTAAGTCTTATCTGTAAAGCTATTTTTATGCTAAAATGTGATTGGATGAGCCAAAGTTGATAGCTGATTTATGCAAACCTATTAATGCAACAAGACTATATATCTACACCATCAGTCAGGTTTCATAAGGGTGAGACAATACTAAAAAACTATGATTTTCTTCATGAAAATTTAAAATACATAAAGTTTTGGATTTAAATAAATATAAGGTAAAATGTCATTGGTAGAATAAGGTAAAATAAGGTATCAATGTCATTGTTTTCACTTAAATTATTATACTGATAATACAATTTGTAACAAAAGGTTAATTAAAGCTAGTAGAAAAACAAACACACCAAAAAAAAAACCTCTTGTTGCATCACCATAAACGTAATCATTTCTTTACCACTGGTGTCTCATATTGCTGATTATATCATTACAAAAAGCAGTAAGACAAGACACAGCATGGGTTTTAGGCACTCCATTTAATTTTGAGCCTCACACCTCTTAACTGTGGTAAAAAAAACACACACAAAAAAAAAAAAACACGCAGCATCCTGTGGTTTACTACTTTATTCTAATGGTTCTAGGAGCCCTAATGTATATCCTACCTCCCTCCCTACCTCTTGATTCTGTCTCCTTTCCTCTCACTGGACTTTTGCCCAGGGCGGTGATAGCAGTGCTGGGCTCCTCTGCGCCCTTACCCCCCAGCCCGTTCTGGAGATCTCCTCCTGATGGCGGCGTCCCACGGTTCTTCTGCGGGGATGGAGGGGGACTGTCTTTGGAGAGAGCCAGGCCTCCACCTCCCCCTCCGCCAACTCCCTGCCTCTCCTTCAGCTTCTTCTGCAGGCGCTCGTAGGTTTTGCTAGCCCTTTCATCTCTGTGAGCAAATGCCGCACGTCCATGTTGAGGGTGAGTATCTGAAGAAATTGGAAAAAAGAGAGACATGTACAGAATAATGAGCAACAGATCGCTGAATTATTGAAAAAAAAAAATGCACAGGTGACAATGCCGCCATGGTGCTTAGTCTCTCCCTTTAGGAATTATGTAACAAGTATATATATATATATATATATATATATATATATATATATATATATATTAGTGGTGGGCATAGATTAATTTTTTTAATCTAGATTAATCTAGATTAAATCTTGAAATTAATCTAGATTAATCTAGATTAAAATGGCTAATTTGAATTCTTCTGAAGGCATTCAGAATATGTGTGCTACCCAAATAATGACTAAAAGTAAGTCTTTGAGAACGGGTTTCTCAAGCCAGGTGGCGCATTAGACCAGGCGCTCATCTCCTGTTTCCAAAATGCATTACAAACTGCTTGACAATTGCATTTACAACACAATTAACTATACAAACTTGTGTAAACAAGTACTTCTGCGCAAAAGGCTGTACGACGTTCCAGTAAAATATACAGGCGCGCGGGTATGGATAGCCTATCTGCGTGCATCTTCCAATAAACTGCGTTGCTTTTAGAAGCGTCAATTCAGTTGTTGCATATAGTTTAATGTCTTTATTTCGGGATTATCAAAGTAAATTATAACTCAAACTTGAGATTTTACTGGGGCACAGCAGATTTTCACTGAGGCACGTGCCCCAGTAATTATAACTCAAACTTGAGATTTTACTGGGGCACAGCAGATTTTCACTGAGGCACGTGCCCCAGTAAAAAGGGTCTAGCAACGCACGCACCTGCCCTGAAGCGGCTTCATAGCTGCATCCATATCTGCGCGTCTCATTTGATGTGGTAATTTCACAGAAGTTGAAGACTCGTTCTCGCCCCCTACATTGCAATTCAACTAGATATACGTCATCCGCGCTAAAATATCAAGGTGAAAGTCATCATATCTTGCGTAGTTTAGACCCAGCTCCCAACCCAACTTTGAGAATAGATTAACGGCGATATTTTTTTTATCGCGCGATATGAGTCTCACGTTAACGCAGCACGTTAACGCCGATAACGGCCCACCACTAATATATATATATATATATATATATATATATATATATATATATATAGAGAGAGAGAGAGAGAGAGAGAGAGAGAGAGAGAGAGAGAGAGAGAGAGAGAGCCAAGATAATATATATAATACTATCTTTTTTATTTAATTGAACTATTATTATAATTTTGTGTACTAAATGTCTAAATCATTTTCTGTGTTGTTGTGATGCTTTGGCAATACAAAATGTACTTTTTTGTCATGCCAATAAAGCTTTCTGAATTGAATTGAATTGAATTGAATTGAGAGAGAGAGAGAGAGAGAGAGAGAGAGAGAGAGAGAGAGAGAGAGAGAGAGAGAGAGAGAGAGAGAGAGAGAGAGAGAAGTGAGTACACCCCTCACATTTTAGTAACCATTTTAGTATATCTTCTCAAGGGACAATACCATGGAAATAAAACTTGGACATATTTTAGAGTATTCAATGTGCAGCTTGTATAGCAGTATAGATTTACTGTCTTCTGAAAATAACTCAGCATACAGCCATTATGGTCAAAATAGCTGGCAACAAAAGTGATTACACCCTAAGTGAACTTGTCCAAAGTGTCAATATACTGTGTTAGCGCCATTGTTATCTGGCACTGCCTTAATCATCCTTGGGCATGGAATTGACCAGAGCTGCAGGGGTTGTTGCTGGGATCCTCTTCCACTCCTCACAGAGCTGCTGGATGTTAGACACATGGTGCTTCTCCACCTTACGCTTGAGGAAGCCCAATAGGTGCTTAATGGGGTTCAGGTCTGGAGACATACTTGGCCACCCCATCACCTACACCTTCAGCTTCGTCAGCAAGGCAGTTGTCACCAGGGCATCGCCACACATGCTGGACACCATCTGAGCCAAACAAGTTTATCTTGGTCTCATCAGACCACAGGACATGGTTCCAGTAATTCATGCATGGTTGTCTTCGGCAAACTGTTTGCGGGCTTTCTTCTTTCTTCAGATGAGGCTTTCTTCTGGGACGACGCCTATGCAAACCGGCTT
>NC_133374.1:33465114-33506790 GCF_049309525.1 Garra rufa
TAAACGATTAAAACTAATTTAGTACCATAACATACAGCACCCCGCAAGTCATCTGTAGGAGAAATTCTGCAAATCCGTGGCCACAGGAATATGAACGCAATGTGCAAAGTCTCTCGTTAAGCGTTTTTCTCCCGTAGAAAAACATTAACACTTAAAATCTATTAAGATAGCGGTATTAAAATATTAAATTCAATATACAGTTTGTTAATATAATGTATATGTATATAGTTAAGCTGATAAAGACAGAACTCAATATGCTCCTCTTCATTATTAAAACATAACTAATATGTACAGAAAAGCAGGTGAGCCAAGAATAATCTCAACATGCAAAGTTTAGAGTTTGTCCATATAGAATATCTCTACAGCCCTTTTATATCATTACATAAAATTTTTATCTAAAGTGATTTTCTATGGAAGGAAAGCGTTTAACATTCAATTTAACACATTGCGTTATGGGTTCGTCTGTTTGCCTGTAGGAAGTTGGTCCTTTTAGTATTATTTAATGCATTTTTATCTGCTGGTCTGCATCAACAATAAGTTTTATACTGAATTTGGTCTTTAATGTGTGCTAATTTGGTCTTTAATTGGTGCTTAATGTGTTTACATTCCTGTGGCCATGGATTTGAGGGTCTTGTCTTTTTCTCCTACAGAAGACTTGGTGGTACTAAATTAGTCGTTAAGTTGTTTAACCACCACTTTTCCCAATTGGCAACACGCACGATTTGTGTCGATTGCAAGTGACATTGCAGGTAACAAAGAGTGCAAATGACTTAAAATAAAATAAAATAAAAAAGACTACAAGTGACGTCACTTGCGGAAGTGCAGGTGTCTGAAAGTGCAAGTCTGAAAATGCAAGTGCATGTCTGCAGCCAGACCCTTCTCACAATATTAGTAAAGTGACCCAAGTCTATGGTAAAGGTAAGTGTTCCCTGCAGGATTTAGTTTTTTGTTGTGTTGACTATTTACTGGCAATATATTTCACAGCTTTTAGTCTTTTTCTCTCTGAGAGTCCATAACTCAGCTAAAATATAGACCTATATTTTCTCCTTGAAGAGTCAGCAGTGGCGCAGTATGCCATCCTTACTCTTGGTGAGGGAAAAGTGTGTGCGTATAAACTGACCCTGCTCTGAGTAGATGGTTGTGTGTGCTGGATGGTACTGGGAGATGTACTGGGGGTTCATATCTCCGGTTCCTCCAGCCATGCCTGAGTACAGGTGAGGGGGAGGGTGCATGATGTGCGGGTGGGGGATGAAGGCCTGCAGGTGGGCGTGGGGCGGCGGAGGGGGCGGGTGGTGAAGCGGGGAATGGCCCCCCGGATGAAACTCCGTCTGAGGTAAGACCAACACCCGCCTCACTCCGTTCTCCTCAATGATCTGCATGGAAAGAGAGAAAGGTCACACAGGACATAGTGAACATACTGCATGTTTACCCTGATTTGAACTAAAGATTTTGACATGTTGAAATGTACACTATTGTGGAAATTATTTAATTTAATTTAATTTATTCCAGTATGCTCCATCTAGCTTTTTTATTGGCAGGAATGTGTCCTAAGGAAGCATCATTTTGCAAACTTGTGTTGGGAACAGCCTTCATTTTGACAGTGCCTATGATGCATAAAAACGCTGTAGAATGCTCTACAGGCAGTGGTGGATGAAGTACACAAATCAAGTACTTGAGTAAAAGTACAGATACGTATAATAGAATATTACTCCAGTAAAAGTAAAAGTACTCCTTTTTCAATTTTACTCGAGTGAAAGTACAAAAGTACTACATTTTTTGTGTACTTAAGTAAAAAAGTACTGAACTATTTTTGCAATTTTATAAAGGTTACTTAATTTAATTTTATATTAGCATATATGTATTTTTTTTTATAATCCTACTGTTCAAAAAGCCTTGGATTTTCCCAAAATAACCACTGGAATCAAGTGTTGTTGATATGGACTACATTGACAAGAGTGATGTTCACTGTGAAGCTTACATTGCTATGTACCTGAGAGAAAACTGATTTGACCATCTCATTTTCACCAGTAAGAAAAGTGCTTTAAAGCTTGTTATTTTGCAGAACGGCACAGTTATAAATGATATGAGAATAAGGCCTGAAGTTAGGAAGAAAAATGTAATTATTTTTCATAATATTTTTCTTTTTTCTCAAACATTGTCTGTGGTGTAAAAACACCCCTGGCCAAATGCCCCCAGAGGGCTCCACTTCCCACTTTGATAATTACTGTAGTTCTGTACCATGTTCTGAACATCACATCTTTTCTTTTTCCCACAGATGTAACCTGTCTAGGTGGTTGATTATAAATATTTGGACTTCATATCTGAAAATTACCTCAACTTAGCACCAGCAAGCTTGTTTGCTAGGAAGTTAGCATCAGCTAACAAAATTTACTTATTTTCAGTATGGTTATGAATAAACATTTATATCTGTCTACTAGGCTAGTTGATCCAAACAATATAAAAAATTATTCCGTTAATAAACAATATAAAAACAGACGTCACATAGAGCTAAATGTGTAGCATTTTAATAAAACTGTTAAGGTTACAGAAGTGAGGAATATGAACGTGCATTTCAGTTATTTTATTCAATCTGTGTTATTTTAATGTTTCGTTTTTTTACCTAAAAAGAGAAAATGATGTTGATGTGCCTGCATTCAAGCATTTCAGAGGGATTAAATACATCACCCTTTACAGCAGATTTAGTTTGCAAACAACTGACAGTTACAATAATTAATCCTAAAACTCGACATTATAACTTACTTTTCGCAGCATCACTCGCACGCATGCTCACATGATCTCCCGGTTCTTGTTTGTGAATCCAGTTGACTGGAGCCTCGCTCTAAACAGCTCATTTGAATCAGTGAGTTGTCGACTCGAGAACAGCTGCAATTGGATCAGTCCAATTCGTGAATGAATCGTTTGTTGCGATTTGCGAACCGATTGAAAATAATCAGCTTGTTCATTAATCAGACACTGCTTCTGCGTCTCGGAGCTCGTGATATATTATAAGGAGTAACGACATGTTTTATGAATGTAGTGAAGTAAAAAGTATGATCTTATGCTTTGGAATGTAGTGAAGTAAAAGTAAAAGTTACTCAAAATAAAACTACTCCAGTAAAGTACAGATACTTGAAAAATGTACTTAAGTACAGTAACGAAGTACAACTACTTGGTTACTGTCCACCACTGTCTACAGGTAATAATAAAAATGGCAATAGAGATGTAGATTAGACCAAAAATTGCATCCCTTTTATCAAACCAAAATAACAAATATGTGTTCCGTAATGACTCACCTGTTGAACGTATCCAGGAGGCACATAGATTTGAGGCACTGAACCATTTGGGGACATCATGGGAACCTGAGCAGGACCTGTAGAGGAAACAATATGAACAATAAATAAAAAAAACAGAATGTCAAATCACTCTGCATTTTTTATTGGTTCAAAACAGCTTCATAGTGATACATGTGATCCAAAGTACAGTGCTCCTTAAATAACGTAATCTATTTTACTGTCATATTGTGGTATATTTCCAAGTGAACCGCATTTTTTTATATATTGAGGATTTAACCGATCATAAATTTGTGACTGAATCTTTCAAACAGATTTTCTTAACTGGATCAACCGCTTTATTCATAAGATCCAACTCAAAAAAAAATTATTCTTTTACGTAGATCACTGTATTCAAAGTATTACAAAAATATGAATACTTTTTACTTAAAATAAATAAATAAAAATTGTGTAACCTTCAAGTGATCACTGAAACAAAAAAAATTTAAAACTATATTTAACCAACAATAATACAAAGTTGTACTTTTAGGAACTAAGTATTTTTTTCCTTTTCTATATCTTGGTTACTCATTGACCAGTGTGAGTAAATGATGATGATGAACGCAAATATTTGTGTGAACCTTCAACAGAAAGCAGGTAAGAAAACCTGTCATTTTAGGTCATATTTACTGCTGTGTGCAGTTCACTTTCACATCAAAAGAGTTTTAGTTTTTTTCCCAACATTTATAAGTATATTTAGTATGTCAGTGCAAATAATTCCTAACATTTACTTGGCTGGGCAAAGAAACACACTGAACTGAATGTATCTGCATAGCAGTTGATAAAACGCCAGACTCGGTGGAAGTTTTAGTACTGGAGTGTTTGTGCAGGAAAAACTGCGACTTCAGCAAAGCCTGTTACAGATCAGCTCTTTCATGCATTCCTTTGCAATCTGACACTTTCACTTTCAGAAAAGACTCACAGAGCTTGTTAGAGCTGGATGATGCAAAGGACAGCAAACATACACACAAACGCAAAAGGACACAAGTAAACACAGACCTCCGTCCTGCTGAGCAGGTGTAGTTCCTTCGCTCATGGTAAAAGGGCAAAGCAACAGAGAAAATAACAGTCCTCCATTAAGAACAGGACTGTGCGTGTGGGCTTGTATTTGTTTTTGTTTTTTTGTCCTCTTCCCTCTCTTTAGTGCAAAGGTTTCTAGCTCCACCTTTCCAGATTAGATCCGTCAGTCACAGGTAAAAGGTAAAAGTCCTCTGCACTACAAACTACAGAATAAAGGTCAAGGTTTGGCTGGCATGGTCACGTTAACTACTGCTAGCAAATACTGTAACTATACGGTTCTGTGGGCAAAAAAAAAATAAAATAAAAGTAAAATTTTATCATTTATAAATGTATTAATTATTTCAGGAATAAAATAATAGCAAATGACTGCAACTTCTAAAGGGAAAGCTCTTTAAAGAGTTAAATAATTGCCATAATGCATTAATAGCCCTTTTAATAGAATAGTGCACCCAAAAATAAATAAAAATTCTGTCATTATGTACTGACTGTTTGCTTACCAATATTGTTCAAAATATTTTCTTTTATGTTCAAAATAAGCAAGACAAATTTCATTTTTGGTTGAACTATCCCTTTAGTTTATTGCTAGGTTATTTAAATATAAAAAAACAAATATTGGAAAAATTATCTAATATCAGTCGATAAATAAACTAATAAAGGGTATGGCCAATACACTGACAAATAACACTGATGTTATAAATAACCAATATGCCACGGATATACTGTGGACGACAACGTTTTACACATTTCAAATACATACAATAAAAATAACATTCAAAATATTATATACTTACAAAAAATTATTTGGTTATGCTGTCCACATTTTATTTTTCTCTGTTTTATTCATTTTATTTGTTAAAGTTATTAATCACAATAATTTATTTAAGTAACTAGTAATGTAATGCACTGCTCCCAAACCTCTCCTTTCCAGTGTTTTGAGAAATCACTTTTTGCACGAAAGTTTATAGTTGCCAAAAAAATAACTTTTGTTTTTGTTTGTTATTAAAAAACAAATAAACAAGCCCAGCCCAGGTAACAAAAAGTAATATAATGCATTGCATTCGATAAAATGTAATTAAGTAACGCAATTGGATTTATAGAGTAACTCAATACTGTAATCCATTACTTTTAGAAGTAACTTTCCCCAACGCTGTTTGTCAATGTATTTTTTATGGATTTAATAATTATGTTAACTTCATAATATAATATATATATAGTACAACAGCAGTGGAATTACAAATGTCTAAACATTTAGATCATTATTCAAGTCACATTTTCCACATATTTCTCTGATGCACCTGGATGTAGCATAATGGAGGAACACACTGACCTGCTCTGCTCAACCCGACCATAAACAGACCTTATTAATTTAACCAGAGCCAGGAGAGTCCTGTCCTAACATTTCCACTAGCCGAGGACCCTCGTGTTCCACCTGAGCATCAGGAAATTGATCTACACAGCATTCGATTACAGTCAGATTGTTTTTAAACATCATATCTCCGACATATAGCAAGGATGTCAGATAAACTCACAAACATGGGGTGGTTTAGTGCTTCTTGTTTCGACATCATGTGTCACTCTCATATTAGCTCTCAGTTCACATCCTCCTCGCCCGGATCGCGGCTGTTTTCATTCCATGAACAGACTAACTCACATAATCAGCAAGTGCTTGCTGGAAGTAATTACGGCGCACACAAGCCATTGCTGCTCTATAATCAGCGTCAAAGTGGGTCTCTGTGTATAAATGAGTGTGTACATGGTTGGTGACAGGTTCAAAACGGAAATGTCTGATCTTTTGATCGAAGTAACTCTTGAATTTTATATTTGACATTAACTGCGTTCTAAAGGGGGCATGCAAATCAGCCCCATATAGGAATTTCATTGGATTTTGGAAAAAAGAAGATAGTGTAATGCTATGTAGACATGAGCTAACTTTAAGGTAATGACAACACATAAAAAGCATCTACAAAGTTACAAATCTCAAAGTCCACTCCAAAGGGAGATATTTAGTTTTTAAAAAGTCCCTTTTCAAGAACTACAATGAACGGCTCATTTGGACTACAGCGTTTGTTTTCCGCATGCAATGATGTCACAACGCGGTATCCCACCTACACAAATTCAATTCGTTAGCGGGTTGGGGATTCGCCTAACTTTAGCATGTATTATGGACAGCTGCTTCTGGCATTCTTCAGCGAGCTGCAGGTCGTCTCAGCTTTAACTAAAGAGTCCGCGAACTATTCCGGAATCCATGCTGGAGCCGCGCCATTGACGTGCGGTTTAGAGGTTTCAAATACACGCATATCCGTGGCTGATGTAAACACGAACATTGACTAATGATCATCCGTGCACGCGTTGAAGCCGCGCCGTAGACGTGCAGTGTGTGGTAAGACATTTATTCATCATACAGTGTAGATAGCTTCACTAGCCTTATGGTTTCAGGCATGAAAATAATAAATACATTAGCACAATAATCATAATATCATGTATCCGCGATCTCACAGGCTGACGATAGGACCAACAATACTGTAGCATTTTATTAACTCACCTTTCATGCATCCTAGGTGTATATTACTTCCTTCTTTCAGACGAATGCAATCGGAGTTACATTAAAAATAATCCTAGGTCTCCCAAGCTTTAGAACTGAACAGTATACGCCTTATTCAGCCCGCGGCCATTTTGAATCGAAAACGAGGCTGTGGGGGATAGCAGTCCAGCAGCGTCCACTGTGGTGTACGGAAATGCCGATCGCATAACCGTAAAAAATAAAAAGCAAGACGTCATTATACAATTTCTCACAGGATAAAGAGCTCCAGAAAACGCGGATTGTTTGACGGACATATGATCTAACTTTCAGGTAACAATATTTCATTTATATAAGAAAATGTCTGTGGAAACTAGCCTGTTGGCTAACTGCTAATTTCTAATGTGAGCATGTTTATCTTCCTTTAAACGCTTACACAGAGCTAAATGTTTTGTTTTGTTTTACTACAACAACTAAAACTAAATGTCCCTATTTTGTATATATTACAATAAATAAATGTTATCTTTTGATCGCTTTGCACAAAAATAAACTTTCTACCCACTGTTTTTTGTACGACTTAACATGTTTATCTTAATTTCACAATAAATGTCTGAAAGAGGCTTACGACCTAGCTGCAGGCTCTTAACACAAATTATTAAGCATTTTAACCTATATAACATAATTTGAAAAATATATCTTTTTCACTTACGATCGCAAGGTTTTCCTTTCGTGAGTCCTTTGAGTCCAGGTAAACAGAGACGGAGTTGAACCCTCCTTAAGCTTCCTAATTCCAGTCAGTGTTTTTGAAAAGAATCCTGACTGAAATGTTTGGAACACACTCTTGTGTTCTTTGTAAGCTATACAAAATGAAGATATTTAGTTTAGTTGTTGTAGTAAAACATAACATTTTAGCTCTGCGTAAAAGTTTAAAGGAAGATAACCATGCTCACATTAGAAATTAGCCAACCGGCTAGTATCGAGTTATTTTCTTAAATAAATGCACTATTGTTACCTGAAAGTTAGGTCCTATGTCCCGTCGAACTTTAATAATCCACGTTTTCTGAAGTCCTTTGTCCTGTGGAAACTTGTGAAACGAAATATTCTCTTTATTTTTACGACTAAACGACCTACATCCCGGTACGCAACAATACGCCATAGTGGACGCTGCTGGACTGCTATCCCTCACAGCCTCGTTTTCGATTCAAAATGGCCGCGGGCTGAATAAGGCGTATAGACGAGTGTTTCTCTCCATCAGTCCAAAACAAGTCGATCCTTAATAAAAAAAAAAGTGCCTCACATGGCTCCGGGGCGGTCGGTAAAAGCCTCCTTTAGCGATCTGATGTGTTTTTGTAAGAAAAATATCCATATTTAAAACGTAAGAATCACTTTAATCTAGTTTGCTGCTTTGGGAAGGAGTGCAGCAGGGCGGAATGCGGTCTACGCTGTTTGCCAATCGCAACGCAGTGGGACTGCTGACCAATCACAACACATTTGGTTTTTCGGAAGGCGTAACCCGGAACCAATCGAGCCGTTTGTGCCAGCCTGGGGAGAAAGCTATTGTAATAATGTAAATTATGTAAAAAATAATGCGTTTTTCAAACCACCAAGCATGACAGCATGTTCAAGTACACCCCCAAAACAAAATACAGACTTTGTAAAAGAGCATAATAGGACCCCTTTAAATGTGAAAGTAAAAAATTGATTGATGGAAATAAGTTCATAAGTTTTGCCTCTTTGTCGCCATCTCTGTTTGAAAACCTGCAATTGCAGTTAACTGCAGAATTCTCTTCCATGTGTGGGTTGTGCTTCAGCACAGCTCCAATGGTGATTAAATTTAACGATCAGCTAGCTCATATCACATCAAACTAGCATATTATTATTACTGTTCAAATTCATGTTAACAACATCAGCATTATGTAACTACGTGTATGTAATCTCTGATTGTCATAAAATTCAATTTTCATACTTACTTACGAAAATCATTCTTACTTAGGACCGGTTAAGGCTATAAACTACCTGCAGCATCCTCACATGTGATATAGCTACTAGCCGGGATGCCTTCTTTATGTTTACAGACGTGACGTAATGACGCGGTGGCATGCTTGATTTTCCCGTGAAAACCTATCCGTGTCACTCAAATTAGAAAACATTATTATAAGCCAACCGCTGTGAATCGGGCTAAAGTAAGGCAATAGTTTTGAACACTGTCTGGTTACGTACTTGCTCAAAAATTAATTTTGTATAATTTTCAACCAAAAAAGTTACGGACTACAGCTTTAATTATAGTTACATGTTTGCTAACGAAATAAACAAATTAAAAGACATTGGTGTGTTGTGGCTTTTGTGTTCATGGTTAAGTGCTAGTTAAGTGCCACTCATTAAAAAAACACAACTTGACCCCACTGAATTAATTAACTACAGACCAATTTCGAATCTCCCTTTTCTGTCAAAGATACTAGAAAAGGTAGTATCCTCACAATTATGCTCCTTCTTAGAGAAAAATGGTATCGGTGAGGATTTCCAGTCAGGTTTTAGACCATATCATAGTACTGAGACGGCTCTTATTAGAGTTACAAATGACCTGCTCTTGTCAATCGATCGTGGTTGCATCTCTCTATTAGTGCTACTGGATCTTAGTGCTGCGTTTGATACTATTGACCACAACATTCTTTTAAATAGACTTGAAAATTATGTAGGCATTAATGGTAGTGCACTGGCTTGGTTCGAATCTTGGTACTTATCTGACCGTCATCAGTTTGTGGCAATAAATGAAGAGGTATCATTTAAATCGCAGTATAGAGTACCTCAAGGCTCAGTACTAGGGCCATTACTTTTTACGCTTTACATGTTACCCATGGGAGATATCATCAGGAAACATGGTGTTAGCTTTCATTGTTACGCTGATGATACTCAGCTCTATATTTCTTCGCAGCCCGGCAAAACATATCAATTCGAAAAACTAACAGAATGCAGAATGCTCCCAAGGTTTTTTTTCTCCATTTCTGTCACCTGTGGAGTTTTGGTTCCTTGCCGCTGTCGCCTCTGGCTTGCTTAGTTGGGGACACTTTCCAGCGATATTGTATACTATTTGAACTGAACTGACGATGATATCACTGAATTCATTGATGAACTGCCTTTAACTGAAAATTGATTATTTACAATAATGCGTTACTTACACACTATGGTGCTGTTTAAATACTGTGCAGTTGCTTTGACACAATCTGTATTGTTAAAAGCGCTATATAAATAAAGGTGACTTGACTTAATTTCAACATGCAGTTTATAGGAGACATTTACTTGCCTTGGTCTTTAATTAACATTATCATTAACTTGTGCACAGCCTACATTACAAACTGTCCTGGTTGAAGTGTAGCCTTAATGCAATTGGTCAAATTGGTGTTGTTTTGACCAAATTATTTGCATTCCCGCTAAAAAACTATTTTAAAAATCATTTTCTAGTGCGAAAATGCGTGGGAACTAGTGAGGTTGGAACCAAAGCTTACAGGACTGCATTCTCTGGAATCCTCTCAAGCGGAGAACTTCTACATTCAGACTGGTTGCCGCCGAAACACGTCATAGCTGACTACCATAGGGTTCACCTCACGCCCACACCGCCTAAGACGCAACGCTGGCTCACAGTGAAAATGAATGACTTCCAGGCCACTTTGACGCTCTCGTCGGCAGCAGTGTGAACGCACGGTAATTGTATACTTAACTGTGTACTACACACTATCAAGTTGTGAAGACACTGGTACCACTGTATTTTTGTAAGACAATGATTTGTATCATTTTTATTATTATTATTCTTTGTGACTGCTGTTGTATTTTATGTATTGTCTGTAGGGATGCACAGAAATGAAAATTCTTGGCAGAAGCTGAACAAAATTAAATACTGGACCGAAGGCAGTTTTGTCTGGCTTTTCAAAAAATAAAAAAAAATAAAAATCAATTACAAAACAACAATTTAAAAATATTTACTGAACATTTTTTTTCATTCTAAATAATATTCTTTGGTAATTTTTAAGACCCTCTTCTGTGTTTTTTAATGTACAAACAAATGAAGCCTTGCTAAGCAAAAGAGAATGTTATAATAAATGTATTATCAGAGCTGTTGTAATGATTGTTATCATAATTTTTTTATTATCATTTACTTTATTTAATTTTACAGAACAACAGTAAAATTACAATGCTAATATTTATGAATGCTGACTTATTTTGGGGGAAACCCACAAGAAGACCTCAGTACTACTTTTTGCTGACAGCAGCAGATTTATGAATGATGCTCATTACGCTGTTTCAGCGCATATTTTCCTCACGCTTTGGACTTAGAACCCTGTCTAAAGAGCTTGTGCAGAGATGTCAGAATACATTCAATTTGTGTGTATTAGACAACTTAACGTTCTGTAGTTTATTTACTAATGGTGTAAGGCGATTTCTCTTCTCATCGTAGATATGCAGGGCTCTAGAGTGCGACCAATTTGGTCGCATGTGCGACCTAATTTCTCAATGGTGCGACTAAAAAAAATCAAAGGTTGCACCGGTGCGACCAGCCGTTTGAGGGGGGAAAAACGAAACTCCGTCACTCTTAAAGTCTCCCTGCTGCTCAACAACAGACACACATTAGACCCATATCGTGGTCTAAACCAATCAGAGATAAAGGACGGATCAAGCGTTTACAATGCCTCCTCCGCAAAAACACGGACTGGATCGCGGACTCCATTCATAAAAACCGAATTTACTATGGCGCGGAATGCCACGTAATACGTTGATTTCTGGAATGATAAATCAAAAGTTGGTCTGTCACTTAATTCAAATCGCGATATGGACTAGTGTCTATGAAAACTGAAAGGCAAAAAGACCGTTTAAAATGAATCCTGCATGTTCCGTTTGCCTCTATGTATTAATGGTGGAGACGTGTATTTTTTTTTTTAACTACACGTGTATAGACTACTGAAGCACGCGTGACGCTCCCGCTAATTTTTGGCATTTGCATCTCACATGAACAGATAAACTCAATCTCCAAACCTACTGTGTCACTTTTACCGTTTCATTTGAGAAAGCATCATATCATACTGTACACACAGAAACTTCAACGCAACCTGTCAAAATAAGAGTACGGTTTAACATGAAACAGAACAATATAAGCCCTGTATTACTTTTGTACAGTATAATGTAGGTGTTTATATATATTCCTATTTATAAATCATATATGTTTGCAAAAAATTAAAAAGGTTTATTTTTCATTTGATTAAAAATAAATACATGTTTATGCTTTCATTTGATTATGAGAAAAATTAAAACAAGAATTTAAAAAAATAAAATTAAATTAAAAAACAATTGTAGAGCCCTATTGTTCAAAATGTTAAAATAGAGAGTTTTGTCCTTATTTATTCACTGAAATGTTTTCGTTATTAAACAAACTAGGGTAAAGTACTGGGGAAAAAAATATGCTTCAAATAAAGAACTTTATATTGACCAGATTGTTAGTTAATCATTTACAAGTCAATATTGCCTATATGGACAGGGATTAAAAAAATAAATAAAATAAAAAAGTAAAAAAAAGTGAACTTGTAAAACTGCGGTGTTGAATGTGATGCGGTTGAAAATTTGGGTGCACCTAACTTTTGTGCTGGTGCACCTAAGAAAAAAAGTTAGGCGCACCAGTGCAACCAGTGCAAAAAGTTAGTCTAGAGCCCTGCTATGCGATGCGGTTCTAAACAGTCTCGTGCTGTCGGTGCTTGCAATGATTTTTTGCGTCTTTCTCGGACAGTTTTAAATGCTTCCACACTGCCGACATGTTTGCTGCATTAGTACGCGCCTCTATTTGATCGCGCCATGTCATTTTTCGGTATAATTTATTTAGCCTTTTCACTTATTTGCCGAACATTCTGTGCATCCCTAATTGTCTGTTTTTAGTTTGGACCTTGAGTCCATAAGACAATTGACTAAATGATTGGTTGACTGATTGTATAACTGTTAAAACACCAAAACAAAAAAATGGGATAACATTTCACATGAACAATTAGTTGGTAATTATAATGAATAAGGACTGCACTGTTCATGCTGTATTTATTTGATTAACTAAAAATGGCTCATAAGAGTAACTGTACTTGTACTGTACGTTTTTTGTACTGTACTTCATTCATTCATCACAGTAATGTGGCACAATATTCTGTTTGCACAAGCTAAGAATGAAACAAAATCCATGCCGTGTCTATTTTTTAGCGCCACTAGAGGCCAAAAGCGGAATTTGCAAAAAAAATATAAACAATAAATGCTTTTAGACAGGCTTCCTGAGCACACTCCCTGTTTCCCATAAGCTGGTCAAACAAATGGCAACATCTCAAGCATGTGTCACTGGTTGGCCTGCACAAACACCCTGCTCTCTAGATACCAGCATCAAAACACCATTTTGGTCAACCACTAATGTTAATATTTAAAAAAACAACAGCACTACACTCATAGACAACATTACTCAATAATGCATCCTATTAAAATCATTAGCCCGTCTTATAAGAAACCTTGTAGTACTACAAAGAGCATAGAGGACTATTAGCTCTTCACTTTGATGTGGAGTGCCGCGCTGGCTTTGAAGCCCGTTTTAGGAGACTCAAGCGAACTAATTGATGACTAATGACTCAGACTAACGGCCCTGCGTCAGGTCACCTCAGAGCCAAAATACCTTGTGCGTGGGAGGAACCTGATCCAATTGTACGTCAGAGACCCTCCTGAGCAAGACGATCGATTTCTGATTTACGATATGGTTTGGCGGGGGCGTGGAAAGATGCTAATGTCACATCTGTCTGCAGCTGCATTTTTCACCAAGGGTGATAGAGAGTCATAGATGCGATGATTCCAGTCCTGTGCATGGCTTTCCCAGTTTTATATAAAATGTGTGTATATATGAACAAACACAAACAAATGAATGACAGAATGAATCAATGATTCTTTCATTGATTCTTTCATTTGATTCTTCCATTGATTCTTTCAATGAATGAAGTGCAAAAAAAGATGGACAGCTATGGAGGGTAAAAGGATTTATGGGCTATAAAGGAAAAAGAAGGATGGGCTAGGTGTGGAATAAAGGGGGATGGGCTAGAAAGGAAAAAAAAAGCCACTCACACTTTTACATCAGACTGACGCACAAGCACAGACAGAGATCAGACACAAAAGGCCACATCCCCCTCCCTCTTTCTATTTCGTTCTCTCTCATTTCAGATCCCCCACCACCCTGAAGAGCATGAACGGTCTGCTGTTCTGCTGACGTGGACCCCCAGTGCCAGCCTTCCAGAGGAAACATTAACAAACACGTAGAGGACGAGAAAAACACATACACACACACACTAAGCCAAGAATAACTCCAAACAGGCAGTCCTGTTCTGAGAATAAACAGCCGTTAAATCTTTTCTATCTCTCTCAGACACAAACAAAACCAAGAACCAACAAGTCTAAACATAAACTGTCACTCAGCAACTCTGAAACACATTTTCAGGACTGGCTAGGAAAGCCAACATCATTGAGATCTACTCACTAGAGCTGACGGCAAACACAAACCGATGAACCTTTGCAGCTCTCTCTGTGTCTTCAGGATGTTCAGTAAATATGCTCCAAATGCTCTAGTGAAATCCAATAAGATGAACAGGAAAACTAGGGTTCAACCTGACGGACGTGTCACTTGAGATTTCTCGGTTCTAGTTTCTTGAGAGATAAAATGTACAATGTAGACAAATGTAGTGATCTTATTTTCGTCTTTAATGGTAGTTAAAGAAGTGCACGTCTCCCGGATGCATTCCGGTGGAGATGTTCCAGGAATGTCCAAATGGAAAGAGACCCTGGGGAAGACCCAGGACATGCTAGAGGGATTATATCTCTTGGTTGGCCTGAGAACACCTTGTGTTCCTCAAGGATGACCTGAAGGAAGTGGCCAGGGAAAAGGACACATGGAATACTGTGACCACAACCTGGGTCCCGGATAAGCAGCAGAAAATGGATGGACAGACGGACAGATGGATATGCAAACACAGTTAAACCTACATAAAGGGTTAGGGTTTTTGTTAGACAGAAACTTGAGGAACTGATAAAACCTTATCTGACGGACGCCCAGTAGCCGTGGTGTTTGTTGTGAGTAGGTATTCCTTTCTGAATTAATCATGCAGCAGATCATGTGAGCTTCATGGTCACTGTTACTTTTCATAGCTTAGCATTATCAGTGATCACTTCCATCACCTCAAACCTCCACTTCTAACTTGAAAATGAATGACTTGTAGCTGCTTTGTTGCTACAAATCGCTGTCAGTGAATGCTCAAAATTCAGTCTGTACTTTTACCTGGTTGCACAAGGCATTGAAATCCCATTGGTTCAAATGTGATTCATCAAATATGGCTGCAGGGTGTGATTTCGCCAAATTAAATAACCAAATTAAAATCACAAAAGAAAAGTTTTAACAACCAGCTTGTCAGTACTTAGATAAACAGGTAGTCCTAACCCAAACTTAAGCCACTGGTGATGTTACAGCTGGAAGCTCAAACGAATTTGGAGACTGCAGTTCCAGTTGGTGCTACCAAAGGTGCAGAAATTACATTTAAATATACATATGTACTAGCTAAACAATACAATTATTGTTTGTAAAATACACACCGATGTTTACAGTGGAAATAATAAACCATTCAATTTCAATTTGATGACGTGTTTTATTCATATCGGGCACACATTTTGCAGCACTATTATGGCTACGGTGTATCACGTGTCAAGCATGATGTGTCTCCATAGAAATAATGTTATACATTCTAAAACAAACTTTTATTTTGGAAGTGATTAATCATGATTTATTGATTTTACAGTCCTAATTTATGCCATGTTAAAATTCCATGATGAGAATCTGGGATGTTCTACTTGAAGCTGTTCACATCTTCGGACACGGAAATTGTGGATTTCTATGGCAACACTATGACGCAATTTAAGTAATCAATAGACAAACCACAATATGTAATATACCTTATTAATACTTAGTTTATTTACCAGGACATACAATTTTATTCAACTCTGTGTTGGCTACATTAAACATTGTCTATTAGTTTTACATTATTCCTGCATTAAGACATTCAGGCCGCTGTCCACCAAAGCATTGGTCGCCATAAGAGAAGAGCAGGCGCTCTGCTAAAAATGCTTATCTGCGGGCGCTTGAGAGCACAGCGTTTTTTCAGTTGAGACATAGAATATCTGTTGAAGTAATGGCAAATACATTGTAAAATGAAATGTTTCTCCAAGCATTATTTTTCATAATAATTTGGTAGTCCGGTAATTCCATCTAGTAAAGATATTAATGCTCAAAGACAAGCAATACTTACTACTCCACTGTTGTTCAGTTGTAGTACAGGCAGGGTGGTCGGTAGTCCCACCCTCCTCCACTCTAATTGGATAGGTGACTAGAAAATTACAATGATGAGTGCAGCGTTTTACTCAAATCTGAACATTCTTCAACTCTCTGCGGTGAGAGAGAGAAAAAAAAAAAAAAAAAAAAAAAAAAAAAAAAACGTTTAGCGCTCAGCACGAAAAAGCTACTCGGCATGCTCTTGGCATTTAAAAAAAAATGTGCCGCATCCATTGAGAATTTTTTTTATTTTATTTTTTTAAACGCTAGCCGCAGGGAAAAACGCTTTGGTGGACTTGCGGCCTAACAATAGTCATTTATTAAAATATTATGAAATTTTACATTTGTCACATGACACTGCAGTAGTCAAGAGGTACAAGTGAAAGCTATATATATAGTAAAAGTAGCAATGATGTTATTGTGGTTAATGCAGTACACACTGACTGGAGTTTAAGCATCAAAATCTGATTTAATTGTGATTTTGTGACTTTGCACAGCATTGAAAATTTGCATCACAGTGGTAGAACAAAGAGTTTTCCAATCAACTGGATATTAATATAACTAATGGAACATTTAACTTTGTGCTCCTGGATCCAGTCTGGGTCTTGGCTCTCTGATTTGACTAATCCAACCTAAAACACTGGGAATGTGTCCACATTGTCTGTGTCTAATTACAACGGCCCGGAAATAATCAAATCAAACACAGTTCCTCCAACCCTTTATCTAGGCTAATTGCTAATTACAAAATGTTAACCGAGCTCTAAACCAGCATTACTGATTATCTATCTGTTGTCTGATTAGTTGTAACTAATTTTCTTATTCTTTCAAGGTGTAATGGAGGCGCTTCTCTCTTAACACTTAACAATAATGTTTCATTATAGGATTACAGGAGTTGCTAGTGTTGGCCGACAGAAATTATGGCAGGTGATACAAAGTTCGGGTAAATGGAAAGAAGGATTACCAAAGTCCTGGTTATGCTTAGACAACACTAATTTATGACTAACCCCCTCCTTTGCAGTATGGAACAATTTAACAAGGAGTCTCTTCTTGTTTTGAATGCTAAATATTTTATTTGCATCCTCCACAGTGGCATAACAAGCTTCCCGTCATGCCCCGACGGACTGAGTGACGTCCGTCTACATGCATGGAGGAAGAAAAAGACCACAGCTATGTTTATGGAACTCGAAAACTCGATTTGGCAAATATCCCACTGTCTCCTCCCGTGATGCTTCAAAGAATAACGTGATAGAGAAAGAAAGGTTGGGGGAAGTCAAGCTTGCTGGGATAATATGCTTTCTTCCTCATTCCTTGGATCGTATTCAATAGGGTATGATAATTCTCTTGTCTAATTTCAAAAGCCCACACAGATTTATCAGTACACAGAGTCTGTGTTTACCACCCCAAGAGTTATACAAAGACAACATAGCATGCAGAGGTGTACATGCATGTAGGATATAAAATAAGCATATTGATTAAGCTTGTTGAACCCTGCACCCATCTAATTGAAGGATTATCACCGCACAAACAAAAAAAGCACTTGGATCTTTCTCCAAACCATCTCTTATCCTATCTCTCTCTCTCCATCCATCCCTAAAGGCTTCAGCAAAGTGGGATGAGTCATCGACTCATTCATTCCGAAAGCTATGGACTGCAGATGCAGTGAATGAAGCATGTGCGGGAGAAACTGAGAGTGAATTCATAAACAAATATATATTACAATATCTTTATATAGAGACCTCACATGTACATATGCATCAGGTTCATTCATGAATTTAGAGCAGAACAACATTTAAATTTTTAATAAAACCATTGTTACATAAATTATCAAGTTCAATCTACTGCATTTTAATAATTTACACAAATTTCTTGCATTTCATGAATAGGGTTGCAAAGGTGTGGAAAATATCCGGTAAATTTACGGAAACTTTCCAAAAATCCCAGGAAAATTCTAAAAAAAATCCTGGAAAGTTTCCAAAATTTACTGGAAATTTCCCACCGTTTTGCAACCCTATTCATGAATGAGGACCGTTGAACACTCAGATGTACATTACAACATTGTCTGTTGCTACTTCTCTTTCATCACAACTTTATTTGCTTTAGCCTGATATTGGAAGCAGAGTACATAAATATTTTGCTGTCTAACTTAAATATGACACATGTAGTGTACCACTATATTGCAGCTTCCATTGTGAACAAATATGGTGCTTGTCTGTTGTTTTCTGAAAAACATTTTTTATTACACAGCTCTCAGAGATACTTGATTCTGACTGGTCAATTGCAGCATCCTCTGTGGTCAAATATTTTTATATAATGGCCATTTAACTATAATTGTCTGCTGTTCCAGGCTACTCATTTTCTGCTGTTGTAGATTCAGGTGTTATATCACTCCAGGGTCCTTTTAATTTCATAAAACAATTTCAACTCAAATGAATTCAAATACAGTCAAATTTATACATGGGTGCATCCCTAGTGCATCCATCACCTTCTCTGTGTCAAAAGCAAGTTCAGACTGACATTAATGTCTTTAATGTCAACCTGAAGGTAAACTATAATTTTGTTTAGTCTCAAATGAGCGTGAAACAAAGACTAACATTTCCTTTGATGTTAACCTATAGGCAAGTACTGTTCTGTTTAGTCTCAAATGAGTGATTTTGCCTTTTTTCTGTTTCGTGGGAGAGAGAAGAGCTCTACACACAGTTCAATGCTGATGGAATAAAGCCGCACTGTTTATCCAAACGTGGTGACATTAGTAAGGGCTTCTCTGGATGGATGAATAGATCGGGTCACAGTACTGAGAGCTCACCGCTGGCTTCAGTCGCAATCCAAGCTGCCCCGGTGAGTAACTCCTTATAAATACACCCACACAAATGTCCACTCACAGGAAAGGTTCCTACCCACACACACACACACACAAATGCGCTATAATGCCTTCCAAAAAACATAACACAGTGGACGTCTGTGCCAACGCACACATCAGACAGCAGACACAACCATAAACACAACTGCTCTACCACACAGTTTGTTAGAAGGATTTCATTTTTAGCTGTTAAAAATACAGTCTTACTGGCCTCACAACCCTTACCAAAATACTGCAGCTGTACCATGGTATACAAATGGAAGTCCATTTATGCTACATCATGCTTTGGTAAATCATTATTATAACATTACAAGACATCATTTTGACAAGTTAATTATGAGATAAAATATAACTATGATATATAAAATCAAAATGATGACAGTCATAACTATGAAATAAAAATTATTAGTACAACATTATGATTACATACACAATTACACAAAAAGTCAGTTATGACTTTGTCAGTTCTGAAATATGCTATTATTACGACATAAGTTAAAACTGAAATACAGTGATGTCCAAAATTATTATTAAGTCTTATTTCTATATTTCTATCTACTATGCACAAGGGCAAGAGCTTTGGGCAAAAGCACCTAGGGCAAAAGCTGCTTTAAACACAAAGGATGGTTACAACAAATGTTGATTTAATTTAGTTAACAGAAGTTAATTGATAAAGAAAATCTATTTACAGCATTATTTCTGACAGCATTCTCTTTTCACAGCATTTTTACAAGTGCCTAAAACGTTTAACATTACTGTATCTTTGTAGGTAGGTTTTTTAAAGCATCTTGAGATGTTGCCAAAGCTCTTCTGGATTTATTCTGTTTCTTCATGTCATTCTAGACATACTGGATGAAGATGAGATTAGATCTCTGTGTGAAGCACTGGCTATTGTCAGACTCCTTGTGCAAACAAAAATCTTACTAGATTATTACAACGAATAGCAAAATAAATGTTTGGAAATGTAAACTGATATTTACTACTGACACACTACAACAAAAGATAGAAATAAATGACTTAACTGGTGAAAATACTAGTGTTCCAATAATTTTGGCCACCACTGTAAGTTGAAACTGACAAACAGTCAGTTATGACAACTGGAATTATGAGATAATTAAGACAAATTACTATGACAAAAAAGCTTTCATAATTATGGCTTTTTAAACCATAATTTTCTATTTTAACTAAGAATGATTTCTTCAAAGAACATCTTTATATTATCATTGTAAAAACTGGGGCTGCCCCCTAATTGGCAACTAACCTTTAGTCAACGAAAAGAGGCTTGGTCGACCAAAAAAAGTCGCAGAAAAAAAAATTCCACTGAAAGCGGTAAGGTCACGCATTATGGGCATGGTCTATATAGTAATACAGTATATAGGGTAGGACATCCAAATGCTCGCCCACCATTCATTGACCTCAAATATGGCTTATCATCTGAAATATGTTAGCAGCAACTTTACATGACTGCTTAATCTTATAAGGTATGGTCATACAAATAAGATTAATACATTTTTCAAATCTGTAAATACGTTTATTTGTGATGACGAGTCCGTGTCGCCAACTTAAACCGGAAAAAACAAAGAAGCACTAGTTTATCCATAAATTATTAAAATGTTAATGCAGCCTCCGTACTGTTTTTCCAGACACATTGATAATCATTACTTCTAGCGATGTGTTGTGGCATTAGTCGACTAATGCTTGAATTAAAGACTACTATTCAACCAGAAAAATGTAGCTACATCTACATTAATCCAGATACATTTGAAAACAGACTTTGAGTTTTAAAATGCTCTTCGTCCACAAGTCCAAAAGTTTATTATCCACACTAAAACGCAGGAAAACGTTAAATTCGCCTTACTGCACATGCATAAAAACTCACTCTGATTATACAGTCGGAACAGACACAATAAGTTTACAATTCTTCTGGCAGAATCATATTATTTACGGAAATCTCTCATCATTCACTGGTGCTTCCATGTCGTGCTCATTCATATTTAATCAAAAAAGCAGCTGCCCTCATGTTTTGCTGCAGGAGTCAGGACAGCAACTGTGAGTAAATTTACTGTCATTATTTTAGGACTGTAATATGAAGATTGTACAAGGTAAATCTCTTTACCAGGCACAATTACCGATATAAACATAGATATCTATTGGTACAATATGCGTCACATGACTAAATGTGCGTCATTGTTTTCAAAAGCCTCTGTTTTCACAGTCCACACTACAATGTGAAAACAGCATTTTCAAATTTATCCACTTTGGAGAGCGTTTTCAAAACAGCTCAGTTTTCATTGACAAAAAACGGCGTCTCAGTGTGGACGGAAGGCCAAAACGTAGAGAAAAAGATGCGTTTTCAAACAAAAACGTATTAGTGTGGACATGGCCTTAGTCAAGGACAGCTCTAGTAAAAACCATAGTAAACAATAAAGGATGGTAATGTAATGCTATGTTTATGGTTGTTCAGACAGTTTGGACAGAAATGTTTTCAAAGAAACCAAATCATTCACAGAGTTGTCTGCATACTGAATATACAAGTTGTCTGCATCTTGTCTAGGTGTACCCTAAATCTGACATCAACACAGCAGGTTCTACAACAGCTACTCTAATCAGCACAAACCATCACAAGCCAAAAAATTACAAACAAATATGCTAAAGGCAAGTGACGTACAAGCATACAGTGAGTCAACAGTTAAGTGTGTGATGTCACCTGGAGTGAGTGATCAGACTATGACTGTTCGCACTTTGACGTCTGAATGTCAGAATGGGAAACACACCAAGTGCCAGATGTGGCCCATTGCAAATAGTCCCACAGGAAGAGAAAGTACTCATGAGGAAAGATGAATAGGATGACAGAACATTAAAGTAGCTGAGGGAACAAAGTCAACTTACCACTACTGTTTCAGGTGGTTGCTAGATAATTGCTTACTGGCACAAGCCAAAAGAGTCTAAACTCTAAATCTCCATTATATTCTGCTGCCAGTCACACTAAACCCCTTAAATTAAGAAACCCCTTTTTTGGCTAAGTGGTTCTGTGCATCTGGATCCGAGTGTTTAGATATCGCTCAGTTCCTTCACTGCAAGCCATCAACATTTTTTTGTCATTCATAAGTATTTTCAGTACGTACATTTTATAAGAACCCAACTCAGAAATGTGGTGTAGAAAAGAACCTAGTTTTCTTTGCATTCACACTGTCCATGACATTTCCAATCAAGTGCAGTATGGAGTACCTCAAGGCTCAGTACTAGGGCCATTACTTTTTAAGCTTTACATGTTACCCTTTGGAGATTTTATCAGAAAACATGGTGTTAGCTTTTACTGTTATGCTGATGATACTCAGCTCTATATTTCTTCGTGGCCCGGTGAAACATATTAGAGGTCGACTGATATATCAGGCCGATATTTGCCATTTTTTAATATATCGGCATCGGCCAATATCCGTGTTTAGTAGCGCCGATTTAAAGTCAGGAACGTCTGCGGGCAGCCCCATGTTATTGGTGCGGTAAAACATGCTGCTGTGAAGGACCCCAAGCCAAAACTTTTGTAAGATTCAATAACAGTTCTGAGAGATAAATGTAAGGCTTAAATTCTGATATTTCAAAGTCCCATGGTCATATATTTACTATATTACTAGTAAACTATGAAGTGTTGCTTTCACTTAGTGAAAGAAAAGCATACCCAGCAAACACAGTACGTTGTGAGGACGTCGCCAGTTGGTCGTCATTTAGTCAGCATGACATTACTTTATTACCACGTCGTGAGGACATTGTGGTAACGTTCCGATTTTTTAAATTTTGGCTAACATCCCAGAAACGTCGTGGGCACGTCCTCAAAAGACGTCGCTAGTTGGTCTCATTGGGAACGTTATAGCGACATGGTCAGCAGGTCCTCAAAAGACGTCGCTAGTTGGTCGCATGGGGAACGTTATAGCGACGTGGTCAGCAGGTCTCCAGATAGCTTTTCATATAGCACTACAGTATATGTATTAAGCTTATTTTTTTTAAGGTGTATACCATTTGGATAGCCTATAATATGGGGAATATGCTGAATTCGTTCAACATTTTGCATGATGGCATGCATTATTATGCAAGTATAATATCTCATCCTGTCGTTTAAAATATAGATTAATGTTTGTCATCAGATTAATGACAAAACAAAAACCAAATAGTTTGCTTAGCAAATGGTGATAATTTATGGTTGTGAATGGTTTATTGAAAGAGGGCACGGGACAAATGTTTAAACCAGCGCACGTCACTTTCTGAGTTCTGCGTAAGTGCGCCGCGCGCACGCCCGGCGTTTTTACGGTCAACTTCCAGAAGACGGACAAGAAGGAAAAGGTAAGCACTATAAATCTACTCTTATTCATCGTTTTTTGCTGATATAACCTTAGATGTCACGTAAGATGAGTGGTGTTTTGTGTTTTTGTAGGTTTTCTATATTAATTTAATAAATAAATGTGCTGTTTGGTTAACGTCGATTAGCTTAGGTCTGGAGGTGGTCTGTGGTACGTTAACTATTAAAATCCTAAAATAAAATGTTATACCTTATTTTTAGTCTAGTTTGAAATTTACACACGATAAACTATACAGTATTCACTTTTCAAATTCTTTTAACTTTAACCGTAGTAGTTTGCCTGCCTGTCGCTCGCACTTGATTATGCTCATGCTAGCCTAACGTTAGCCATATTGTAAACTTAAATATAAACCACTATATAAACTTTTAATTAGACCGAGGCTGCCGAAGTCACATTCAGTGTATGTGGGATTAATCCTGCTTTGCTGTCGAGTAACAGGCCTGTAAATGGTGTAATTTGCTCGTTATATGTTATTGGTGCTTTTTACATACATCATTTTTATTATGCTAGTAACTTTTCATTGACAGACAGATCTGATACTTTAGTTTTAACAAATATTTATCAAACTAATGGTTAATTTTTTTAGGTCCTTCCTTACTGCAGGTGAACCAGTTGAGTCAGTGATTTAGTGAGTTGCTTATAAGAAATGATGCTCATTGTTACCATGTAGTAGTTTTAGAATTTTGGCTAAGGTCCCAGAAACGTCGCGGGCACGTCCTCAAAAGACGTCGCTAGTTGGTCACATGGAGAACGTTATAGCGACGTATTCAGCTGGTCTCCGTTTATTTTTTCATATTATTGCACTAAAAGTATTAAGCCTGTTTTTTAAAAGCAGTAGTTTAATTGTTTTATACATTGTTCATTGTTTTAGTCATGTTTTATTCAAAACTAATATACTTTTTTATCAAAGGGTGGAGAGACAGTCTGGGCAGCAGCAACAAGACAACCATGAAAATGAGTAGGGATGGGTATCAAGAACAGGTACTGATTTGGTTTCTGACTTGTTCAGTATTAAGAAATTGATTAAGCAACATGACCAATGGTGCTGTTATCGGTATTTTAGACACAACCACATATCATCCAAACCATCTCTAAGTGTATGGCAGCAAGGATCCAGGATTAAGAGATCATCCATCATGAAAACTGTGTTCAATAGGAACCAGCAAATCCTGGTTGAAAAACTAAACCCAATTGTTTCAGTGTCACTCAGACACAGTGTTGGGTGTAACGCGTTACTAAGTAACGCGTTACTGTAATTAAATTACTTTTCCACTGAAAAAGTAGAGTAACTGATTACTGTTAATTTTTAGGTATTTTAATTACAGTTACTTTTAATGTACTTGTGTTACATTGTAAAATAATTAAACTCGCTGAATATCATTATTTAATTTCATTAATTAATCGTCTAAAGGTAACAGTAAACTCTGCCGCTTTAAAATCGTTGTAGTGCAGGTGCACGTGATTTCTCCCCAGTTTGCTGCATAGTCATATTCTTAAAGCAGAAGATATCGGACTCGGCTGAAGCGAGTGGCTGTTTTACGAAATGGAAATATTCCCATCACTTCAGTTTTCTGAAACAAGCAGACAAGAACATTACTGTAATATGTAAGCTATGTCCTGGGGAGAAAAAAAAAAACAAAAAATCAAAAGCTGTCAACATCATGAGTAATCTACTGAGGCACCTGACACGGCAGCATAGACGAACACTTCTGAGTGATCCTTGTTCATCATCGACAGATAACACCGCGGCAACTCCTGCTAAACTTGATTTTACTTCGGCAATGCAGAAAGTGTCTGAAGGACCAAGGTTACAGTTAACTTCACTTTGTTGAAACATGACATGATTACACACATTATGTATGAATATGGTACTCATTGCTTTGAAAGTTTCATGTTTACATGTTGATACATGTCATGTTTAACTTGTCTTAAACTAAGCTTTTTTGTTTTTCAGATATTTTGCAGAATATATACATATATATTTTTTGTTATTCAGGAATTGGGTTACATTTCTTACAAAAAAGTTTATTATTATAGAATGTTTTTATAAAATGTAATAAAGATGATTCAAAAAGCTAAAATGCTAAACTATTTCATGTTTGACTCATACGTTTTAATTAATTATTTATTATTTAAAGAGTTTAATTTCTATTGTTTGTCCACTCAACGTTTATAGGAATTTTAAGAAGTATTTAGTTAAATTACTTATTGAGTAATTAAGTTACTTTTCAGACACAGTAATTAGATAAGTATTTTAAATACAACATTAAGTAATTAGTAATTAGTAATTAATTACTTTTTTAAAGTAACTTACCCAACACTGCTCAGACACAACTATAGATTTAAATTGATTTCAGTGGCTTACATGTTTATATTTCAGGCCTCCCTGACCATTGTTTTCCTGGATGTGAAGACATGCTGGAACTGCATTTCTCATGGTAGAAAGAGTTGTGCAGCGGTATCCAGACATATAAGCAGCCTTCCTGGACCCACACAGCAAAATGCTCAGGAGGAGAGACAGGTAATCCACAGGGTTGGATTTCTCAATTCATTTACTCATATCTAGATAGATATCAATTAATAGTCTAATTCCAGAGCCTGTGAGTGATTTTGTTTTTCCCTCAGTCAGGAGGAATTTTGTTAAAATTGTTGATGCTCGTATAGTCATCATGTCGTGGTACCTTACAACAGTAGTTTTCAAACCTGGACATGGGGACACACAGCACTATACATTCTGCACATCTCTCTTTACTGACACACTTAGTTAGCTTAGTTCATGGAGCTCTTTCTTAAGGAGCTGATGATCTGAAGCAGGTGTGTTCAACAAGAGAGACATACAAAATGTGCAGTGCTGTGGGTCACCTGGACCACAATTGTAAGGACTGGAGCACCTCTTATGCTAGGCTACTGGTAATTTTTAAACATGTTTAAAAAATATTTGAGTTGGCCTGAATTTGACCAGTGTAAAGACTCTCACCTATTTCTAAATCATACACAACCACATCACTTTGCTGTGTTTCCCACAGGATTTGTTTGAGGCTGGACTTGGTCTGTCTGGGGGATCTGAGAACATGTGGCCTAGTTTAAGAAATTTTGTACTGTGCATTTTAAACTTAAATTTGTCTATCTGGTGCACTTTGTATTAAGAGCTCCAACCCATGGTCAGTGTGGAAATTTATCAAAGAAATGATGTATCCCTCTTTTTGGTTATTGTAGACTCTTTGTGAATAGGGTTTAAGATAAATCTCCTAGCCAGGACACCTGGCCACAGATTCTGCCTTTCCTTTAGAAGCTGGAGAATTACTTAAGATGTCAAATGGAAGATTCACAGTTTTATACAAACTTTACCAAATTGTCTATAAAATTAATTAATTATATTTATTTGTTTATATTTTATGTAAATTCAAGGGAAAGGTGAAAAATGAGAAGGCCTGGGAATGATTGAGGAAGGCAGCCATGAGGAAAAGGAAGTAATCATCAGAACGTAAGTTCTTTGCAATCTGTGCATTGTTTATTACAAGGTGTGTTTTCATTTAAATGTAGTAATGTACACTGCTGGTCAAATTTATTTGATCAAAGCTGAATTTTCAACATCAATACTTCAGTTGTAAGTGTTCAAAATCAATCATTCTAATACGCTGTGTTGAAAACAGTTGAGTTGCCCAATATTTGTGTGTACACTAGGTTGGAGTCACTTAAGTTTTTTTTTTTCTTTATGAAGACCTTAATAGCAAGGATGCATTAAACTGATCTGAAGTGGTAGTAAAGACATTTATAATGTTACAAAAGATTTTTAAAAACTATGTATTCATAAAATAATCCTAAAAAAAAAAAATCACAGTTTACACGGTAATATTAAGTAGCACAACTTTTTTCAACATTGATAATAATCAAAAATGTTTCTTGAGCATCAAATCACATGAGAATGATCATGTGAAACAGAAGACTAGTAAAGGCTACTGAAAAATTCAGCTTTGCCTCACAGGCAAGAAATACATTTTAAATTGTATTTGAAAAATAACAGAAAACATATTTTAAATTAAAATATTTCACAGTATTATTGTTTTGTATTGTAAGTTAAATATAAATATAGCTTTGGTGTGCAGAAGAGACTTCTATCGAAAAACATTAAAAAAACTTAAAGACTGCAGATTTTTGACTGGTTGTGTACATACATTAACAACATTAACAAGGTGATTCTCCCTTTCAGCTGCCAGAGAAGGATATTGACAGCACAGCCTCAGGATAGCGAAGAGGAGGAAAAACACCTTTGACATAATTTTCTCATACATTTGCCATGTGTTATAATAAAAAACAATAAACCTGACTACAATAATATGGTAAATTTTATTAAAAGTTTCTAGTTTGCAAAGAATCTGGAGTCTGTGACACTGCACTAGAGGTACTATTTGCTGAATAAGACCAGGTGCTGAGCAGGAACCTTATTCTTTAGCAAAACACCTCATCAACTCTCCAAGAGTAGATCAAGAGTGAAGTGCCACCCTCCTATCCTTCCCTCAGAAGAGTGTACCTTCTGCTGCTGTGGTAAGAAAGACACTCTTCTTTTTCTCTCACAACTGTCCAGAACCTAAATTCTCAGCAAAGATTCTTCTCCACAGCTGGGGACAGAAATCTCAGATTTTTCTGTCATTTTTAAGTCAACAGGCTCATTTTCTGTATGTTTTTTGGGTGGGCCTAATAGAGGGGAGATGTAATCTCTACATTGTTATATTAACATGTCCTTACTGCTTATTAATGTTGCTATTTTCTTTATTTCTGTTATCTTCTGAGAAGAACTATGGTCCTTTGGTAATTGTAATATGTGACCCTGGACCACAAAACCAGTCATAAGGTTAAATTTTACAAAACTGAGATGTATACATCACATGAAAGCTCAATAAATAAGCTTTCTATTGATGTATGGTTTGTTAGGATAGGACAATATTTGGCAGAGATATGTCTATTTGAAAATATGGAATCTGAGGGTGCAAAAAAATCGAAATACTGAGAAAATCACCTTTAAAGTTCTCCAAATTAAGTTCTTAACAATGCATATTACTAATCAAAAATTACATTTTGATATTTATAGTAGGACTTTTACAAAAAATCTTCACGGAACATGATCTTTACTTAATTTCTTAATGATTTTTGGCATAAAAGAAAAATCAATAATTTTGACCCATACAATGTGTTTTTGGCTATTGCTACAAATATACCCCAGCGACTTAAGATGGGTTTTGTGGTCCAGGGTCACATATTGTTTAGGTTTTGCTTCTGATAGTGATGCAGTATTAAAGCCACCAATATCACCACCAGATATTTGTAGCAAGTGTTTCATACATAGGACACTCAGAAAACAAATTCACTTAAAGTAATACAGAAATCACTACTGAATTGTTTTCTAACTTTGTATCAGTATTTTTTAACCAAATTAGGGGAGTTGTGTTAATAAGAGTACCTGATAATTATTACTATACTATACCAATCATTAATGAAATATTTAATCTTTTTCAATAAAAGTAAAACATTTGAATCAGTGGTTGTATTATTCATTGATTATTATGTACTTTATGTATTGATGTGTTCAATTATCGGTGCTCATGACTTGGCAACACTTTACATGGTTAAATAATAGGTGTCATGTTTAAAATTCAATGGCTTAGTATTTGTAGAAAATAACACTGAATAAATGGTGATTTAATAAATGAATGCACTGTGTTTTTGCTAATTTTCTGTTGGAATTTAATGATTTTTTATTGGTTTGCATGTATGCAGTGAATATATTCACAAAAAAATCTATAACAATTAAAAAACATAAGAATTTAGTGTTTTTTTTTTACAGCAGAAATGAGTTTGTCAATATATACTGATTTCAAGGTGGTAGGAGCACATCCTCGGACAGGACTAAAGGTGAGAAGTAAATATTAAAAATAAAGGGAACGTGCTAGTTTGGTCGTTGGGACGTACTTGCCACGTCCTAGCAACGTAACACCGTTGCTACGACGAATATGTAAATCACAAAGTTACGTCACTGGTACGTTATTTGGAACGTCGCTGCAACCAATATGGTCCTTTATAGTCACGTCCTCACGACGTGCCAGTTTGGTCGTTGAGATGTACTCACCACGTTCCAGCGACGTACAAAATAACGTCGCTACAACGAATATGGGAATCACAAAGTTACATCGCTGGAATGTTATTTGGAACGTCGCTGCGACGAATATGTTCCGGTCCAGTAACGTCGTCATGACGTAATCGTGTTAGCTGGGTAGAACCGTCGGGAACTGGCATAATGCTACAGCTGGTTAAAGTGTTCTCTGAGAACAGAGTGAGGTATCTCACTATGGGAACGCCCCCAGGCGTGATAGACTATGGAAGCACCAATTACACAACGTCTGTCTGAAGGACGGACCAATCACAGCTCGTACAAGGAGCCCACCCCCTCCCTATATATACAACTGTGACACCCGAAAATGGCATTCTAAGCACGCTCTTCCCCCGTGTTGTGCAAGTAGGGAAGCTTGGTGAGATACCTCGCTCTGTTCTCAGAGAACCGGGGTTACGCGAGTAACCTAACGTTCTCTTTCAAACATTCGCTCGGTATCTCACTATGGGAATGATATAGCCAACTCCCGTAACGCATGCTTTCCGAAGCCGCCTGACAGACTCGAAAATGAAAGACAACCTTTCAGTTCCCCAAAGAGCCAACTCTAAGGACTGCATGAGCCATTGAAGGCGCAGTGACATCAAGCCGGTAAAATCTGATAAATGTATTGGGGGAGGTCCAACTTGCCACCGCACAAATATCTCCCACCGAAATCCCCTTGAACAGAGCCCATGAAGTAGAAATTCCTTGTGTAGAATGGGCCCTAAGGCCCATTAGATGTATAGGCTAGTTCAATCGCCTCCACCATCCAATTGGAGAGGCGCTGCAAGGAGATTGGCTTACCCTTACAATGAGTGGCCCATGAAACAAATAACTGATCGTTTTTTCCTGAACGATTGTGTCTTGTTTATATAACAGCGTAACGCTCGCACAGGACACAAAGTGTGCAATTTTTTCTCCTCTGATGAAGAAAAAGGAGGAGGGTAGAAAGCATTTAGCTCCAAAGCAGAGCAGTTATAAGCTGAATCACTGACTTTGGGAACGAAAACTGGGTTTGGCAGCAGTGTAACCTTGCTGCCGTCTGGACTAAAACTTAGACATGCTTGATGAACCGACAAGGCATGTAACTCCCCCACTCGCTTAGCTGAGACTAAAGCAAGACCGTGCAACAGGAGTTCTCAACTCTGGCCCTCAAGGTCCATTTTCCTGCAGAGTTTAGCTCCAACCCTAATCAAACACAAGCTAATCAAGCTCTTCATCATTACTAGAAAGTTACAGGCAGGTGAATTTGATCAAGGTTGCAGGTAAACTCTGCAGGAAAGTGGGTCTTGAGGGCCAGAGTTGAGAACCTCTGCCGTAGACAAATTCCATGACGGGACCAGTCGCTTTGACACTGGTCTCAAACGCCTCACTCCTTTCATAAAACAGCATGTTAGAGGATGCCGGCCCACTGAAACTCCCTCAAAACCTACATGACAAGCGAAATAGCAGCCAGGTAAACTTTAATGGTAGAGAACGCTCTTCCATTGTTAAGCAAGCTTTGCAAAAAACAGAGAACCTCACTCATCGCACACTGAAATGGAATAACTCCTTTACCAGTGCACCAGTCCTCAAAGACCCGCCATTTCAGATCATACAGTAAGCGCGTTGATGGAGCTCTAGCGCTCTGTATAGTATTTATAACCTCCTGGGAAAGCCCCAGAGCATTCAGATTCAACCCTTCACGGGCCAGACCCAAAGATTGATTTGCTCTGGATGGGGGTGAAAAATCTGCCCCCCCGCTTGTGACAGCAGGTCCCGACGCAATGGGAGCTGCCAGGGCTCTCCCCAAAGGAGCTGGACAATCTCTGCCAGCCACAACCTCCCTGGCCAACGAGGCGCTATCAGAAAGAGAGATAATCCGTTTTCTCTTACTCTGTCTAGGGTGGGAGAAATTAGACTCAGCGGTGGGAATGCATATAGCAACACTTTCGGCCACGGGTGCGCCAGCGCATCCACACCCAAGGGTGCATTTTCGACCCTGAGAGAGAAATACAGCGGACATTTTGCGTTTGCCCACGAGGCGAATAGATCTACGGCAGCTCTGCCGTACATTTCCCAGATCTGATTCACCACCTGCGGGTGGAGTACCCATTCCCCATATAACGGGTTGCCCCTTGACAGGAGATCTGCTCCAACATTCAGGACTCCCGGGACGTGAGATGAGACGTGAGCACCTTTATGTCTCGTTCCGCGCGCTCCTGTGAATGAGCACAAACCAGATAATCGTCCAAATAAGCAGATATCCTGAGACCCCTGTGTCTCAGGGGAGATAATGCTGCTTCTATGCATCTGCTGAACACCCGCGGAGCGAGGCTGAGCCCGAACGGGAGAGTAACAAATTTGTACACTTCGTTCTGAAAGGAAAACCTTAGATATTTTCTGTGCTCCAGACAGAAGCTTATATGAAAATAAGCATCCTTGAGTTCGACTGTGGCAAACCAATCTCCCCGGCGAACCGAACGAGTAAGAGCCCCGACAGTGAGCATCTTGAATTTGTACTTCCTTAAGTGCTTGTTTAGAGCACGTAGGTCCAGTATCGGGCGCAAACCCCCGTCTTTCTTTGGAATTAGAAAATAACTGGAGTAATAACCCCTCTGATTTCCCCCCACTGGAACTCGTCTTATAGCTCTTTTTTCTAGGAGGGAGGATATTTCTGCTTCTAATACCTGTGCTGAATCCCCGTTCGATACAGACGCTATAATCCCATTGAAAGGGGGGGGGGGGGTTACAGCGAACTGAAGCCTGTAACCCTTGGTTACAGTCGCGAGGACCCACGAATGTGGAGAACACTCTCACCACGCCTCCTGATGAAGAGCTAGAGCGTTTTGATTAACCAATTCCATAGATGGAGTGCTGGCGCCATCTAGTGGACAGAGAGAAAAACGGCCAGGATCTGTGTGGCTCAGAGACCGAATTATCTCTTGGTTCTTTGATATTATGATGTTTTTGTCTTCCTGCACTCTCGGCATTGAGCCTGGATGCGACAGAGGTTTTTTTATTGACTGTGAACCCAGGGGCTGAAGTGCTTTGCGACAATACACTTGAGAACCTGTGATTGAACTCCGCACACCACGTGTTTGGTGGTTGCGTTCTCCGCACTTGAACATGTGGAATTGCTGTCAGCAATCCACGGAACTTTGTGTGTTGAGAGGAAACTGAACTGGCTTGAACACAACTTAGAACCGTTTATCTGCCAAAAATCCACATCCTCCACTTCTTTGAGGGTGGGGGAACAGACGTTGTGGACTCGGGAGAGGACATCGCAGAAAACCCTAGGTGCTGCCCGTCCCTCCCCTGCGGAGCCTGTGTCCTAGGTGTCCCTCTTCTTTTTGCTGGAAGGGTTAACGGACCTGGACTTTGCAGCCGCTGCCGCGAATGACTGCTTTCCCCACGGTTTAGCATTTGGGACAGCAGGGGGGGCGGGCTGGCTACTCTATGCTCTGGGGTTTTGCAGTTCTGGACGCATTCAAAAACCTCCTGCCCTGCGTCGGAGGAACAGACTGAGGGGGAACAGGAGGACGGGAAGCTTTTTTACGAGGCAGACAGATGTCAAACACTTCTCCCTCCTTCTTCTGGAGGTCGCACCTCTGTCTCATCACCGCAACAGCCGGGCCGAACAGCCCAGTCGAGTCTACAGAAGCATCAAGAAAATCCAGTTTCTCCCTGTCAAGTCAAGTCAAGTCACCTTTATTTATATAGCGCTTTTAACAATACAGCTTGTGTCAAAGCAACTGCACAGTATTTAGTCCCCGATACTCGACAGATTTAACCACAGCGAGAGCCATGGAACGGCCGCTGCTTTGCACCGCACCACGTGAGGTGCGCAGATTGAGATCTGTGATGTTGCAGATCTCCTCCCAGACCGCCGGGTTTGGGTTACCGGCATCGAGCTGCGTGCCCAGCTCCTCCAATAATTCGGCTTGATAGGCCATCAACAAGGAAGTGACATTTAGTGCACTCACGGTTAACGCAGAAGATTTATAACTTTTTTGGTACTTGGAAGCGGTAAAGCGTTCCATTTTTCCAGGGAGGGAGGGGCTGGCCGATGAGAGAGTGGTCCGCCTGTTCGGATGCAGGTGGTGGGCCACTGACTGCTCGACCATGGGAGGGTTAGAGAGCCCAAGCCCCTCCATTTCACTCACATCAAGAGATGAGTAGCCCTTGACGGGCACGCGATGAGAAAAAGGTTTATCCCATGAGCGCTTCATCTCTGCTATGCACGCCGGCAAAGCGGGGAGCAGTTGTTTCGCCGTGGGAAGGCGGGACGGGAGCCTTTTCCTGTCTTAGATATCAGCCTTGTTTGGGCTGCTGACAGAAGAGCATCATCTTCCTCATCATACGGCTCATCTCGGAGGAGCATCTCCTGGCCGGCATTACCCGACAGTGCGAGCAACTTTCTGCATCTGCCAGCGCAGCCTGAGCATGCTTTACACCCATGACAGGTGTTAATTTTTTGTACCTAAAACCTCTGCATGTAATAACCTAAAACACTGTCTAATACTTGATGGCTGCTCTGTCAATTCTTTGTCATCAGTTAGGAACCTAGGTGTGCTATTTGATAGCAATCTTTCCTTTGAAAGCCACATTTCTATCATTTGCAAAAACACATTTTCCATCTCAAAAACAAATCGAACTTACGACCTATACTCTCAATGTCAAATGCCGACACGTTAATTCATGCGTTCATGACTCAAGGATAGATTATTGTAATGCTTTATTGGGTCGTTGTTCTGCACGCTTAATAAACAAACTCAGCTGGTCCAAAATGCAACAGCTAGAGTTCTTACTAGAACCAGAAAGTATGACCATATTAGCCCGGTTCTGTCAACACTGCACTGTCTCCCTATTAAACATTGTATAGATTTTAAAATCTTGCTAATTATATATAAAGCCCTCAATGGTTTAGCTCCTCAGTACTTGAGCGAGCTCTTATTATGTTATAGTCCCTCACATACACTGCGTTCTCAAAACTCTGGCAATTTGATAATACCTAGAATATCAAAATCAACTGCGGGCGGCAGATCATTTTCTTATTTAGCGCCTAAACACTGGAACAATCTACCTAACACTGTTGGGAGGCAGACACACTCTGTCAGTTTAAATCTAAATTAAAGACCAATCTCTTTATCCTGGCCTACACTTAACACATTAACACATTTCCATAATTCAAATCTATTGAAGGATTGTTAGGCTGCATTAATTAGGTCAACCGGAACCAGGAACACACTTCCCATAACACCTGCTGTACTCATTGCATCGTAAGAAGAATGGCATCTACGCTATATTAGTCCGTTTCATTCTTATTCTGAGGTGACCACAGCCACCAGATCCAGTCTGTATTCAGATCAGATGGTCATTGCAGTCCCCCGGATCCAGTTCATACCCAGCTCAGATGGTGGATCAGCACCTAGAGATGACCTCTACAGCCCTGAACGTAAACTAGATGAGCTCCAGAGACGGATCATCAGTGAAGACCTTGTCACCTAGAAGGCCATCGGCACAAGACCACAGGAACCTGATGAGTCTTCTGCAATCTGACATTGGAACAAACTGCTGGTTTCGTCTGGCCAGAGGAGAACACCTCTGATTTGCTTAATTGGGGACAATTAACTTCCAGCAAAATCGTATACTATTTGAACTGGCCTAAGCTGGATGATGACATCACTGAATTCAATGATGAACTGCCTTTAACTAAAAATTGACAGTTTACAATACGGCATTATGGACATACTATTGTCCTGTTTAATACTGTGAAGTTGCTTTGTCTTGTATAGTATGTCAAATTAAAGTCTGAGAACATGTCACGTGTACACTGAAATACACTTGCTCTGTAAGAGGGAGCCTACTGAACATCTGAACAAACAGTCAAACAGATGGATGCCTGTTCTTTGAGATACGATCAAATGTTACTTCAGCAAGCAAACTGTTCAAATGGGTCATCCGATGCCTATTTTCCACAAGTTAATGTGATGCTTTAGGGTAGAAATGAAAAGTTTGTAATATACTTTGATTAAAAATTATCTATGTTAGTGTAAAAAAACACAAATTTTACCTGGTAAAAAATGCCTCTGTTCTCAGCAAGCGATATCAGTACCTGGCCCTTTAAATGATATGAACCTCTGCTCACCCCGCCCTTCAGTTCTGTGGGGCGTGTCATTACATAGCACACGGGGTGTTGCCTAGACAACAGTTGGGGGTATAGTTGTATAGTTTGGGGGGAAATGGCTTTGAAGACACTGTACAACCCCATCCATTGAAAATTTAATTTAAAAACCGGAGTTGGAACCGAAACAAGATGACACCCGCAAAGAAGTCCGGCAATTACGGCTTATACTGGACGTGTCTGAATGGTTAGTAAACACTATGTGTTTACTGTGTTTACTGTGGAGACTAACGCGATGTGTTTACTGTGTTTACTGTGGAGACTAACGCGATGTGTTTACTGTGGTAAAGAGAGGAACGCGATGTGTTTACTGAGGTATAGCTGATTGAACAAGAGCAAAAAAAGTGATCAGTTAACATAACTTACCCCGTCCTTCTGAAATACATAAATGTGAGTGTTATAGTCTTTACTCGTGTGCAGTTGCGGGCTGTAAACAGGTATTGCGTTAACGTTACATCTTAATCATTAACAGACACCGTTTTAAACCATGTAGCATTACAAAGCTAAGCTTTATACTAACCCTCATTTATAAAGCAGTATGGTGAGAAATGATTTGCGTAAACATGAACCCATTTAGATAGATCAGCTGTCACATTCCCTCAGTGCTGTCAGTTTATTTCAGGGCGGGTCTATGCTAAAACACTGCTGTCTATCAACTATCGCAGGAGCGGCCTCTCTCGTCATTACGCCACAACGACAGGCATCTGAGAACGGCTCGATATGAGAAGAGGCAAATTATTTTACTAAATTAAAAGAAAACTACTGGGTGGATCTTTGTCATTCTAGGGTGGTTGTGTACACTCCTAACACACATTTCAGTTCAAACAGCTTGTAAAAGTGCATGTGGCACCGGATGACCCCTTTAAGACATGCTGCAGGCATTTGATGCCTAAAAAAAGCGGTGGTGAGGAAAACTAATATTACAAGACTGTTGTGCGTAAATCCAGCAAGTCAGACAGCGAAGGAGCGTCAGTGACTGGAAACTCCTGGCCAACATCCTACATGAGTAATCAAGAGACAAAAACACAGATAAATAAGTGTGCACAAATCAACGTGATGGCATTTACAGGCTGAACACCAATATCCGCATCTAGGGTGGCAAACGTTCAAAGAAACGTTAAGGCTGTGATGGCTGTGTTAACAAGTTTCACCCCTCTGATGTCATTCTCAACCACAGCCCACTCCGGCAGTCTGGGATATCTTAGATTAAGTTCACTCTTCCCATCCCAAGACTGCTTCTTCATATTACACAGAAAGTTACAAAGCTCTGTAGTGCGCATGTGGTATTCATGTACTTCCAGCTACTGAAAACACATGAATGAATTCTGAAATAGAACAAACACCCATCTGGACCAAAAAAAGTAATCAGGAAAAGAGGGACAAACCAGTTCCCTCTGGTTTATCCTGCAGATTTTAGCATTACCTCTGGCTCACTCTAAGGTTAGGGGTTAAACACACACACAAACACACACACACACACTCTTCCCTCAGCTCCCGCAACGGTGAGTCATCACTCCATTCACGTCACTGACAGACAACAGCTTCCAGTGACAGACCAGTGCACAACAGCCCCACTCGCCCTCACGCTACTCTTCCTCATCAACTCCTTCCTCTCAGAGAGGGGTGAATCTTGCATCTAAATTTAGCGACTCTTGCCCCCTTTCTGACAGGAAATGGCTTCTTTGTCCCACAAAGACCTTAGCATGTGGCAACAGGCAGACTGTGTTGAGCAACATTCAAAATAGGAAGGCTGCTGTGGCTTATCAATGACACTTTGCTTCTTTAAAAAATATTAAAGCAAAAAGACACAAAATCATTGTGCATTACAGTGAAAGCATTTAGTATTTCCTATAGCAGATGATAAAAGATGAAATTTTAATATATTTTTTACATCTTTCCATGCCATTACACTGAATGAGAATTGGAGCTTTCAAAACACAAAAAGGAAGCAAATTACTTATCCAGGAACAGGATCAGTCTGATTCATTCGGACTGGTTCAATCAAATCATAAGAATATTTTGTAAATGAACTAGACATGAGCGATGCCTCAGTCCAAATGGACTGTAACTGCTTGGAAAAAAAGTGACCAGTTTGTGTTCAACAAAATAACAGGTTTTGAACCACATGAGGGTGAGTAAATAAACAGAACTATTCCTGTTGCCACCAGGTAATGCTTAATGCATGCATTTTATAGATCATATAAATCTTTTTATATTTAAATCAAAATTATCAAGGTGTCTCACTAGTGATGTACGCCAGACTTCTCCAATCATTTAGTCTGCTAAAAACCCCACTTACAAAATTGACTACAAGCTCAGATTCATTTTTAATGCAACACCCACATGTCAAAATCTAATCACCAACCAATGGATAAAACAAAGTCCCAGCCTACATTTTTGTCATTTTGGATAATCCCTTACAATAACCTGTATGTCGCTAATTCATTCTGGGTAGGGCTGCTAATAAAGAAATTCCATATCTACAAACTTTAATATTCAAACATGTCAGTATATTTCAGCAATTTTACTTATCTAAATGTTGTTGTGGTTTGTGCAATCGCTTTGCCAAAGCATCTGTCAAATGAACTAAAACCAAAAGCATGATATGTCTAGATGTCTACGTATATAGCCTATTGCAATGTGTGTCTCAAGGCAAAGCAAAGCATGCACTTTGCTCATGTGACCAGCTCATGATTCATTCAGAAAAAGACAAGATTATTGTAATTTTCCTATTGCAAAATAACACTTCTATTACTATTACTCCTACTACTACTCCTACTCCTACTACAGCTAATAATTATATAAAAATATAATTATAATGGTTTATTTATGACACTATCTTAACTAAAAAACAGTTTGAGTTACCTTTCAAAGTCCAGGTACAAGTCAATGCAAAGACTTTTCAATGAAAATAGAAGGACTCTTAATTTTAAACTCTCAACGTATACTAGATTTTGATGATGCTCCCAACTCCCCTAGAGGGACCAAGGTCCAACCTCTATAGTTTCCCCAAATCCTGTGGAAAACAGGATAGTGTGGCACAAAATTGTGTATATGGATTGGACGAGTGTAACAAAGTGCTAGTCGTAACTGAAAAAGACAAAAAATGGCACCCTTAGGTTTTCAGAACAAATGGCTATTATTTCTATTTGGGTTTTTAGTTAAATGCTAAAGCCAGATGATAACATCAATCTCATTTCAATGCAGCCAACTGCTTACAAGTTCAAACCCTTGCCAATCTAATCAGGCCAGCTAGGAGCAGAACAATCAGGCTTACCGCATACAATGAGCTGGATGCCAGGGCTGTAGTACTCGAGTCCGGTCTTGGACTCGAGTCCGGTCTCGAGACCGTTTTTTTATGGTCTCGGACTTGTCTCGGACTCGCTGGTATTCAGACTCGGACTTGTCTCGGTCTCGGCCACTGGTCTTGCCAAATATGGCTTTTGGTCTCGACCGAGTCCAGGTGTCTTTATTATGTTCCAGTAAGCACACATTTTAAACTGTTTATAATTTTAATTTTTTCATTTCACCCGCCCGAATTTAATTAAAATATTATTTTTCGTCACGTCATCTGCCCGAACGACCCATCACTACCAATAACCAATCACAAAAACAAAAAAACAAAACAAAAAAAGTAATAACCAATCACACACTAGATTATATTTGCACAGCACGCTCTGCATCTGCGTGCCCTGCTAACGTTAATTTTCATTGATTCACACACACTCTAACATGACATAAGCGGTGCAATTTACACTATTGACTTCTAAGGATTTTGATTAGAAAGCACAAGAAACAGGTGAATAAAGGCTGACAATCAATGTTTAATGTTCAGATGTTATTATTTCAAGACATGTAAAGCATTTTGGCTGGTTTATGTGTGTCGTGTTCTATGAGAGCTGTGTGTGGAGGGACGGGAATGTTTTTCTGAATGTCTATATGTTTCATTTATTTGTCCACGTTGTTTTGAACTACTGTACCGCTGTGTGTTGCGATCAGGACCGTTCAAAGCATCGTCGCGATATGTTCATTGTCAAACTCCAAAATTAGACCCTTTTTATTTTTTTTTAAAACGTCATTACTTCATTTGAAAAAGTTAACACATGTATTTTAGTTTGTTGTGTATATTTTTTTCATTTGATCAGATAACATTTTAAGCTGTCATATGGTCGTGTTACAACGCGCCCCTCAGATGTTACAATGTACCCCATCTATGGGGCATGTTGTCACGTTTCACTTCCTTTCTTTTGAGGTAAATAACGAAAAACGTATACACTGTAAATATGAAACAAAGCGATATATTTGTACTAGACAAATGTGAAAATAATGTGGATAAAAATTGTACTCTGAACCCCAAGTGGATTTACATAAACCGCGAAATTCAAAAAGTGTTAGGTTGTGCCCCGCTCTCCCCTACTGGTCACTTCTTTTCTACACTACTGTACATCTGCAGTGAAGCTAGCTATATTGTAATTTAGTTGCTTAAATGCTCAGTACTAGTACCGAGCATTGGTAATAGTAGTGGGTTGGTGTTTGTATATCAGTTCTAACACTGCTATTATGAGGTATCACCATATGTCATCATTCTGTTTTCTTTAGATTAATAGATTATATGATATCAAGGGGAATGTCTATACTTATACTTAAATCATGGGTGTTGTTACCCAGTCATTCATACTATCACAGCAATATTATGATTAAAGGTCATAGTTTGGATATAAACACTGATGTGATGTCTATGGTAGAAATTAAAACAGAGCACGTCATCTTTTGAAAGTAATTGGCGCTTCAAATAATGTTTGTGTCGATTGCATTGTTTCGCCACTAGATGGAAACAACTGTTAAAAAATGTATTTGTCAACGAATAGAGATTGATTCAAAAATGCAGATTCATCCAGTGATGTTTTTGTGAGCATGTCATTTATTCATTCAAACCACTTTTTCATAAATTTAATATAAAAAATCGGTGTGTTAAACATATTCTATTTTAAATATAAATATTATGTATTAAATTATTAAGAATTCATTAAAATGAATTAAACACTTTTAAATAGACTGAAGCAATTAATATTTTGTCTCACATTATTTTGCTTAGTTTAGAATTGCGAGGAAATCGTGATCTCTATTTAATCTCAAAAAAACTAAAACTGAAACTAAACTATATAAAAACTAAATAGAAATGTGTTCACAAAATAGAAACTAAACTAAAACTAAAAAAAATGTTAATGAAACTAATAAAAACTAAACTAAATTTTACTGAAAATTTGAAAACTATACCAAAATAAAACAAATTTTAAAAAGCTAAACTAAATTAACCTTGGCTTCAACACTAGTCTGTTTTTTTTTCCTCCGGTCTCGACTTGGTATCGGTCTTGGTCTCGACTTGGTCTTGGTCTTGACATGGTCTGTCTTGGTCTTGGTCTTGTCTTGGTCTCGATCCCTTCTGGTCTTGGTAGTGTCTTGGTCTCGGTTTAGGCGGTCTTGACTACAAGTCTAGTTGTGACACTGTTTTTGCTTTTAGATCAACAAATAATAACCCAAAATGATTGTCTTGATGATGTCATGCATACGGCTTTTTTTCCTGTCCTGGACTCGGTCTTGACTCGGACTCGAACTTTTTTGGACTCGGTCTTGTCTTGGACTCGAACCTCTTTGGACTCGGTCTTGACTTGGACTCGACTAGTCCTGGTCTTGGACTTGTCTTGGACTCGACAAAGGTGGTCTTGACTACAGCCCTACTGGATGCTATTGTTTTTCTAATCAATAGCTTCCCAAGACACAGTAATCTTTCAATTACAGTCACACTCCACTTCTTCCTATTGCAGCAACTGCCAATCAGGGAGGCTGGCAGTTCATAGCGTGTTCGCACCGTCCCACACAATGGCTGCAGACAAAGAGCGCTCTTCGCAAGCTGAGAGG
>NC_133374.1:33507290-33532585 GCF_049309525.1 Garra rufa
CCCGCATGGAGTTTGCTAAAAAACACCTGAAGGACTCCAAGATGGTGAGAAATAAGATTCTCTGGTCTGATGAGACCAAGATAGAACTTTTTGGCCTTAATTCTAAATGGTATGTGTGGAGAAAACCAGGCACTGCTCATCACCTGTCCAATACAGTCCCAACAGTGAAGCATGGTGGTGGCAGCATCATGCTGTGGGGGTGTTTTTCAGCTGCAGGGACAGGACGACTGGTTGCAATCGAGGGAAAGATGAATGCAGCCAAGTACAGGGATTTCCTGGACGAAAACCTTCTCCAGACTTCTCAGGACCTCAGACTGGGCCGAAGGTTTACCTTCCAACAAGACAATGACCCTAAGCACATAGCTAAAAGAATGAAGAAGTGGCTTCACAACAACTCCGTGACTGTTCTTGAATGGCCCAGCCAGAGCCCTGACTTAAACCAAATTGAGCATCTCTGGAGAGACCTAAAAATGGCTGTCTACCAACGTTTACCATCCAACCTGACAGAACTGGAGAGGATCTACAAGGAGGAATGGCAGAGGATGCCCAAATCCAGGTGTGAAAAACTTGTTGCATCTTTCCCAAAAAGACTCATGGCTGTATTATATCAAAAGGGTGCTTCTACTAAATACTGCGCAAAGGGTCTGAATACTTAGGACCATGTGATATTTCAGTTTTTCTTTTTTAATAAATCTGCAAAAATGTCAACAATTCTGTGTTTTTCTGTCAATATGGGGTGCTGTGTGTACATTAATGAGGAAAAATAATGAACTTAAATGATTTCAGCAAATGACTGCAATGTAACAAAGAGAGAAACATTTAAGAGGGTCTGAATACTTTCCGTACCCACTGTATATACTGTATACATATACAGTGAGGTCAATAAGTATTTTATCACCCTGTGATTTTGTAAGTCCTCTTACTTAGAAATCATGGAGGGGTCTACAATTTTCAGCATAGGTCCATTTCCACTGTGAGAGACAGAATCTAAAAATAAAAATCCGGAAATCACATTGTATGATTTTTTTTTAACTATTTATTTGTGAATTACTGTGTCAAATAAGTATTTGATCACTTGCTTATCAGCCAGATTTCTGACCCTCAAAGACCTGTTATTTTGCTCTTAAATAGTTCAGCTACACTCTGCTCATGATTCTAAATTAGTAGCACCTGTTTGAGGTCGTTAGCTGTCATAAAGACACCTGTGCACCCCACAATCAGCCAAAATCTAAGTAGCAACATGGACAAAACAAAAAGAGCTGTCAAAAGACACAAGAGACAAAATTGTAGACCTTCACAAAGCTGGAAAGGGCTACGGGGCAATTGCCAAGCAGCTTGGTGGAAAAAGAACAACTGTTGGAGCAATTGTCACAAAATGGAAGAGGCTAATGATGACTGTCAATGTCCCTCGGACTGGGGCCCCACGGAAGATCTCTCCTCGTGGGGTATCAATGATGCTAAGAATGGTAAAGAATCAGCCCAGAACTACACGGGAGGAGCTGGTCAATGCCGTGAAGAGAGCTGGGACCATCATTTCCAAGGTTACTATCAGTAATACACCGAGACGTCATGGTTTAAAATCTTGCATCGCACAGAAGGTTCCCCTGCTTAAGTCAGCCCATGTCCAGGCCCGTCTGAAGTTTGCCAGGGACCATCTAGATGATCCAGAGGAGTCATGGGAGAAAGTCCTGTGGTCAGATCAGACCAAAATAGAACTTTTTGGTCTTAACTCCATTCGCCGTGTTTGGAGGAAGAAGAATGATGAGTATCATCCCAATAATACCATACTTACAGTGAAGCATGTTTCTGGAAGCATCATGCTCTGGGGGTGTTTTTCTGCACAGGGGACAGGACGACTTCACTGTATTAAGGAGAGGATGAACGGGGCCATGTATTGTGACATATTGGGCAAAAACCTCCTTCCCTCAGTCAGAGCATTAAAGATGGGTCGTGGCTGGGTGTTCCAACATTACAATGCCCCAAAGCACACAGCCAGGAAAACCAAGGAGTGGCTCCGTAAGAAGCATATCAAGGTTCTGGAGTGGCCTAGCCAGTCTCCAGACCTAAATTCAATAGAAAATATTGGAGGGATGGAGGGAGCCAAAACTCTGTGTTGCTCACCGACAGACCCGAAACCTGACAGATCTAGAGAAGATCTGTATGGAGGAGTGGGCCAAAATCCCTCTTGCAGTGTGTGCAAACCTGGTGAAGAACTACAGGAACCGTTTGACCTCTGTAATTGTTAACAAGGGCTTCTGTACCAAATATTAAAAATTTTTGACTCAAGTGATCAAATACTTATTTGACACAGTAATTCACAAATAAATTGTTAAAAAAAAAAAAATCATACAATGTGATTTCCGGATTTTTATTTTTAGATCTCTCACAGTGGAAATGCACCTATGCTGAAAATTGTAGACCCCTCCATGATTTCTAATTAAGAGAACTTGCAAAATCACAAGCTGATCAAATACTTATTGACCTCACTGTATATATACACTGGGTGTTATTTACGGCCATTAAAAAAGTAAATTGGTCCCCTCAAGTATCTGGGTACAAGGAGACTTTAAATCTCTCTAATCAATTACAAGAATTTACAGGTATTAATCAGCACTTTAACTGCAGTCAATTACGGGGTAAGTCTCAAAGTGGTAATTACAATCATCGGAACTTGTGATTTGGCAAAATGAATCGCCACTTGTTCGTAGACTAATGTAATTATGGTTTAAATTACACCGAACACTAGAGGAATTTAAAATCTTACCTGTGATACACTGAAACTGACCATCATCTCGCTGGATCGTAAAGGCCTCTCCTGGGTTTACCTGCACCAAGATTACCTGACGAAAGCAAGAGAGATGCTGTTAGAGGAAACCAGTCTATTCAGACCACTTCAAAACTCTTAGCTCAACACATTCCCTTATTTCATAAAAATTGCATAAACTGCTTGGATGAAAGATAACACTGCACTGATTAAAGATAAACTTTAGTGATCTGAATAGCCCAACCTGTGAGGGCTCCATGAGAGTAAAAAGACTAAACTGTCCTTATCTTGACCTCGTCTATCATCAGCACAGTGCTCCACGTGGCTCAGTTTTATCCCAGGCTAATATATCTAGTGTAAACGTGGCCATCATTCAACCAGGCAAAAACATGCTTCTATAACCCTCATTTTCTCATGGCTATACATAACTGACAGTTAAAGAGATGAAAACGTACACATCCACTTCTGAGGGCGATAGAATATGGAAATTGTTTACTGCCATGACGAAAAAAGATGGGGAAAAACAGAAATATACACACATACATACATACCAGCCATGGGGTGGTGGCAATGTGCTGCAAATTCAAAGTTTTACTTTTTTATATTGCTTTTTGTTGCTGCTTTCTGTTGCCTACGAGATCCAAGAATCAATAGAAATGTCTTTGTGCCACTCTCAACTCCTCCAGTTTTCTGATCAATGACTGCGGCTCAGGGGAATCACGTGTGAATCTGACACAGCTGAATCGTGAAACAGCACAGCTAATTTCATTCAAAGTTTTGGCAATATCACCCACTCATAAATGGCACAAAGGAAAGTGAACATTCAAATAACACGCACAAAAACAAACTCAGGATTAGGGAGACTTTGGGATGGGCTCTTTAGACTTAAGCAACTGCACTGTAACCTCTATAAATATCCTAACAACATTACAGCAATACACCAGCATACATGCATCTCTAGTCTCTGCACTTTGAGCGTCACTTGTTACCAGCGCTGTCACTTTAATGTTATTGGTAGACTGCACGTCTGGACATATCTTTAGATAATGAGATCACAGATGATATAAATCACCAGTAAAAGATACTGACCTAATTTGATTCCTAATAGGAATTTGTTTTCTTTTTGGAGTGTGTTGTCTACTACTAAATCATTAATGAACAGTCTATCAATCTACAAATTATACTCAAAACCTCATTTCTAAAAGTTGAGTTTGATAATCAGTTTTCTTGTCACTCATATTAAACATTATGCAGGTAAAGCTGTTTTAAAATAAAAGCAGCACTACTAAACTAGTTATTGCATCATATCATTACTAAGACAAAATCAACGTACAAACGCAAGTCACTAAGACTGCCAACCATTTGTTCTCTATGCATCTCTTATTATATCCATATAGATATATATATAGATATATATATATAGATATATATATAGATACAGACAAATTGTACAGAATTGTGAAGTCCCAGTACTCACTTCTCTGTCCTTGCTTGTTCGCACTCAAGATGGGTGACGTGTGAGTTCCACTGACAAATTCTTCGTTCCTTACTCAAACTTTTCTGAAATTTGTTGGACACGCCCATACATAGTCACTAGAGGTCACTTGTGATGCCAGAAGTTGACAGCTCTCAAGAAAAAGGACTTTAGTGTTGCTGGAAGTTGCTACATGTGTGGATGGGACTTTAGCGTGTATAAAACAGCACCCTGGCAAACACATGTTAGTGAGTGCTGCATGGGCAAGTCCCACTCACATTCTTATCAGAAATGTACCAATTTGGTAAATAATCTTTTGATTGTTTTTTATCCCATCACAGCATGTACACCAAGCTCCAAATCTCTGCTCTAAACTGCTTGTTGGTAATATGTCTGCCAAGTAATTAAATGTGAAAATAAGTAAAATCAACTAAATTCAGGAAACATTTGTACAAAAACATACAGTTCAACCATTAAGGTACACTTTTGAGCCTTGAAATAAAATACCACCAAAATCATTCTCTAAATGCCTCTACAATGCCACGAAACAAAGAAGGGCAAAGACTCCACCATTCAACAGACAGGATGCAAATCTTTGACATTAGATTACAAGCATGAATGATGATGAAGTGGAGAGGACAACATCACTGGATGTGACGTCTAAACCCACGTCACTCGCATGGGTCTGAAATGAGATGGAGAGGCAGGTTCATCGCTCATCAGAGTACCACTTGTTCCATGAAATCGCTCTGAGTCAGTCTTCCATTGAGCTTTTGTTAAGGCACTATTGATGACACATCTGTCTCGGAGATGAGCGGGGAGCGCTGATCTATTTCAGTAGAGCAGGGGTCCTGATCTGAAAGCCTCCAGCAGGAAGTCATCTGACTGGCTGATTTTAAAACACATGCCACCTAGTTCAGCTCTCTCTAGTCTTTGGCTAAAGGTCTCAATGTTTGTGCCTTCCTCATGAGAGGATATGGAATGGGGTGAGTCACATCAAAGGTGTGGATGAACCATGATAAATGTCATACTGAGACTGAGAAATGCACTCTTATATCAGTCAACAGGTAGATTAAACAAGGAACGTGAAGAGTTCTAAAAATGTCATAGTGACATTCAAAAACAGTCAAAACCACATTGTTGAAAGCAAAAAGAAAAAATGACAAAAATATTCTTTTCAATAAAAACACAGAAAAACAGGTATTCTGGCATTCAAATCATTAAAGAGTTTGAGCATTTTGTTTCTTCAGCATCAGTTTTAAGCCTTGTAAATGTGTTCTCAAAAGAGTTGAACTCTTTAAAAAAAAGAAGAAAAAAATCCTGGAGCAAACACAGCGCAAATAACACATCATGCCAAGAACAACAGGAACACGTGGCTCTCGCCTCAGCCAAGGGTTAAGAACTGACAGTCCTTCCGGAGGTAAAAACCAACTGAACGAAAGGACCTCAACCCCAGCCACAAACCAACAATGACCAGCTTTCGTACACCTCATTCTCATCTAAAAGCCAACAGCAGCCGTCTTTAGAACAACGGAAAAAAGAGAGTGTTTATCTACACAACAGAGACAAACACAAATGAGATACAGCCTCTCAGCTTAACCTAAAAAATAAGCTCAGCGTGCGTTTCAAAGAAAATCTGGCAGCAAGTGCAATTTATTTACCTCAGACTTGTGGTGGAAGTCACAATTATAGCGTCTAAACTCCCACGGCTTGGGGCTCCAACTGCGGGTCTCCCCTAACACAGCCATCCTCTGTACTTCCGTCTCAGTCTCTGTTCCCATTCATGAGTGCCACTGAGACACACCAGCTATCCCTTGACTGCTGCACACACAAATACACACACACTCATACGAGCGTGTTCTCGCTTGGCCACAAGCGCAGCGGCAAACATTGATGCATGGGCAACAGCACGCCACGATGGGGGTGGCTGAGGGAGGTCTTATTGAATTAGGTTCAAGCAACTACATGCTGTTGCATTCACGTGTGTGTGTGTGTGTGTGTGTGTGTGTGTGTGTGTGTGTGTGCGCGCGAGCTCGCAATTACTCGTTCTGCTCTGCCTTGCTCACTCCTTTGTTCTGCAACACAGCTGGTTATCCTTGTTCCCCGCTCTCTCTGATACAAGTCTCATATTCTGCATTACTGACACATTCTCCAGGTCTCTTTCTGATGCCAGCATGCAGTTTTAGACAAAGCAATGTGTGTTTGTGAACATATGTGAAAAAATACTAAATCTTCACTTACTGTAGCCCGCATCTCCCTCTCATCCAGCCACAGCTGCTTCAACAGGCTGACTGATATTTTAAGGTATCTGGTACCCTCCCTGTGCTCCGGGGGTCTGAGCCACCCTTCTCCGGCTTCACCCGGTGCTCATGAGATTGGAAGGGCTGCGCGGTGTGTTCGACACATGGGGGCCTGTGTGAACTCTTCACCCTCCTATGCAAAGCCCCGGCGAGAGGAAGGAATAGAGGTCTCGCCTAAGTGCGCTAGCTGGAAACCGTTCACAAGATAACAGGAGCGAAGCCCATGTTTGCGCTCTCCCTTTCTCTTTTTTTTAATCTCTCCTCCTGCTCTCTCTGCAGTAGATGGATGACTCTCTCTCCCTCTTCTCTCTCTTTCTGGCTCCAACTCTGCCTCGCCACCACCGCCAGTCTCCACGGCAACCCCTTCAACAAATAAGCCCTGGCGATGTCCGCAGCGCGCCACCAATGAGGAGGACAGCTAATCGCCCGTGTTCTGCTCACAGGGGGAGGAGAGGAACGAAAAGGAGCGAGGGAGGAAGGCCACGGACGAGTGGACGCAATTGCTCTTTCCTTCGAGGGTTTGTAATTCTCACCTCTCCCTCTGTGCCACACTGGCATTGACTCGTGACTGTTCTGTGGCAAGTGTATGTGTGAGAAAGCGAGTGGATATGGATGCCGTCCAGACTTTACAACACACCTTCAGGTAGTGCCAAGTACTGGACTGGCATGGATCCAGCAATTAAAAACGAGGATGGGGTCCTCAAGTTATCCTAGTCTCCTCTGTTCTGCGTTTCGCTTTGGTGACGACAATAGTGAGGGGGCGCAGAGCAACACGCGCTCATTCACCGACAGACACTCACGCACATCCTCCCTCCCCCCTCTAGAAAGAATCCGCCGTTCTTTCTATTCTCCATTCACAGAGCGGCAGTGCTTCTATTAATACCATGATCGATGTACAAGGAGATGAAGTTGAGGTAGCGTAACAGCTTCTTTGGTGTGGAGGAGCACCTCAGCCCTCACCCTCTATTACAGCAGTGTGTTTTGGTTCTCGCTGGAGGAGACAGCATGAATACAGAAGTGTGAAAGGTAGACACATAAATAGGAGTGACATCCCTAGATAATATGAACTTAGGCATTTCCTTTTGAAAAAGATTAAGCTTGTCCTTCATAATCTTTAACACAGGAGGGAGGGTAAGAGAAGACTCAAGTTTCTTTGACATTTCTCAAACTACAAAAAAACAGTGCTTCTTAGACTAGAACTTCCTCTTATGATGGGAATGCCCAAAGGCAGCTTGCAGTCTTTTATACAGCACTGATCCCAAAGATCAGGCCCTATATTTGTTGAGTTCTCAGATACCTTTCCTGTGTTACAGTCAAAACCAGACTAGTCCAACAAGATATTTATTTTTCTTTAAAGATGTTAGAAAGACAACAGCAAAAGGAATGTGCAAAATCACAACTTGTTGATCTGTAGTTGGTTAAAAACTGTGTAAAGCAATATTAAATGTGTTCTGAGTTTGTCACATCACAGAAAAATGTTATGAATCACCCTTCCAAATTTGAATGAAATAAAAGGAATAAAAAAAACCTACCAAGCAAATAAAATAAGGAATCAAAATCTTTAAAAAAATACGGAGTATTCTCTGTTCTCAAATGCTGAGGGCGTGTCCATTGTCAGCGCTGAATCCACACCCACTCTTTTCTAACACACTTTTATCAATTTAACACATCCTTGCTAAATAAAGGTATTAAAAAAATAAATAAATTTACTGACCGCAAACTTTTGTTAGAAAAAAATTCTATTTTAAATAAATGCTGTTCTTTTTAACCTTTTATCCATCAAAGAATCCTGAAAAAAGTATCACAGGTTCCAAAAAAATATTAAGCACAACTGTTACCAGCACTGATAATAAATCAGTATATTAGAATGATTTCTGAAGGATCATGTGACACTGTATACTGGAGTAATGATGCTGAAAATCTTAGCAATAAATTCGAAAAAATGTTATTTGTTCCTAACTGACCAATATTCAACAAATGTATATGCTAAATAACTAAGCTTAAAACTTAATATAGTCCTTACACACACACACACACACACACACACACACACACACACAACTAAAACCTACAGATTTCACATAATGACAGGAACATGGCTCAGTGAAGGTGATCTGAAGTTCAACAGTAATTGTCTTGAAATTGATTATTTGATGATGCTGCTGCTACATTTGCATTGTGAAGTTGTCAAGTCTTGATGCAAAGCTGCTGCCACAGCTCTGTAAAAGCCTATATCCTAATATAATACAATACATTTTTAAATTGTTCATCTTATTTTGTATCTGTACATATTCAAGCAAACTGGAAGGCAATTTCTTTAATATGTTCAGACTATAAATTGGGGCAGTAAAATGTCAGAGATAAGAGATTTAGTATCCAGGTGGTTGAGTGACAATGATTTGCACGAGCAAAGATTAGAGATGGGAACATTGTTTCTCTAATGCGTCATGGCCAGGCTGAACTTGCCGGGTTTAGGCACAAGGCCATCAGGAGGCGGGGAGGGGGAAGCGAGAGTGATTAGCAAACACAGCTACAGTGGTTAGCGCTGGCTTTATTACCCTGGAGATGGGCCAGTGGTGCCTTTGCGTTCACGGCTGTTAGCAACTGACGTCTGTGCTCCTCCGATGAGTCAGGGCTCAGGTTCCTCACTATTTGTTCCTCTTTAATTGTTTACCGTGTGGCAACGTGGCACTGCAGCTGAGCAGACACGAAATAGAAATATGTGATGCTGAAGAGGAGCCTCTGGATGTCGGTGCCATGCAGAAAAGAGCAAGAACAATGAAGACATGAGCTCAAATAGCCTCAGGTAAATGACTTCATGGTGGAGGCACAATCTCAAATTTTCTCTGGTTTAGATGGCACAGAGTATAGCTCAACATGAGGCTGAAACTAATTTCTTTCCCCTGTAATCTCTGTTCTTAGCATTAGCACAACTGTAGCTAATGCCCTACTAACTAAATTGTCACCCAGGCGTCTGGTACTTTGTGTGCATCTGGCTACTATTGAAAAGCAAGATGCCTCTGAGAGCTCTGGCAGAAGAGCCTTACAGTGACACTGTAGGAAGTATCGATTTACACAGCAAAGAGCCTCAAGACATCAATATGACTGATGGTTACTGAGGATGACAGTTCTCTTGACGGTGCCTTTTTTAAGAGTGGGTGATGCTGTTGGTCCAATAAGGCCTTCTGCAATTAGTTGCCATTTCCTCCTCTTTCCTTGACTTGTTCTCCTCCAGCCTGATGTGGTACACAGAGGCTCCCGGCTAAATATTGTCAGTTTGAAATAAAGCTGTCAGTGAGGAATTCGGTGGTAATGAGCTGAAGTCATTGTTCAGTGCATTTGAAAAGAAAAACTGAAAATAAAGGTTCGGATAAAAGTGTCAAAGAATGAATGTAAATGTAATGTAAATGTAAAGCAGGAAAGCTCTCACAAAAGAAGCCCTTTTCTGCAACTGATCTCCGACAGTCATCCTAATGCACAAATCTCTTCTGTAAGGTGTGACTTTAACCTTTGAAAGATTACATAGAATACATTGCCCCCAACTCAAAACCTGCTAGCATCAAAGCTGGACGTCTATCTGCAATTTGTATTTTATGACACACAGTTAGGTGAAGCTGCACTAAAGGTGAATGGGAGAGAAGCAGCATTGTACGGAGTCATTATGTGAAAGCAACCTCACCCTATTGATCAAACTCCTTTTACATGATGGTGCTGACAAAAGTGAGAATTCTGCTCCACAACAGTGAATGGGAGATGGTTACTTGAGATGACTTTGTCAGCTCTACAAAGAATTGTCCATTTTCTCTCCTATTAGGTGATAAGTGAGACACCCACTAGAGAGAGGGAGAGAGAAAGACAGAAACTCATTGCTATGGAAACATTGCTTAGTTCACCAATGAGCACAGGGAGGAGTAACATGTGGGGACAAAGGGAAAGATTAATGTTTGGTTCAGCCATTTTATGGCTTCAGAGGGCACGGCTCGATGAACGGCCGTAACTCAGGCACTGCGTGGTATCATGGCCACTACACATGAATCCACCCCCAGCTCTGGCCTTAGGCCCAGCTGTGCGTCTTCTGTCCACCTCCTCACGGCGTTAAGCGAAACGGTGGGGTGGGGGTTACTCACTTTCATATCACCCAACTGACGTACTCAATATAAAAAAAAAAAGAGCCTCATTATCCACATCATGGTGGGGGTCATTTCTTGTGTGCTAAAAAGCTGTTTAATTACATAGACTAAAATATAAACAAATATAATGGAGTTAATAAAAGCAAACTTTAATACACATTGTGATGCATAGTGAATTTATAACTGGATCAAGAATAAAACTGAAAAAGGCCGATTCGTACAATTAACACTGACTGGGAAATCTCAGTTTAAGAGTTTCCCTTTATTTATTTGTTTATTTACAAAGTAGGGCTGTGCAATTAATCGAAATTTTTGATTTCGGTCTCAAACAATTATGAAAATGCAATAATCGAGATAAAACAATTATTGCTCCCGATTACGCCCCCTTTTCAGTGGTGCACTTTTGCTCCTCCATGAAAGCCCAATTTCACATGCAAATCAATAAAATCATGTAACATAAAATGGGACGTGCTTGATTTATTAATGTTTATTTGATGTCATGTTTTTAAAAGCACGAAAGAGAATTTGTGCTGTTCTGTATATGCGTTCAGAGACGGAACAAAACACGGACAAGTAAAGTGAACGTTTAGCTTAAGATGCGTACCTGAATGGTCAAATACATGCAAATATATGTCAAAATTAAGCAAACAACAAAAGACAAAGACAAAATCCCTCACTGCTCTTGACTGAGGGACTTTTGTAGTTTTTATAAGAACGAAAGCATGTTTAATTCTTACAGTGAAGACTATGCTGTTTTATTTTACATTCAATTAAAAATCATTTGTATCTTTTTTATTGTATTGCTTAATCTTTAAATTAATCAATGATATAAAGTTCCGGACCTACTCATAATCGTGATTACAATATTGACCAAAATAATTGTGATTATGATTTTTGCCATAATCGATATGAATGTACAAATAAACAAAAAAAAAATCTGAGAGCAAATGACATATAATCAAGATGCAAATGTATTGGAACAGCCCTAATTGCATTTACTAATTATTTTGTCAGCTTTATGCAAAAGAAGCTTTTGCTTTGCCTTCCTGGTTGTTTTCCTCTGCGGCAAGTATAATCTTAACAAGACAGAGTGCACGAGATCTAAAGGAAAGTGAATCAAAAACATATCAGTGCTTTCTGGTCGATTTAGAGCCATTTATACGAGGGGCTTTTCGGCACAACTAACATCACTCTGTTCTTATCCAGCAAAGACTTCCTGCAGAGTGGCCCATTCTACCATGCTAAGAGTCTTTGCTCTTAAGGTAAGCCTGACTGCTGCTTAAAAAAAGCCTTGTGCACATAAAACCAAAGTGTTTGAAGACTACATAAAAACCTGAAACGACCCAAGGCAGAGGGAGGAAAAGGCAAATAAATGAAAGCGTAAAAAAGGCCAGACGACCAGTGCTTACAGACGGCTGCTGGGAGGAGGGAGGAAGTAGGGTTTCACCAAATCTTTACAATGAAGAGAACAGCTGGGGCACCTGGGCTATTAGTAAGTATTGATAAACAACAGCCTGATTCATCTTGTCCTGGTTCTAGCACAGAAAAACAAGCAGGCAGGACGGCAGGGAGTAGAGAAGAGAGGAGAGACATAGGTGGCGTAGTCTGAGTGGCGAGGCAGGAGGGAGAAATGAATAGAAACTGTGAATCATTGTGCACGTACTCCACTTTGCTTTCATGAAAGAGCAGCAACGGTGTTGCCAGGATGCCACACTGATATTTAGCTTCCCTCGTTTCAACTGCGATGTCAAATGTACAAGTGCTAAGCGGCACACAGGAAGAGGGAGGAGGGAACCCGGTTGCTGAGTGAGAGTCCAGTGGGAAAGGTCAGGTCAGAGGCATAAGTTGTCATGGCACATTGTCACTACTGTTTTCGCCAGTATGTGTCACTCTGCCTGGATTACAGGGACTCAGGACTCCTTCAGGTCTGCAGAAAACTCCTGCCGTCAGTTTCGTATTCTTACGTTTACCCAGTCTCTCTTACACAAGCACATTTCCTCTGACACACAGACCAGCTAACACCAGGAGTCACTTAAGTTAGCTTTACCCTGAGCTCTCTCCGTTGCAAACATCAAACGCACACCTAGAGAGGCGCCACGGTCGTGATTAGTTGTAGGCGTAAAAGGCCACATATGAAAAGAAATGCCAAGGGCACAAACAAACATGGAGACGGGCACATGCTTGTGTGGTAATTAACACTGAGTTAGTCCTGGCTTTTCGCACCAGTAAAGATTCATTTGTATTCTTACACGGCTGTGGAGGTGTGACATGAAACCCATCATGCTATCTCTTGCATATCTGAATCTTGACAGACAACATTTACCTGTTCCCTAATGGAAGAAAGCGTCTGCATCCTAATCTTGCTTTCCACTGTCTAGACACCAAGAAGGATATGCTTTAAAACAAGCAAAAGGCATCATACAGATTCCATGCTCTACGGAAGCCATTTCTACAAATGAGTTTGCTTGGCAATGCACTTCCACAACCTGTGGCTTTATGAATGAAGTGAGCAGGAGGTGATAAAAATGAATGGGGATGAAAAGGGTCATAGGAATGGAAGATTAGAGCAGGGGATGGTGCGTATGCATTTTCTGCCTCTTTAAGTGCTCAGTGGACCATAAGGATGATTGGGAAGGGCTTGTCAGGTGATCGCTGCAGGGAGCTGAGAAGTCAACAGCACGCTAATAACAACACAGCCTTACCAAGCCTAGATAGACTTCCTCTACACATAGTGGGTGAGTAAAATGTCCTCAACTTTCAATAATCTTCAGACTTGACTGTTTATATCTATGAGTCTGAAACAGTGGTTAACACTTATCTAAGTGCACTATAATTTGCCAAGCCACAAGTGTACATAAGAGTGCAATTACTCATTGCAATTTATGGTAATTACTAGGGCTGCCCCCTAATAGTCGACTAACCTTTAGTCGATGAGAACAGGCTTGGTCGAACAAAATTTTATTAGACGCAGGGGGAAAAAAATCCAAAGGAAGTGGCGAAGTCACAAAGTCAGTGACGGACAGATGGTTAACGGCTGGTCTATGTAGTACATCAAACAGGACATCCAAATGCTCAACTATCTTTCATCAAACTTAAATATGGCTTTTCATCTGAAAGCTCTATGTAGTAGCAACTTTACATGGCCACTCAAATCTAATGTCAACCTAGAAAAAGGTGCGCTACTGAAGTGCTCAACAGTAGTGCACTCACTGCACTAAAGATGTCACTTGCTCTTAGGACACTTTCACACTAGCACGTTTGGTGCACACCCGGGTTCGTTTGACGTCAGTGGTCGGTACGTTTTGCTAGTGTGAAAGCTGTCATGCAAACGCGGGTGTGCACCGGGGTACCGAACCAGAGAATACCTGAACGAGGTGCATTTGAACTGTGGCGTGGTTCACATGAATATGAAAGCAGCATGGACTCAAGTGCGCACTTGTTCAGGAAGTAAAGTAACTTGCACATGCGTTTTAGACAATTACAACGTATTTACTTCAAATAAACACATAATAATAGTGTTCATGATTTTCCTTAGAATTCGAGCAGGAGTGAGCCTGCAGTGTATTTGTGCATGGGGGGCACTCAGAATAACAAACGAAACATTGTGCTTTTGTAAAATAATGAAAACAAACAGGATGCGCTTTCTGACGTCTCAGTCTCTGTGAACTTGAGTGCGAAACTTTGAAAATATATCTATTGATATATCTATTGAGCAGAGGTCTTCAATCCGGTTCCTGGGGACCCACTATCCTGAAGAGTTTAACTACAACCCTAATGACACACACCTGAAGTGGCCAATAAAGCTCCTCAAGACTGCTTTAAAATTGCAGGCAGGTGTGCTGAAGCACGTTGGAAATAAACTTTCCAGGAGAGTGGGTCCCCAGGAGCAGGGTGAAAAAAGTAGAAAAGGTCTACTTTAAATGAGCCAATTCAAATAGAAAACAAATATTCTCAGATTATGTAATCTGTATAAATCACACATACAGACACATCGCTACTGCGGAGATGATGAGTCAGTGTCGCCAACTTAATCTCTTAAGCCGAAAACAAAGAAAGCACTAAGTTATCAATAAATTATTATTATGTCGTTTTTAAAAAACGTTTTTTTGCGTGCAATTGAGCACTTATTAGGCTATGTGGGCAATTAAAGACTCGTTATTATGATTTATGTGTTTTATTAATAAGCATGCAACTAATAGTCGACTAAAACTAATTAAAATTAATGACTAATAGTCGATCAGAAAAATATTTAGTCGAGGACAGCCCTAGTAATTACCAATAAAAAGTACTGAAAAAAAAAAAAGAACACACACCAAAAACATTAATCATTTAAACAAGGTGAAACTGCATCTGTTTCTTGGGAACGGCAGTCAAGGTCACTTAAGAGAAATCAGCCTGACATCCATGAAAGTGACAGCGATGGCACCCATCCTCATCACGCCAATTGACTTTCACGATGACAGCTTAAAGAGGCAGCGACGGATGGACAGATTCTCTCCATAACCTTTACTTCCACTGTAACACGTCTCAGTGCTGGGTCAGGGTCAGGGACGTAAGGACTGGACAGAGCCACAAAACACTTTGGGAGTTACGCCATTACGTCATCTATGATGACGGTATAGTAACACTTTAAGCATATTAATATCACAGGAAGAGTTGCAGTGCAGCAACCAAAATAAATAGATAAATAAAAATGTCAAACTTTTTTTTTTTATTAAAATAAGCACCATCATGAATGGCACAATGATCTTGCATGCACTGTTTAATTCCCCCTCTTTTTATGCACCATCCTTGTGTGACATACTCTGTTCTGATCAGAATATTAACAGCTGACCTAGATTACATTTTCCATTTCATCTTAAAACCAGCAGATATTATTTATTATTTAAGGTTTCATAAGGAGCTTGTAAATTAACAGTGTTCAAAACACATAGCACACGCAGCTAAATTTAGACTACATTCAGACTACATTCAATTTTACTTAAAGCTCCAGTCTGTACATTTTTGCCTCTTTGTCACTATGTCTGTTTGAAACCTGCAATTACAGTTATTTGCGGAATTATCTTCATTACATGGGTAGTGCATCGGCACGGCTCCAGTGCGGATGAATCTAATGATTTGAGGTCTATGTGTGGCTGTCAGTCACTGCACCGATACTGTACTTCGGAAGCACAGATTCTAGTTTACGTCTTGGAATATAAAACCCAAATAGGAATTTTCACCGGATATTGTCATCTGGACAAGTAGCCCAAGTAACATGTCTGCCACTTTTGTTCTGACCAACTGAGGAAAAAGCATTACAATAAATTACGCTACCAATGGTGATTAAATCTAACGATCGCTTAGCTCGTATCACATCAAACCATGCAAATTATTAATATTATACTTTGTTTTCATATTGTTAAATGTTTACAACATCAGCATTGCATGACTACACGTATGTAGTATGTATTAGTGTGCAGACTTCAATTTCTGTAACGTTACAGTCTAATCTCTAATTGTCATACCATTTGAATTTCATTTAAGGAAATCGTTCTTTCACCCAAAAAGCAAATTTATGTTCCTTGGAATTGATTCTCTTTAAAATACAAATTTTGTGTAATCCCATGGAAGTTATCCGTAATCAGATGCACATTTAAAACTGCAATATAATTTAATTTCAGTCACATGGGTTTCATAAACACATAATCCTTTCTGGATTACAATCCGCCATCAAAATTATAAATGTAATTATTCCAGCTGTTGTGAGAAAAGACTATAAACGATCCACCACATACTGAATCCTCACATGTGATATAGCAATATAGCCAACTAGCCGGGACACCATCTTTGTGTTTACAGGCGTGACGTAATGACGTGGAGGCATGCTCAAATTTCCTGCAAATTCCTACCAGTACCACTCAAGCTTACCGTTGTGAATCGGGTATGGTAAGGAGATAGTTTTGAACACTGGCTGATTATGTTCTTGCTCAAAAAATTTTTTCAGATCATTTGTAACCCAATAAATTTAGGGACTCCAGCTTCGAAATTAAAATACTTTAATTGTACATTTTAAGCATTTAATTACTAACTTTTCATCAACTTATGAATGCTCTGCAGTTCCCTGTCTATTTGGAAATCCCTGCTGTTACAGTTTAGTGTATTTATTATTTTACCATTTTGTTAGTAGTAGTAGTAGTAATAGTAGTAATAACATATTTATAATTATATGAATTTTTCATAAAACCTAAATATTGTATATTTAAATATTTTATTTCAAATATATTTCTTTTCTTTTTATTTTGTTGGCTGTTGGTTACATTATTTATTAGTTGATCATTTTAAGAGATAATGAGAGGAACACAAGCAATATTAAGTAACAGTGCTCAACAGTAGAAGCTAGGGACAGAAGACTTAAATATAGTTGTTTAATAAATCTGTTTGAATTATACCCCACCTTGCAATCTGCTTTATTATTATTTTACTCCCAGTCCCAACTGATACAGACTAAAATGCTGTGGCCACCAAAAATAAACTTTCCATATTTGTCATGCCTCTCACAGGTCTTTCTAAATTGCTGAATCTGTTTTTGCCGACGCTGCTCTATGCTCTATTTATTTTGGATTAAATGTATTTGGATAATTACTTTGTTTCTTGACTCTTAAAGCTGAAGCTACCACAAAAATAATTCTGTGTTCTTAAAAGTGGCTCATGTATTTTTGTCCATCAAAGTGTGATCAAGTCAACAATCAAGTCAAAGCTGCAAAGTTATTTTATAATATATTGATACTGACATACATCAGCATTAACTATATTGTCCACTCTTTCTTATATATTATGATTATTATCAACAGACAGACCTGGCTCAGCTTGCTCCCCTGGGTTCAAGAGAACCAACAACAAGTGAGTAATGCCATGAGACATTATTTCAAAAGAACTTTAGCAGAATGCTGGGTACAAAATAGCTTTTTCTGCAGAACACAGCTTAAGGACTTGACAGAGAACAAAGAAGTGAGCATGAAGAAGCGATGCTGATTTATCCTACCTGTTGTGGTCCATCTCCATTGACAATGTTGGGTGGGTGCGGCGGGGGAGGCGGGGAGGTGAGCATTGGGATGTCTGGGCTGAGCAACTGGCCGGAATCCAGTGGGGAGGTGTGGTCAGCCATGACTCCCTCATCCACACTACAGGAGAGGCACTGCTTGCTCCTGAAACCACAAAGGATTCAATCAATAACCTAATTCCACCATTAACATCCACTCGTTCACAATTGCAACAATGACTGCATGCTTGTATGTATATTTCAAATATTACAATGCTGAAATTTAATTCCTTACAATTTAAGTATAAGATTTAACTACATATTCACAAAGTATTACAATTTATGTAAAGCTACACTAATACAGAACACATTTGTTTACAAACTCTATTCTTTTGATTGATGACACATTGGTCTGATTTCAGCACCTCACCTCTAAACCTCAGCACCTATTTTTTTCTTGCACCATTTATGCTATATGATACTTTAGGTTTGATAATTTACCCTTTGACATCCAAGATGTTTTTCAGTCGCAAAGAAATTGTGTTTAAGGCAAACTTTTTAGGATTTTTCTCCATATAGTGGATTTCTATGGTGCCAGCGAGTTTGAACTTCCAAGATACAGTTTAAACGCAAGGGCTCTACACGATTCCAGCCGAGGAAGAAGGGTTTTATCTAGCGAAAAGTTTGGTTATTTTCAACAAAAAAAGGACAATTTATATACTTTTTATGTCGAAAAACTCTCATCTCATTTTCTCCTTTAGAAGTTCAAACTCGCGGGCACCATAGAAGTCCACTATATGGAGAACATTCCTGAAATCTTTCCTCAAAAAAAATTTTTTGTTCTGAAAGTGAACTTCTCCTTTAAGAGATCAAACATACAATTTGCACATGCTGACTAAAAAAACTGACGATTGTACATTGCATTGATTTCTCAAGTCTTTTACGCTCACCCAGGCTGCATTTATTTGATCAAAAAGATACACTGTGAAATAATATAGTAATTAAAAAATTTATTTAATTTTAATATATTTTAAAAGTAATTTATTTCTATGCAGGCAAAGCTAATGTTTAAGTAGACATTACTTTAGTGTCACATTATTCTTCAGAAATCATCTTAATATACTGATTATGTTGTCAAAAACAGTTGTGCTGCTTAATATCTTTTGAAGGAACCATGATACATGTTTTTATGGATACTTTGATGAATAAAATGTTCAAACAAATAGCATTTATTTCAAATACACTTTTTGGTAACAATATCTTTACTCTCTCTTTTTATCACTATCAAGTTTTAACAATCCTAAAGTGTTGGTAAAGTAATTCTAAATGGAGTTTTGGTTCCTTGCCACTATCTCCACTGACTGACTTAGTTGGGGGGACTTCTAGCAATTAATTATTAATTAGAATTAATTAGAATTTCTAGCAATATTGTCGACTTGATTGCACACATACTATTTGAACTGAAATGAGCTGGACGATGACATCACTAAATCAATAATGAACTGACTTTAATAAAAAAATTGAGCGTTTACTATTGTCCTCTTACATTGTCAACACACTATTTTCTGTTTAATACTTCACAGCTGCTTTGACACAATCTGTATTATAAAAAGCACTATATAAATAAAGGTCAAAAAACTAAATCTTACTGACCTTAAACATTTGAACAGTTTCCTATAAATAACTCTATAAAAAAGTAGAATAAAAAAGTGCTATATAAAGTTTATTGTGGAGAGCCATTTAAATTATGTTTCCAAACATGAGCCTCTCATTAGCATGAGACAATAATTTTTTCCTTTGCTCATGAGGTCATTTTTAACCTTACACCCACAGTGGACATCCTTAAGGCTTGACTTTTAATTTCACTGATGAGTTTACACATTCATAACTTTACGGGGGAGGAACAATAAAAATACAAAGTGTTTCCATTGACTAATTTGTGCCCTCGTACTTAGCTTTAATAGTCAGGCAGTTAAAAAAAAAACATTGTGTTCTCAGGGTCAGCCATGGTTTTGAGCATAGAGTGGGACGTCAAACGCAAGAGGCCAGAGATGCTTTTTGCCACTTCTTTCTTATTTTAGAATTGTGCGTAAGAGAAAATATATTTTAAGCTCCTTTCATTGTATTCAAGCACTGTTTGACCTGTCTGGGTGCCACGCAGCAGAGGAATGAAAATGCGCCATTTGTTCCCTGCCACGTCCACAGGCACGCATTCAAATGAACTAATCAACTCATAGTATGGAGTACGGCCCGGTGTGAGCACGCTCTCTCTCTCTCCCATGTATCAAGCTCGCAATGAGTCACAAGCAGAAGGTAATAAGGAGGAAATGACATGTGTCCTTGAAGCTCATTAGTATCTAGCGCATGCGTTCTCGCCAGCCGCAGCGATCAGCCTAATCCGTTAGCTAGTCGCCTACTTAAACCCGCACACAAAGTCAGGTTATGGGGGTGATGCTCAATAAGACGAATCCTGCTAAGACCTAAAGTGCTTTTCAGCAGACACAGGCTTTAGAAATATGGGCAAATGCAGCACCTCTGTTTATCGGCTGGGTATTAACGGCGTTACAGGTTAAATTCAGCCGGACCTCGTGCACATGTTCCTTCCAAGTCATCACTAAAATGTGGTATTGAAGCCACCTCACAACCTTTTTGACCTCAAAACAGTTGTTGTTGTTTTTTCTTCCTTCTAATCAGACTTCCAGTTTATGCCTGGCATATGTTAAAACACCCAGAAAATCCCATAAACTTTAACTGAAGGTGGAAGCAGTGCCATATCTAGGGTCAAGAATCATAGAAACTTGGCATAGTGCTCTACAACTTAAGCTTGTAAACAGCCACCCAAGAGACCTCAGTAACAAATGTACTAACAACCACCTTAACAACTGCACAGCAACTCTAGTGAACAACATCAGCACTCAAGTATAGTGGTGGACTATTATTTATTTTTTTACACAAGCAATCATTATTGAAACTTTCTTCAAAAAGGTATAAATGTGTAACAAGAGTTAGGGATTTTGAAAAGGACACTTATTTTAATTCAGATTATTTCATTAACAAAAAATGCCATGACTAGGCACGATCAAGTGACAGTGGAAATGCGACTGGCCCTGGCATGCACTAGCACGCCCACTTTTGGCCCGACAGTGGAAACGCGGCTAATGTTACGGCCACATAGCCTTAAATGTTTGTGTGTAATTATATTGAATCACAATATTTCTTTCTAAATTCACTGTTCTGTAATATATAATCAACGCTTTTCTCATTTAACACAATAATTACTTCAAATTATATTTTGAAGTTATAGGATTACTCCACTTACAAAATTAAAATTTCCTAACAATTTACTCACCCCCCATGTCAACCAAGATGGTCATACGTCTTTCTTTCTTCAGTTGCAAAGAAATTATGTTTTTTGAGAAATACATTCCAGGATCTTTCTCCATACAGTGGACTTCAATGGTGCTCAAAATCGCCCTACATCGCTGCAGAAGTACCGACCCAGTGTTTACAAAGTGAATGTGTAAGGAGGGTCAAACACCCTTTACAAAAAAAGGTTAAACAGCGATGTAGGGCGATTTTGAAGTTGGAGACAATTAGATGGGAGTTTTTCGACATACTCTTATTGCCTTGACGCGGAGTGCACAGAGTATAAATATATATTTTTTAAGAAAATGGCCAATCATTTCACTAGATAAGACCCTTATTCCTCAGCTGGGATTGTTTAGATCTCTTTAAAACTGCACTGAAACCATTTTTAACCTTCAATCTGTTAAGCACCATTGAAGTCAACTATATGGAGAACAATCCTGAATGTTTTCCTCAAAAAAACTTAATTTCTTTGCGACTGAAGAAAGAAAGACATGAATATCTTGTATGACATGAGGGTGAGTAAATTATCAGGACATTTTTATTCTGAAAGTGGAGTAATTCTTTAATTTCTTATCCCAAATTAAAACGTCAGGTAATTAAATAGATAAAAAAAGAATTACTTAACAGCCCTTATTTATACATTTTACTTTTAGCTATTCTTTAGGTACTGAACTTAGTATAAACAATTTATTTGAAGCCCCACTGATTTAACAGTCAGGTAATTCCAGTGCATAACTGTTGAGTAACAAAGAAAACGAAAAACAACGCACTATGTTTCTTTTCAGTTGTAAACCTGCTATTTTGTAACTGCAACACTATAATATGAGGGAGGCCACAGCGGGTGGCCAAAAAAAAAAAAAAGACAGCAAAAAGGTAGAAGTCAGCGCTCACTCTCTCCGAGAGCTACAGTTGAGTGCTTTCTGTGGTCTAATTCCTCCTCTCAGCAAGGGAGCGGATGACGCCAACAGTGGAGCGTGGCCTAAGGGTGCAAATCTGTTCTCGGAGGGGCAAAAGGTCAGACACTGGAGGTGACGGCTTCCTATTAAGAGGTGTAACGAGAAGATGGGGAAGGGATGGGGGGTTGTTGAATGACGGCCTCTTACATTCACTGGAACTGTAATTGTTTCAAGTGATTACATGGCGAACACTCCAACCAATCTAAGAGCACAAGAGAGAGCTCTTACTGCGATTTGGTAGTACCTGAAAATGACGAATGATGGCGGATTATGTGGGAGGTGGGGATGACTTCAGAGATTAGACTACAGCACTTATTTGATTCAGTCACTATTACATACAAAAAACTATTTCTGTGCATAGCACTGTTTGTCATTGATGCCTTAAGAGGAAACAGCAGGAAATTTCTAGGGGAAATTAACAATGGCAAATCAGATTTTTGCACTTTCTAAAGAAAATTTAAGCGTCGCTTATCTGCAAAACTTTCCACTTTGATGCTAGGGTGTTGTAGGTAGTTGCCTAAATGTTGCCATGTGCACTCCAAAAAAATATTTAGGCCTAAATGTAATATGTATTTGAACTCTGCATATACTGTAAAATTTGTATCCATTTGGAAGGCACAGTTTTAACATAAACTAATAAACTTAATGGGAAGCATATTTGTCAAATTATTTCTGCACTCAAAAAATGGCTCAAAAAACTAATATACACATATTTGATTTTATTTAAATAATATTTTCAAATTCGAATTGCATAGAATCATTTATATTCTGCTAAATATTTATGAACATGGTTAAAATATCAAAAGCAGTAGAAGAAGTGATATCCACTAAGTCAAAATATATGCAATTGAAACATATTGGATATTAGGGTTGGGCGATGTCGACCAATTTGGCATCGTACGATGTCTAACGTGAAACATCGCGATGGACGATGGCATAACGAATTAATTAATTGTAGCCTACCGTTTCCACCACTGCTTAATTTGAGCCGGATTTTTAAAGATCCAGCATTAACAAGTGCATTAGATCGTGACAGTGCGTGCGTGCATACAAGACAGAGCAAGCGCGGGTTTATGTAGATGTATCTGGAGAATGTGTGTTGGTCCTTAACATTCGATGTTTCGATCAGTCAGCTTTAAGTTCAAAATTGCTCTCATTGATTGCTTACTGCTTAACCCACTCTCTCCAAACGCATTTAATGAGCAGCGGAATGTTTAGAGAGAAAGCGTAATATCAGAAATAATACCAAATCAAGCGAAATATTATTATGTATTAACATTATAAACACTGTAAACATAGCTATAAGTTAGTTACCCTGACTCCAAAACGAATCATTTAAATGTAACGGTATTCTGAACAGAACAGGAATGAAACAAAATATATAAAGTTAAGAAACCAAAACAAAACGAAACTAAAAAATAGCAGGCGTTGGGCTCGCACCTCTGTAATTTGGCACAAATCCAAGTGTTTCCATATTCCCAATGTATTTGAATGATAAACTGTTACTTATAATGTATGGGCTTTGTATTGTACATTTGTATTTCGATGGAAAAAAATTATCTTGTTTTTTTTGTTCCAAGCTCGGTTCGTTATGGTAAAACCATGAAAAAGGCATATTTGGTGTAGTTTATTTAATCTAATTTAATTAAAATTATTTTGAATTTTTTTCTGCTGTTTTTGTATGCCTCATTTATTAATGTAAACAAACTAGTTCATGTAATTCGTTTGGAGTTCACTGTAATTTGTATTGTGATCGCTAACAACTTCCTTGTTATTATTTCCTCATAATAATAATAATAATAATAAACTAAGTAAAGATGCGGAAATTGAAATCATGCATTTCATCTGGCTATAGTGTGATTCAGTGTGTCTCTTTCGCGAGCGGGTTGCTGCTGCGGCGGGGGCGGGGCAGGGGCGGGGCGGAGGATCGCGATACCGGCTCAGCATCGTGATGTCTATCGGCCATCGGCGATGGACGATGGCGTCGTCTATCGACCCAACCCTATTGGATATATTTATTTCGTTTTTTTTCACCTTGAAATATCAGTTTAAAAATCATTTTGATGGTAGGCTGACTTCTAATAAAATAAACTGCTTCTGAATGCCTTATTTTAAAACTGTGTCCAAATAGATGGAAATTTTATATAGACTTAAAACATAGAAATTAAGCCCAAATATTTTTTGAGTTCCGAGTGAAAATCCTAAATCTAATGGCACACCTCAACAACACTACTATAGATCAATGCTCATCTTAGCAAACACTACTAATAATTTACGAATCAATATTCATTCATTTAAAGAGTTTAATTCAAATATCAAGTCTAGCAAGTAAAAAATGAGATTACGTGAGGCTCAGAAGGGAAAATCCAATTTAGTGTGTGAGAGAGAGCAAGGAACTTCCAGTTTCTGTGGCCTTTCTGATTCTGCTTCTTTATGTTTCATAGTAAGGAATAAAAATACCTGCTAAGTATGCCATCATCAGAAATCTTTCTGACTAAATGCAGCCAAAAAAAAGACTGTGAGAAAGAATATAATCTTCAGAGACCAAAGGATACGCCATGCAATACATTAACACTGTTTGACTTCAGCCAATTGAAACTTATCAACCTTAACCTTGTTCATCTATCAAGTTTTTGGTGAAACCTTGAAACAGGTTTTTATATAAAACTGAACTGTTTTCACTCAGGAAATTACAATGACTGGCAGATGCCAAAATATCTGGGAAAAAATTGTTTCTTGTTTTATTAGTGAATGAGTATTTGTCTTGAATAATTAATTAAACCAGAGGCAGTCTATTTAATGTAGAAACACTTCAAATACTTACCACTGTATTTTTCATTATATATTGTTTTCTATAGATACACTATTGCTCAAGAATGTTGCATTTATTTGATGAACAATACAGCAAATTTAAAATAATATTTTTCAGCAGCTATTATTCCATTCTTAGATGTCACATGACCCTTCAGAAAGTATTCTAGTATGCTATAACAATAATAGTAGTATTTGGTACTCTTCATGAAACAAGTTATGCTGCAAATTTTTCTTAAAACATAATACATTTTATTATTCTTTTTTTAGGATTCAATTAATTTGATTAATAGAACATTCAAAAGAACTGCATGTCAAAACATTTGTCCTTTTAAACAATTGTATATAGGACTGTCACTAACAATTATTTTGGTAAGCGAGTAATCTGATCATTGTAATTATATTTTTTGTAATAATAAAATTGACTTAAGTTAACAATAGCCTTTAAAATGATTTAAAATACATATAAT
>NC_133374.1:33533085-33564971 GCF_049309525.1 Garra rufa
TTTGATAATCCCGAAATAAAGACATTAAACTATATGCAACAACTGAATTGACGCTTCTAAAAGCAACGCAGTTTATTGGAAGATGCACGCATCATCACATAATCCATACCCGCGCGCCTGTGTATTTTACTGGAACGCGCACGTCGTACAGCCTTTTGCGCAGAAGTACTTGGTTACACAAGTTTGTATAGTTAATTGTGTTGTAAATGCAATTGTCAAGCAGTTTGTAATGCATTTTGGAAACAGGAGATGAGCGCCTGGTCTAATGTGCCACCTGGCTTGAGAAACCCGTTCTCGAAGACTTAATTTTAGTCATTATTTGGGTAGCACACATATTCTGAATGCCTTCAGCATAATTCAAATTAGCCATTTTAATCTAGATTAATTTCAAGATTTAATCTAGATTAAAAAAATTAATCTATGCCCACCACTAATATATATATATATATATATATATATATATATGACCCTGGACCACAAAACCAGTCATAAGGTTAAATTTTACAAAACTGAGATGTACACAACATATGAAAGCTCAATAAATAAGCTTTCTATTGATATATGGTTTGTTATGATAGGACAATATTTGGCCGAGATACATCTATTTGAAAATCTGGAATCTGAGGGTGCAACAAAATCTAAATACTGAGAAAATCACCTTTAAAGTTCTCCAAATTAAGTTCTTAATGCATATTACTAATCAAAAATTACATTTTGATATATTTATAGTAGGAATTTTTCAAAAATTCTTCATGGAACATGACCTTTACTTAATATCCTAATGATTTTTGGCATAAAAGAAAAATCTAGAACTTTGACCCATACAATGTATTTTTGGCTATTACTACAAATATACCCCAGCGACTTAAGACTGGTTCTGTGGTCCAGGGTCACACACATACATATACATATATAAAATTTAATTGAATCATTGCGTCTGCGAATTCTTAATATCATTGTGCTTCATTATGATTTTTAAATGGATTTATTATGTGGAATGCACCACTTCCAGTATTTTGCCAATTACTCGACATGGGAAAATGCAATAGAGATTTTTTAAAATCGAATACTCAAATAGAATCAAGGAATAAGCCATGTATAAGCCATGTGATGATTAATTTTTTTTTATCAATATGTCACTCTTATTTGTCTTACGGTCTCACAAACGAATCGAAAACCTCAGGTTTTATAGTTAAATATGTGGTTGTTAATGAATTATCCTCTGTGGTGCACATATGCTTTTATTCCCAATTAGCATAACCCCCACCCATGAATTACAACGACAAACTACAATTTTCTCATTTAACTAATTTTTAACCAGTTAATTTTGGTTCTTTGGTTTTGTAATTTGTGCATTAAATAAATGCCTAAATGCAACTTTAGGAGGAGTGAAACCATCTAATCTCACATAGCCAAGGCAGTGCTCATCTTGCTCCAGCATCTGCCGTTTCAGCATCCCTATATCTCTTCAACTTTAATATAATTTAAAGGGGCATATGATGTTGCTAAAAAAGGAGCATTATTTTGTGTATTTGTTGTAATGCAATACGTTTATGCAGTTTGAGGTTAAAAAAAAAAAAAACATATTTTCCACATACTGTACATTATTGTTGCTCTTCTCTGCCCCGCCTTTCTGAAACGCTTCGATTTCTACAAAACTCATCGTCGATGGAAACCGAGGTATCCTCTGACTGGGCAGCTATCCAGTGTGTTGTGATTGGCCGGATATACTTAAGCGTGTGACAGAAATGTTACGCCCCTTACCATGCCGTCTCTTGGCGCAACGAGACAGAAACAATAAAACCTATTATAATGCATCCAGTATGTCTGCATTTGAGATCGCAGAACGAGAAACGACAAGCTCTAACATTACTCTACACTGCTCAAAACGGTGTTTAAATCCATATTCCTCTAAATATGAAAATGTACTTACAGGACATAAGTTAAAAATGCAGACTGTCCTTGCAACACTGGAATTGCCCCCACTTTATAGCCTTAACCCGTTATGTACAGCTGGCATTGTAAGCTGCTCTTCCAGGCTCAGGAAACAGTCCTCAGTGAAATGCACAGCACCCACTCGAAATTGCATTGTACTGTTCCGGAACAGTGTTGTAAATATAACTTAACCACTGATTTCTGGTTGTGTCCTGGGGTTATATATGAGGTTGAATTGAAGCCGATTCCTTAATCCCCTCAACTGCAGGGAGCAAGCCAAATAAATTGAACCTCGATATCTTAAATATTACGTAGCTATATAAGGAAACAAACTATGATATTATTATATTACATATAGTGTAATGCAGACCACAAAAAATGCAAAATACAGAACTTTTTCAAGATTCCATTCGGAACAGGCCTTGCAAGGGTCAATCAACGAGGTGAACACTCAATCTGTGCATCAGGTGCAGAACCTGACTTCAAGATGCATGAGTGCTGCCAGCATTGCTTTAAAGGTTGCAGAAGTAGAAGGTCAGCTTGTCAGTGCTCAGACCATACGCCGCACACTGCTACAAGTCAGTTTGCATAGGCGTCGTCCCAGAAGAAAGCCTCATCTGAAGCTGGCTCACAAGAAAGCCTGCAAACAGTTTGCTGTAGACAACCTGTCCAAGAGCATGAATTACTGGAACCATGTCCTGTGGTCTGATGAGACTATAAGATAAACTTGTTTGGCTCAGATGGTGTCCAGCATGTGTGGCGATGTCCTGGTGAGGAGTACCAAGAAAATTGCGTCTTGCCTACAGTCAAGCATAGTAGTGGATTCCATTATGTACTGTACATTCTGAAGCAGAACATGATGCCTTCCCTCCAGAAACTAGGCCGAATGGCAGTTTCCCAACATGATAACGATCCCAAACACACCAGCAAGATGACAACTGCCTTGCTGAGGAAGCTGAAAATGAAGGTGATGGGGTTGCCAAGTATGTCTTCAAATCCGAACTCCATTAAGCACATGTGGGGCATCCAAGCGTAAAGTGGAGAAGCAACATGTGTCTAATGCCCAGCAGCTCTGTAAAGAGTGGAAGGGACCCCAGCAACAACCTGTGCAGCTCTGGTCAATTCCATGCCCAGGATGATTAAGGCAGTGCCAGATAACAATGGTGCTAACACAATATATTGACACTTTGGATAAGTTCACTTAGGGTGTACTCACTTTTGTTGCCGGCTATTCTGACAATAATGGCTGTATGTTGAGTAATTTTCAGGGGACAATAAGTCTATACTGCTATACAAGCTGCACATTGACTACTCTAAAATATATCCAAGTTTCATAGAAGATATACTAAAATGGTTGCTGATATGTGAGGGGTGTACTCACTTTTGTTACTACATATGTTAGCTACTAAGGTAGCCATACTTGCAACTAAATCTCAGTGAAATAGTTTTGTTGATGCATCACACTCAGAAAAGACAGAGACACACATCTAAGATGTGCTTTAAAATTACAACAAGTTGTAAATGTTGTTTAAAGTTACAACAGCTTTGTACACACAGCATTTTCACTACATTAATAATTTGTGGGTGAGTTTGGCTGTAGAATGTGACTGTCACTCTGTGCCTTGTCATAATGATCGTATTTACGACCTGAGTGCACATGAACCATAAAATCATAATTACCGCTGGGAAATGACTTGGGGGCACTGAGGGCGTGTCGATTTCAGAATTATGGTGGAAGCAAATTGGTATTGATCATAATAAGTTGTAATTGTGAATGCTGACTGAATAATTTAGTTTGCATACTGTTGATGAAGAATAGCTTGCAAGAAAGCGCTAGTCATTTTGATGGTTTATGAGGAGAAAGACTACATATTCCATAGTTCTATACACAGGATACACAGGAACCATAAAATACACAGATAAAGTATCAATTATACACCTAATGTGAACCATTTGTACTTTATTTTGTTGCATTAGTGCTAAAATGTTTCCTGTTTTAGTCGGAAAGTGAAAAAAAAGACAGAGGGAAAATAGAATATTGCTTAACATGTCTATTTTTATGGGCCAAAATCACATAGTATCAAAGTTATTATGATTTTTGAACCTGTGAGCAAAAATAGGAGATCTTAAACATAGCAGAAGCACTCAGACAGTGTACCATATTTATCTGCAGATGTGTCCATACCGTAGCTATTGAAACCTTTAAATCAAGATTGTGACTAAACATGAAACAGAAAAAAAATATCAGAGGCTAAAAGAGAAAGCATCAAGCATGACAACATCTGCCTGTCAGTTAAAAGAAAAACATTCTGGGGAGTGATCAGAAAGTCCCTTATGCAGATGCCAAAACTAAACGTAAATGATCCTACCTGCTTCATAGTAATAAAAGAATAAAAGACAAATCTTCATAGCATATTGTTTGTTGTTTTTTACAATGAAAATAAAATGTACTTACATTTCTGTTAAATATTTCAAAAGATAATTTACTATTATTATTATTATTATTATTATTATTTCAACTATATATCTGTGAAACTGTACTATGAAATTGACCTAACAAATTTAAATTTTCTTAATTTTCTCAAAATGCATTTAGCCTCAAATGCCAAAAAATAAACAAATAAATTAAGACCCGTTCCCACGAATTTCAAACAAAGTCAGGCAATATGACAGCCTATCAGATGTTCTTGCAAACTAACTTTCTGATTGTGAGTCAGCGTTTCAGTTTCAGTGGTTAGAACATGAGTTTTCACATTGTCCAAACAGGGTGGTTTCAGTCGCAGTTTGGCCTACACAGCTGTTGAGCTGCAGCTGATTATTTTTTGGTTCCACCTCAAACTACTTGTAATGCAAACGGTGACCAGGTCAATTCCGATCTTCTGACTAAACGGGATATAAACAGTTTAGAGTCACTGTGAGTCTGAGCTATTTGAAAAATCCAACAGTTTCATAAGCTTGTGTAACTAGTGTAGAGTGGTTGTGTAACTAAAACTCTCCTCACAATCTAAATATCTGCATTTCCTCAGAATACTGATTTTCTGCACACATTCTTAAAGATAAAAGCATAAGTTTGCTCCACACATTGTGATGGATCACAAAACAGTATCAAAGCACTGATGCATGACATATGCTGTGAATGACAGCTGGAAAAGGAAGCATGTGTGCTCTAAAGCAGATGGGAATAAAATGAATAACACATGATTTTAAAGTTGCATGTAAAGGAGATTCCGTTACAAAGCCAAACATGTTAATAATAAATAATAAATAAAAACAGAAACATTTGGCACTGATACTTAAGAAATAACCATGCTATTGTACATGAAAAGGCTATAATATTTCAGAGAAAAGTGCAGACTCATTCACAGGAAAGCATATACAAGGTGTCTGAGACTCAAAACAAGATGAGTAAATGTGGCACAGCATGAAGGTCTAAAACAAGCAAAGATGTTAGCATAGTTATTAGCCGTGGCTCTATTAATAAATAACCAAGTGTCCTGCAGCGCAGTGATGGAAAACTCTTGCTGTAAAACAGCCTCAGTTTTAGACAGTTATTGTGCAAAACAAAACAGAAAAATCTACCATTTTCATTAACTAAATGGTTTTTTGTTTGTTTTGGTTTGGTTTCACATTAAAATATCATGATCTTTATTATTAAAAAGGTCATAAGATCTTTACGAAAAAATTATGTCGGTATGTCTTGCCGATAGGAGGAATAACTCACATGTGCTCAGGGTGTGCTAACAATTAGATCAGGTCAGTGTGGCTCACTCGAAGCAAAGTTATGCCTGAATGACGATTAGATTCACAGATTTAGATCACTGCATTTAATCTAAGAAGAATGATGCATTCAGTGTATAATAGAGTAAACTGTAATAGCATGTGCAGCGGCAGCCTTCCCCGCGGCCTAACGCCCGTTCGGTAAGATGTTTTAATTTTGTAGGGGGCGCTGTTGACCTACTTCTAATAAAATGAAAGTAAAATACACAAATAATATTTAGACTATTTCTGATTAAAAAATGAAGTAACTGATGTCATAAAATCATGAGTATGTTTTGATTTAAAGGTCAGAAGATACAGTACATTAATATTAAAAAAAAAGAATGTATAATATGTTTTTTTTTTTTTTTACAAATTATGAGCTCTAAAAGATTTTCAGAATTTTTACATCTCTTTTGCTTTAGACCATCTAGAAATGTTAAATCTTAAAATAAAATGTTAAGGTTAAATAAAAATTAAAATGCAGCGACTAATATAAAATTTATTTATAGTTATTTTCAATTTTTCAACGCAATGTCATTATAAAATAACTTATTGTTTATATAATTCTAACAAATAAGCTTGTTATAAAAAACTAAAATAAATATAATTTGCTTATAATTTCTATACAGGAAAGACTTGGTGCTGTTTCCAAACAAAAGGAAATATATCGGTATCGGCAATCGACCAAATGAGTTGAAAAATATCAGCAAAAGTCTAATATCGTGCATCCCTATGCAAGATGTGGATGACTTTGTCTTTTTATCAGAACATATTTGGAGAAATGTAGTAATACATCACTTGCTTACCAACAGATCATTTGCAGAATGAGAGAATGAGAGTGCAAACAGCTGATAAAAATATCACAATAATCCACAACTAATCTTTACGACTGCAGTCCATTAATTAACATGTTGTCAAGTAAAAAGCTGTGAATTTGTAAGAAATCCATCAAGGCGTTTAACTTCAAACTGTTGCTTCTGTACAAAATATAAAGAGTCCACAATGCATAATATTGCTTAAGCAGAGGATCCATTGGTAAGCAAGCAAATGATATGTCAAAATTTCTCCAAATCAAACTCATCTACACCTTGGAGGGCGAGTACATTATTCATTTGTGAGTGGACTATTCTTTTAAAACACCGTCCTCAGTACAAAAAAAGCATTCATGTGACCAAACTTAAATGGTTTGTTTAGATGTTGTGTGATTTGTGATGTCACACAGGCAAATACATTTGGATATATCTGCAATGCCATTTACACTGGATACAGTATACAAGTGCCCATTTAACTTTTGACATACTCCATGCATTCAAGCTACTCCCAAAAACAGGACAGATGAAAGAATTTTTTTTTAAAAAGTCTAGTTGAAACAGATCTTTAATGTCAGATCCCAGCATTGGGGAAAAAGTGGGTGGTTTATTTTTAATGGGTCCCATATCATGTCAGAGACTATATGTTTGTTCATAGCATTTGACTGCAGGCTGTTTTGTAAATGAGGTACACTGTCAGGGAGAGTTAGCAAAAAACTTTTATTGAAAGTCAACCGTTTTGGATCTGACAGCAGCTAATGCTTAACCCGAAAAAAATGTCTGTTTTATATGGATGATATTTCCAAAACACTCATCTGCAATAGTGAAGGAGTGTTGATACTTGTTTCCTATGCAATTTAGTGAATAAATTTAGTGAGGTTAGTGAATCGTAACAGTGGCTGTTAAATGACAAGCCTTAAAGGAGACAACCCTAAAAACAGAGAATTTCAGACAGAGGGTCAGAATAAAGGTGGAAAAACTTTTTTGAGAATATATAACTGCTTTTGTGCAAAAAAACATTATTAAAAGTATAAGTTAATCTTAAAAAAGAGAGAGAGCGCGGGGAAAAAAATAATAGTTGCAGGTGGTGGTGTGTGAATAATATTGCCAGGAAGGAATTACTGAATCTTTCTGGCATCTGGTGGTAAACTGGAATATAACAGGGAATGAAGCTGGACTGAGCAGATTTTTGTTAAGGTAAAGCAGGCATTTTCAATGTTAAAACTATAAGAAAGACATTCGTAAGCTAAATCCTATGGTACTTCTAAAACACTGCACTATTTGAGCATGCCAATTAGTCAAACTAATAGCACAGGGTTAGAGTGGAACTGTCTGTTTGTCAAACAAAGGATGACAAGAAGACCATTCAATAATAATGTTTTAACTCTGCAATTCCATTTAGTGACACTAGAAGTGTAGAAACTTAACATTTAATATCAGAAACCAAAACTACACACAAAACACATAAGCAAAGGCAACTGCTGGTAGTAGGCAGAACTAATTCGCAATCCCATTGGCTATCACTCACCTATTACATTTACTTTATATTTCAGCAAATCAGTTTGATTGCCATGTTTTAGTTCTAATGCTGCATTTGAGACAAAGTTGAAGATGGGAATATTAGAGTTAAAATACTACTTCCTACTTCCGACCTAAGTGAGTTCCAGTCAATCAAACCACAAGATGGCGCCACGACTCAAAATAAATTTGTGTTCTGACAATTATGGCAAAATCATGAACTGTATGGCTCTGCTAAAAATCTAATGTCAAATATAATGCTCTGCCATTTCTAGGCATTAACGCTAGATAGCTATCTGTCTGGAAGTTATTGAACAAGCAAAACAGGTGAACCTAGACATACACTGATAACATAAACAATTCGTATAATATATTTATTGTACACTGCACATCCAGTCAATTTATGCTGTAAAATACATAAAGTTCCACATAACCCAGCTCCACACTCTGTTCATTGGTTGCTGCCATTTTGGAAAAAAATGTCAAATGACTTACTGAGGTCAGGGTTGATCGATTTGCCCCGAGTTTACAAGTCAGAGGTCCGACTTGGAGCAGAATTATTTTTTTAAGTAAGAGAAGGAAAAAATGTTTAGATTGACTTGTCTAGAACATAGCTTATTTAAAGTTTATATCATAAAAGCTTGATTTACTAACATTTTGTTAGTAAGTGTAGTTGTTTTAAAAGTATTCATAAGTCTTCTGATCATATCATATGCTTCCAGTTGCTTTGGATAAAAGCGTCTGTTAAATTATTAAATGTAAATGTAATGTAATGTAAATCTCACATATGAATATATCTTTGTAAAAAGCTATGCCATTTTACAAAGATAAGCTGATTTGATTTGGAATGTGTGTGTGCGCATGTATGTATATAGATAGAGATCAAATAAAACATTAAATAAACATTCAAATAGTAAATGTTTCATTACAGAAGCCTTGAACATTTGGACACTGCAATTTAATATTTTGAACATCATAGATACAAAGTGAACGTTTATATTTAATGTTTTTGCCATCACAGGCGCCCTCCAATGTTCGAATCGAACACTTGTGTAGGCTAAGTTTTTGAACGTTTCAAATGAACATTATTAGATATAATAGACGTATCTAAAGGCCCAAATCAAACATTTTTTTATTTAGAACATGACTATAAAGAGCTGCTGCACGCGCCTATTTTGCCCAAAAATGCAGCCTAGCAAGAAAGCTCAGTAGATTTTGAGACACAGCCAGAGTGAGTATAGTGACTGCAGCAGTATTTAATCTGCAGCTCTGTGATCAGATGACGTTGACGTGTGCACTTCAGGCCCTACTCTATTTCTTTTCATATAGACTTTAACCACATACTGATTATGCATATCATTGCACATTAAAAGTGGCTAAAAAGATCAGCTAACCAATCACATCTACATGCAGAGAGTAAATAAACGCACATTCTCTTACGTATGCAGAGCAAATGCATATTTAGTAAATCCAAATAATTTGCAAACGTGTATCGACTCACCAACAGCTCGTTCCGCTTTTTATATCTTATTTTCTCGTTCACTCCTCTTCTTCGGGTTGATGTGTATGTGTGTGGAGGCTTTAAAAGCACTAGGCCAGTGTGTGTGTGTGTGATCTGGATCTCTATAAGCTACGTGGCTCTTTCACACTTGAATATTACACCAGTTTACAGTCTCAACCCTCCTCCACTCGTTTTTTTTCTACGTCTGAAAACGTCCGGGGGTCGAGACAGGTCGCGATTGTCCAAAGCAAACAACTTTTCCCGCGAGTGTTGTTAGTTTTCACGGCCACCTCCATCCATAGCGAGCGCAGGCTCTTCAAGCGTCTGGATAATCGCCATCATTTTCCGCTCAAGAATGTACACACACGTCACTGCGCATGCGTATCACAGCCGCGTCAACTTTCAGTCCTTTCCACTTTTGTTTCTGTAAGTTGTGCAATATTTGTTTTCAGACGTGTTGTTGACTAGGGCAATAATGCAATTAAAGCAAAAACTAAACTAAAGACTGCATATTGTTTCAAATCTATATCAATTTATAGAAACTACAATATCCTATTATAGGCCATTATATTAAAATGTCATGTCATTAGAAAATGACTTGAAATTCAATTTTCACATGTCATACCCATACCTCGAAATGAAAAGTGTGGGAGGTTTCAGGGTTCCTCATCGACAGATGGCGCCACAAGTCGTGTAGCCCCTCCCACAGGGGGAGTCCGCAAGGTTAGTTTGTAAATGTAAGTCAATATAGAAGGTCCCGTATTATGCTGGGGGTCCCATAATAAAATGACTGCCTGTTTAATAATTTCAGCTCGCCATAAGAAATGAACTGTGGTGTGATCTAAATGAGTTTGTTTTCATGTATAGCAGAGAGGTCACGGACACTTTAACACGGCCTCCTAAAAGTTTTATTTTAGAGTATCATTTGTGCATTTCTGTAGGGTATGCAAACCGTAACTGACTGTCACTTTCTATTTAAGAAACAGAAATTACTGTACAATAAAGATTTCACAGTAACAAACAAGAGCAAACACAAACGCAACTCAACACAACATTATATATATATATATATATATATATATATATATATATATATATATATATATATAGATAGATAGATAGATAGATATAGATAGATATATATAGATATATATATAGATATATATTAAAATATGTATGTATGTATGTATGTATGTGTATATAAAAAATAAAAATAATATATACATTCCTGATATGGAAGTGGTGACTGTTCCCTCTGTTCACCCGCAGAGGGCGCAATGTCGTCGTGAAACTCCTATTGGATAATCAAAAGTTCTACTCACATTTTCAGTCTTCACGCCCACTTAAACACTTCGGATAAATACAGGGAATACGTCTTGTGTCAAGTGCAAGACCACAAGTGTGCGTTTTGGGACATGCCCTGAATATTTCATTGAGACTGCTGACCTGAAACTGCTCTGCTGAAACTGCTGGGACATATGGCTCTGCATTTGGTTATTGCTCTGACATCTGCCTTACTGAAGCACTTCAAAAATTAAGCTGTTTCATACAGGTTCATTTGCGACTGCGTTCATTTGACGTATTTTCTAAAAAAAAAAAATAATAATAATAATAATAAAATACAGGAGTCGTCGTCTGTATACAGTGATGGTAAAGATGTTGCACGCCCGGCAGGTGGCGTAGCAGCCTTTTTATTGAGAATCCAAGCTTTGCTTGGTGTCAAGATGGTACAAGGTGAAAGGGTATTTTAGTGATATTGTGAAATATTATTAGTTTAAAATGACTACTTTCCATTTTAATATATTTTAATGTATTCCTGTGATGTCACAGCTGAATTTTCAGCAGCCAATAGGCTACTCCAGTCTTCAGTGTCACATAATCCTCAGAAATCATTCTAATACGCTGATTTACTACTTAATATTTCTATGGAAACCTTAATACATTTTATAAGTTCATAAAGTTAATAAGAACACCATTTATTTGAAATGAAAATCTTATGTTACGTTATGCCTTTGCTGTCACTTTTGATCCATTTAATGCATTCTTGAGGGAAAAAAGTTTTTTTGTGAAAGTGTCACACTTTCCATGAAAAATCCACAAAAGAAGCACAACTTGCATCATTCATAATAAATGTTTAAGCAAACAGCACATTACAATGATCATCATGTGACACTGAATACTGGACTAATAGTTGCTAAAAATTGAGCTTTGCCATCACATGAATAAATTAAATCTGTATCAGATAGTTCTTTTAAATTGTAATAATATTTCACTACATTTCTGTTTTTACTGTATTTTTGTTCCAATAAATGCAGCTATGGTATAAATAAGAGATTTCTTTAAAAATAATAATAATCACATGTATTACCACACATGACTGATTTCACAACAATGCCTTTCATTCTCCTAAAGAAGATAAATCTGTGCACTGCAGAATAGCAGAATGCATATTTTATTTTAACATTACAGAGAATAACTTCAACAGCTGTAGAAAGAAATCACAGATAGACAGATTTACAGCAGTACATCATGAACAATAACTGCAAACTTGGTGAGTTCAGTTGTGTAATCTGCTAATACACATCAAAACATGTTTAAAATATATTATCAGTAATTATTCTGTACTTCAAAAGAATTCTTTTGAACTGTACACATGTAAGAACTTACTGCCATGTAGGTCCTTACAAATAAATGCATAATAAACATCTGTGTCCAACTGAGGCAGATCATTTTTAACTGATAAGTATGCATATAAACTAAACGGGAAACATGTGTACCAAATAAATTCCTCTTTGCACAAAAAAAACTCAAGTAAGTTTGCCTCCACAGACCATGTGATTGGATAACTGGACCAGTGGACTAACGTCATAGCATCTCATGTGTTGTTTTAGTCATACTGAAATGCATTAGCAAAATGATTTGGTATAATTATCTGTTTTGTTCTCTTGAACACATGGGATGGAAACAGTGCTTTCCTGCTGGAGTTTAATCGAGTTCTTCCTGGATGGGACAACAGATCCACCAGATATGGGATATGGTCTTTTACCAGGAATTTCCCCCTCAAGTCTCAACAGGTCCCAAGCACTCTATACTAGTCTAAATCGTCTCTCTTTACCATTGTTGTTTATCTTTTCTAACACTTTCACATTCTGCTCAATTATACAACTCTGTCTTCTCGGTGTATGTTGCCGCCAAAAGCTAATGAAGTTTTCTCCAACGAAAAAGAAAAGCAATGGATCCAGGCAACTGTTTCCTGAGGCCAGACAGTGAGTGACGACTGCTGCCTTTCTCAGACTTTCAATATAATGGCAGGACTCACCATAACCATTGTTTTGAATGTCCATCTCAGCCTCCAAAAACAGAGTTCGGACGACATGATATGGCATAAAGCATGCGAGGAAAATCAGCAGAACAATAATGACGAGAGAGCAGGACTTCTTGTGATTGAACTGAGATCTTTGATTCTGCCTGGTCTTCCTTAGCTTTAGCAAATAGAAAGCTGCAAAAATGTAACAGACTGAGATGACCACAAATGGCAGAACGAAGCCTATAAACAAAACCCCTCGATTCAACATGATAATGGTCCCCACCTGGGATGGCCTCAGATCTAGGCACTTGGTCTGATTAGACTCCTCATATGTTCCGGCTTTCAGAAGCGGGATGGACGCCACAGAGACGATCAGCCAGATGACGATGCACAACGTCCAGGCTCTCTGAGAGCTTTGCCAGTGCATGTACGTGAATGGCTTCACGATGGCCACAAAGCGAACCATACTCAAAACTGCAAGAAAGTAGATGCTGCCATACATGTTGATGTAGAAGACATAGGACATGATCCGGCAGGTGATGTCTCCAAAGGCCCAGTAGTCCATGAGATAGTAGGCGGCTCGGAATGGCAGCGAGCACACCATCATCAGGTCAGATAGAAGGAGATTGACCATGAGGATGTTGACAGGAGAAAAAGATGCTTTTCTTCTGAACGATAACGAAATGAAGAAGAACAGAGATATGAGGTTCCCGACAAGCCCAAGGGAAAAGATGAACAGATAGGCAATTGGGTAGATGGTGCGCTTGAAATCAGTGATGGAGCAGTTTGTGAAGTTTGATGAAGAAAGATTCATTGCTGTTTTGGGGAATTCTGTAAACAAAATCAAATAGATCACAAAATTAATAAGAAATTTGACAGCTAAACAGCTTAATATATGTGACTCTGGACCACAAAACCTTAAGTAGCACGGGTATATTTGTAGCAATAGCCAAAAATACATTGTATAGTTCAAAATTATCGTTAGGATTCATGGATTAAAATCATTAAGATATTTTGTAAATTTCCTACCTTAAATATATCAAAACCTAATTTTTTATTAATAATATGCATTGCTAGGAACTTCATTTGGGCAACTTTAAAGGTGACTTTTTTTTTTTGCACCCTGTGTATCTTGGCTAAATATTGTTCTGTCCTAACAAACCATACATCAATGAAAAGATTATTTATTTATCTTATTTGGTCAAAATTGACCCTTATTTTGTATCCCAATGGTTTATTTTGATTAAAACTAACTTGACTAGAACTAAAACTTCTTCTTCTTCTTTTAAAGTTTTTCTTTTGTATTAAAGGAATATGAAATTTGCTAATAATTTACTCACAAACAGGCCAAGATCTAGATGAGTTTGTTACTTTATCTGAACAGATTTGGAAAAATTAAGCACAATTGAGCATTATTTATCAGCAAACATCTGATAAAAACATCACAATAATCCACAAGTAATCCACAGTATTCCAGTTAATCAATTAACATCTTGTAAAGTGAAAAGCTGTGTGTTTGTCAAATCTATCATTAAGACAAATTTGTTTAGAACAGTTTTGGACTGTTTCCACATGTAAACGGTTTTTGATTTCTCTCCTAAATCAAATGAGATGACTTTTTCACTGGAGAAAGAACTATAATGGCTACCTATAAGTAACGGTTTGAAGTATTGCCTTAATAATGGATTTGTTTTATACAAGCACACAGCTTTTGCTTAATAAGGCATTCGTTGATGGACTCCATTTGTGTGATGTTTTTATTAGCTGTTTGGATTCTCATAATGGCTCCCATTTACTACGTAGGATCTATTGGTGAGCAAGTGAAGTAATAATAAGTTTTCTCAAATTTGATTAATTTTTGGGTGAACTATTCCTTGAAGGTCACATTAAAACTGCCTTGCAAACTTTTTTAGCTTCATTAAACTTTGAAGTCAGATTTTGTTGCACATTTTTAATGTACATATGTTAATGTTTGTTCCAAACCTGCGCTCAAAGAAAAGATTTTATCCATTTAAATCTTACAGCGTGACACTGTGAAAATCAGTTTTATTTGTTATGATCTAAACAGTGAAGAGTAAAATAGACATGCACCATTTTAATATTTACTACGTGTGAAGATGACTTACATGAATTTTTCTAAAACTTTTCCTAAGGACAATACATGAAGATTTTACTAACACTGTCAGTGACAAGCATGTTGCGATATATAAAGAAAATGTGAAGAAAAATCATGGTACATGTCACTTGAGGACAAAATATTTTGTATGTGCATAATTTCGGATCAAGCTGTATTATTGTAAAATGTAAATATGTTGCTTAAATGTGTGTATTTAGGATATGCTAATTAAGAAATTAATTAAGAAAGACAAAGAGATCAATCATTTTATTCCAAAATGCGTATTCATTACAGAATACAACATTTGCATATATGGACTGTTTTATTATTCATATTTATTTTTAATTTTTAAAAATGTGTTGGATTTCTAATCAGTCAAAACCATCCTATATTAATTACTTAGATATTCATTTTATAATGCAATCATTTTATAATACAAACTAGAACTGTACCCCATTTAGGACAGAAGCTAAAACAAAAAGCAAAAATGCACATGATTTCTGCAGTAAAATGTACTTACTGCCTAAGGCAAAAGTACTGAGGTTTGAGTGCGAATTTTATCTTTCAGCACAACAACCCAAAGCAATCAACCATGACTTATCACTAACTGTCTGTACTGGCATGCAAAGAAAAATGAGGGAAAATAGGCAAATTTATGCGAACATTGTAAAGTTTGAATTGTTTAGAGAAGTTAGGATTGTTTTTCTTCAGTTATATCTGCTGCTGTTGATGATAACAGCCTGTTTAATTCAAAGTCTTGATCATTTAAATGTTGCCTATATATACACATACTATATATATTGTTGAGAAAAGATAATTGGTCTGGTCTGACTGTTTGTCTAAAGGAAGATATAAATCCAAATTATCCTACATATGTAAGAACTGAAGCATTAATACAATCTGCACCATCTACAAAGAGATATTGTAATTTATATTATTATAATGTACACTATTAAAAACAATGGTTCTTTATTTGGCCTTGATTGTTCTCAATAGTGGAGTTCTTTAGATTATTCAAATGTTATTCAGACTAAGTGTATGGTAACATTACAGTATATGCCACACTATTAATAGTCCATTGAATCAATGTCTGTTTTCTTCAACTAAAAACATCTAATGCACTTACCTGAAGAGGTAGCCAAAAAAACTAAATCCACAAAGGTCCAGTCCCCACAGATATAAGCTAAATCCTGTGCAAAAGTGAGAGTGGTGAGATGAAGCCGTTTATAGGCATGACTCTACACACGACTGCTGCTCTGGAGAAATGACTCAATTTCTCAGACCAAAGACACACCCAATCATTTCTGTTCTTTCTCCTGACGTATCAGAAGTGGTAAATGCATACAAACATGTGTCCAAAACGTGCTCCAAACAACGGGGTGTTGTGGGGTGCCGGTCACTCGCTGCTTTCTGTGGGAATGAGAGAGAGGTTAGACCTGCGTGCATGTCAGTCGAGACCAGAGTCTGTCTGTCTGCTCAGCATATGCTGCTTAAAAGGCTGTGGGCTGATTGGGTGCAGCTGTGACCGATCAGCCGGTGGTGAGGACGTGCAGGTGTGTGACGTTTGTTGCCAGCGCGACGCTGATTCCTCCGAGGAAGCTCGTCACAATATTATATCATATATGATATATACCTAATGATACATTGTGTAGTGGACCGCGCATTCCAGGGGCCAGTTTATGGCAAGGGCCCCTCCCTGGCCACAATAGTGGACAAAGGTTTGCTACATTTTGATTGGATCTTGGTGGACTAACATAAGCAAACTGTCCAACGCCATCAGATAAGGATGCCAGGACAACTGCCAGACACCTCTTTGAGGGCAAGAAGAGACCTTTGGGACAAAAACCCGGGAAGGACAGAACTTCCTATTGGTCAAGATGCAGTTTCTGCCCTTCACCCACCTTGAGACTGCTTCCTAAGGTTTGGTCCTGTGACAGCCATAAAAATTCCTTAGGATCTCCAGGCGCAGCAGCAATGGGTGAAACAAAGAGAGATCACAAAGATCCATCCAAATCCATTCATAACTATGTTTTCAAACCTTGAACTGATGCGAACCATAACACACACATCTTATACTTATTCAGAGAAATAAGTATTCTCACTGACAGCGATGTGTAGTGCAACATCTTACACAAACTCAGCTGTTAATGGACAAATGAATGCATGCATGACAGTTCAATCTTTTCCCATCATGTTTGGACTTAATGTGTTCATTACATGACCAAATGTTTTCTGATTGTGTTTTGGAAAGTGAGAAATGCACCAGTAAAACATTATTGACACTTTTCTAACTTTGTGTTTGGACTATGCAAATGACTTCCACAAGAGGAAAGAAGGGTGGGCTACCCCATGTCCCCCGCTCTGATGGAACCAGCCAATCACAGCATGGAAATGGAGAAGCACCAAATTGCAATCTCCTCCTCATCGGAAAGGTATAAAGGTACCTCTCCAAAAGACACTCCTTGTTCTGAGTCTGAGTCCCGTAGGGGAAGGGACACTAACAGAGCAACAAAGTACTGAGTCTGAGTCCCGTCGGGGAAAGACATAACAGTTACACCAGTTCTGAGTCTTAGGCCGCAAGGGTGAGACAGTAACAGATCAAACTTCTTTCTGAGTCTGCGGCCCATTACTGGGAAGGCAGCTACAGATACCTCCATTCTGAGTCTCTAGCTCCACAAGAGAGAGACACTAACAGACACAACCATTCTGAGCCTACTGTCCAGAGAGACAGAAACAGACGCTCCACGCTTCGAGTCTCCAGCTTTGAGGCGGCAGCAGATACGACCACGTTCTGTCTGTGAAGAAAGAGATATTTTCCACGTTCAGAGTCTTCGTCCAGCGAGGCAACCACAGATGCAGCACGTCCTAAGTCTCCATCCGAGAGAGACAAAGCGGATTGACCAAGTTCTGAGTCTCTAGCCGAGAGAGGCAGAAGACCAACAGACATTTGCAACAAGGTTGAGCTCCAGCAAGCAAACCTTCACTTCAGGTACCTTTGCTTGCGTGTTCCAAGCTAAGGGCCTTCAGCACCTACACCAGGGCCACATCTGCGTGTTCCAGATCTTAGGACCCTTTGGTGCTCCAGGAGATCAGCATCCTACAGCGCTTCATGCTCAAGGCTGTCGAAACGGATTCCTGCTCCTTTTCCCACTGACTGCTCCCAGCACAACCAGTGGAAGAATTCACCGCCACCGGACTGCTCAATCAACCACAGAGAACGTAAATATCACTTCCAATCCTCTTCCAGAGACCTTGGCATTGTTGTGTACTATCAGTATATGATTTTTCTAATTTACATTAGATATTGTATAGCTGATTGCAGTTGATAACAAATAATAGCTCATTTATTTGTTTGATGCATAATAAGGTTCTTTACCTTATTTGTTTCAGAGTAGCAACAGTTTATCTTTCCATAAGATAACATAGCTATGACATAGTAACACTGAATCACATTTTATGCATCTTATGCACTTTATTCCTTTTGCATTTATTGTATTCATTTAATAGTTGATTACTCTTGTCTATCATTCGTTAATAAATTTATTTTATTACACTTGTGTCTTCCTTGTGTTGATAATACAGTGAGAGGTTCTACAAGCTAGATATCCCACCAATCTTTCTTATGTGATGTACTCATAACCGCACATTAAGTGACATGTGATCCAAGAATCATAACGTCATCGGTGATACGAGTACCCATCACTACACTATTTCGCCTTCCTAGTGGGCGAAAGCAGAACTCACTACATAATTGGCGTCCCTAGGTGGGCCAAGTTAAAATGAGTTGAGTCTCCTGTAAAATTCACTACAACTGGATCAAACTATTTGTAAACCACAGAGCTTTAGAAGTATACATTATTGTCTGAACTAAGATAAACATTCTCAAGGGTTTTCACGAGTCTTGAGATTTTGTTCAATGATGCATGACATTCCTAAAATGAAGTGTGTCTCCAGTCATCACATACTGAGTAAAGATTTAATGAAGAGGTTTTATAAATACATTTAAAATTAATAACAAGAAACATAAAACTCAATTTTGTTGAGTAACTGTCATAATTTCCCATGGGTGGCACCACATAATCAAAATTTGTTAATGCCCAACCTCCTCTTGATGCAGTTGTCATATAAGAAAATATACGTTTACACATTTTAATTCAAAGAGGAAATGTGTCATAAAATATTGGAATCCAAACAGTTTTAATGGGTCTAACATTGCTTTATTTTCTTTGAAGTAAGCATTTTACTGATCTTTTTATTTCTTGTATATTTGGTATACAATATGATCTAGGCATTGGGATTCATTTACATATTCCTTACTGTGATATGGTGTCAGATTGTAGGCATAATAGCATGGCCTTTTTTTTTTTTTTACTCCAGTAATGTTATGAAGCAGACGGGACAACAAGGTAAGTATAATACAAGTGATGTTTATTTTGTCAAGAGCAGCAGTGCCGGAGGTGAATGGAGTTCTCGTGATGGTGAGGATGACATGTATAGATGAATTCGGAGCCGGGTGAAGACGTGGAGTGAATAACAGGTCCTTTCCTTTGTAGGTGGCGAGACTGGAGGATTCCAAGAACGAAAGCCAGAGGGGTACTGAGTGTTCGTGAATCCGCCACCCTCTGCTGATGCGGAAGTCAGTTTACGGCCACACACCACTGACGACTGGAAACTGAGAAGACACAGAAGACTGGAACTGGGAGGACTGGAACGAGACAGAGAACAGGTAAGTACAACGAGGTAAGTATTTCAGATAGTGAGACTCGTAGAGAGACACTAGCAGTCCGCTTTCGCTAGAACGAGCCCGGACCATGAGTGGTGTGTGGAGCGTGGATTTATGGTGAGGAGGATGATTGAGGACAGGTGCGCGGGTGATTGGATCCAGGTGACGGTGATCTGTGATGATGAGCTGAGTGAGGACTGACTGATGCGTGACAAGTAAGTATTTCTCAGTGTTTATTCAAGTCAGTTTCTGTATAGACACAAAGAAGTATTGGCTGTAATAAAGCAATTGAACTGCTAATGCTCAGGATGAAATATACTGTTTACAGGTGCTTGAGACTGGGGCATGTTGTCACACTATATAATGCAAAATGTGTGTGTATATACAGTACAGTATATATATTAGAATTATTTCTCTCCACAAAGATGGCCAAGGCTATTAGAGGTTCAGTAACACCCTGAAACCGAGTTACACTACAGTGGTCAGGGTCATACAAAGGTTTTCCGAGATTGGTTCCATTCGGAACAGACCTTGCAAGGGTCAAACGACGAGGTTGAGCACTCATTCTGTGCGTCAGGTGCAGAACCTGGCTTCAAAAAAACAGATGCATGAGTGCTGCCAGCATTGCTTTAAAGGTTGCAGAAGTAGAAGGTCAACTTGCCAGTGCTCAGTCCATACGCCGCACATTGCAAAAACTCGGTTTGCATAGGCGTTGTTAAAGTAGGAAGCTGGCTCACAAGAAAGCCCGCAAATAGTTTGCTGAAGACAACCTGTCCAAGAGCATGAATAACTGGAACCATGTCCTGCGGTCTGATGAGACTATAAGATAAACTTGTCGACTCAGATGGTGTCCAGCATGTGTGGCGATGCCCTGGTGAGGAGTACCAAGAAAATTGCCTACAGTCAAGCATGGTGGTGTTAGCATCATGGTCTGGGGCTGCATGAGTGCTGCTGGTACTGGGAAGCTGCAGTTCATTCATTGGAAACATGGATTCTATTATGTACTGTACATTCTGAAGCAGAACATGATGCCTTTCCTCCAGAAACTAGGCCTTGCTGAGGAAGCTGAAGGTGATGGAGTGGCCAAGTATGTCTCCAGACCTGAACTCTATTAAGCACCTGTGGAGCATCCTCAAGCGTAAGGTGGAGAAGCACCATGTGTCTAACATCCAGCAGCTCCGTGAGGAGTGGAAGAGGGTTCCAGCAATAACCTGTGCAGCTCTGGTCAATTCCATGCCCAGGATGATTAAGGCAGTGCCATAACAATGGTGCTAACACAATATATTGACACTTTGGTGTTTTTGGACAAGTTCACTTAGGGTGTACTCACTTTTGTTGCCAGCTATTTTGACAAAAATGGCTGTATGTTGAGTAATTTTCAGGGGACAATAAATCTATACTGCTATACAAGCTACACATTGACTACTATAAAATAAATCTATATATATATATTAATATATCTAATATATTAGAAGATATACTAAAATGGTTGCTGAAATGTGAGGGGTGTACTATATATATATAGTGCCCTCCACTAATATTGGCACCCTTGGTAAATAGGAGCAAAGGTGGATGTGAAAATAAATCTGCGTAATTTATCCTTTTGATCTTTCATTCAAAAAATTCACAAAATTCTAACCTGTCATTGAAGTGAAACAATAAACCATGAGGGTGAAATTTAATTTTGAAATAAATGTTTTTCTCTAGTTCACGCTGGCCACTATTATTGGCACTCAATTATTGCAACATCCTTTTCCCAAGATAACAGCTCTAAGTTTTCTCCAACAATGTCTAATGAGTTTAGAGAACACCTGGAAAGAGATCAGAGACCATTCCTTCATACAGAATCTCTCTAGATTCTCCAGAATCTCTCTCTTCCCAGCTTCATGTTGGTGCTTATTCTCTTCAGTTTCTATACAGGGTTCAGGTCAGGAAACTGGGATGGCCATGGTAGAAGCTTCATTCTGTGCTCAGTGTCACAATTTTGTGTTGATTTTGATGTTTGTTTTGGACCATCGTCCTGCTGGAAGATGCAACCGTGGCCTATTATAAGATTTCCAACAGAGGCAATCAGGTTTAGATTTTTTATCTGCTGGTATTTGATAGAATCCATGAAGCCATGTATCTAAACAAGATGTACAGGATCTCCGGCAGAAAAATAGGCCCACAACATTAAAGACCCAGCAGTATTTTTAACTGTGGGCATGGGGTACTTTTTTATCCCTGTCTGTACCAAAATAATCTGGAAGGTTAGCTGTCAAAAAGCTTTTTAGTTTCGTCTGACCATAGAAACCAGTCCTGTTTGAAGTTCAAATCATGTCTGACAACTGAATATGCTGGAGTTTGTTTTTGGATGAGCCAGGAAGATTTTTCTTGAAACCCTCTGGAACAACATGTGGTGATGTAGGGGCAACTGTGATCCTTGGAGAGTCTTTGTGTTCCTCATATTTATTATCATGTGGAACAGAAAGTCATGGCTGGACAATTTTATACTCATAGCCACCCTGGTGTGCTAAAAAAATGGAATATTAATGTATTAATGGGAATATACTTTAGAGATATTTTACTTAGACAAATTTCTCGGGGTGCCAATAATTGTGGCCAAAGTAAACTATAGAAAAACATTTACTTCATAATGAAATCCCCCCCCCCCCCAGTTTCCATCGTTTTACTTCAATGAAAGGTTAGAATTTTGTGATTTTTTTCAACTGAAAGATCTAAAGGATAAACGATGCAGATTTATTTTCACAGTCACATTTGCTTATATTTACCAAGGGTGCCAATATTAGTGGAGGGCACTGTATGTATTATGTATATATATATATATATATATATATATATATATATTTGAAATAATGCACACCTGGTGGCAGGGGCGCCGCTCGCAATTTTGGGCCCTATGACAAAATATGAGGTTGGGCCCCCCCCACCACACAAAAGCAGATCTCTTCTTCTTCCTTGCGTTAGTCCCGCGCACTTGCAGGGTCCGCTTTCTTGCAAAGCCGTCTCCATTTGGCTTGATCGAGGGCATCTTCCGGTGCTGCGCCGACGATCTTCATGTCTTCCTTAATGCGATTCATCCACCGTTTCTTGGGCCGTCCTCGTGGTCGCTTGCCCTGGGCGCTGAGTCTCAGCGCTGTTCTGGCCACTGAGTCCTCGCCGCTCCTGACTACATGGCCATACCACCGCATCCTTACTTCCTGCATCTTCTCTATATAGCTATAAGTACGGTAGAACCATTACTTCTACCACAAGAGACTGCTTTGTAAGTAACCTTCCTGATTTATCTGAATTCCTCAGCATATCCGATAGCTCAGGAAAACTTGATGATGCAAAAGAAACTATTGACTCTCTTTTTTCTAGTACTTTAGATATAGTTGCTCCTCTGCGGTTAAGAAAAATTCAGGAAAACAGTCCGACGCCGTGGTATACTGAACACACTCGCGCACTGAAGAGAGCACGACGAAAAATGGAACGCAGCTGGAAGAAAACAAAACTAGAGGTTTTCCGTACAGCCTGGCGTGAATGTAACATATCCTATAGAAAAGCATTAAAAACTGCTAAATCAGATTATTTTTCATCTTTCTTAAAAGAAAACAAACATAACCCTAGGTATTTATTCAATACAGTGGCTAAATTAACGAAGAATAAAGCACTAACAGGTGCTGAATTTTCCCAACAGCACAGCAGTAATGACTTCATGAACTATTTTACTACCAAGATAGATACTATTAGAGATAAAATTTTAACTATGCAGCCATCCGCTACAGTATCGCATCAGATATGCTATAAATCTCCTGAGGAAAAATTCCATGCATTTTCAACTATAGGAGAGGAAGAGTTGTACAAACTTATTAAATCATCAAAACCGACAACATGTATGTAAGACCCTATTCCATCTAAGCTACTAAAAGAGGTGCTTCCAGAAGTCATAGATCCTCTTCTGAATATTATTAATTCGTCACTATCATTAGGATATGTCCCCAAAACTTTCAAACTGGCTGTTATTAAGCCTCTAATTAAAAAAACCTCAACTTGATCCCAATGAATTAAACAATTACAGACCAATTTCAAATCTCCCTTTTCTATCAAAGATACTAGAAAAGGTAGTGTCCTCACAATTGTGTTCTTTCTTAGAGAAAAATGGTATCTGTGAAGATTTCCAGTCAGGTTTTAGACCGTATCATAGCACTGAGACTGCTCTTATTAGAGTTACAAATGATCTTCTCCTGTCATCCGATCGTGGATGCATCTCTCTGTTAGTACTACTGGATCTTAGTGCTGCGTTTGATACTATTGACCACAATATTCTTTTAAATAGACTTGAAAATTATGTTGGCATTAGTGGTACTGCACTGGCTTGGTTCGAATCGTACTTATCTGACCGGCATCAATTCGTAGCAGTGAATGACGAGGTGTCATATCAATCACAAGTGCAGTATGGAGTACCTCAAGGCTCAGTACTAGGGCCATTACTTTTTACACTTTATATGTTACCCTTGGGAGATATCATCAGGAAACATGGTGTTAGCTTTCACTGTTATGCTGATGATACGCAGCTCTATATTTCTTCACGGCCTGGCGAAACATACCAATTTGAAAAACTAACAGAATGCATAGTTGAAATAAAAAATTGGATGGCAAGAAATTTTTTGCTGCTAAATTCTGAAAAAACAGAGGTGTTAATTATTGGACCTAAAACCTCCGCATGTAATATCCTAAAACACAGTCTATTACTCAATGACTGCTCTGTCAATTCGTCGTCATCAGTCAGGAACCTAGGTGTGCTATTCGATAGCAATCTTTCCTTCGAAAGGAAAGATTTTCTAGACATTTCTAGCATTTGCAAAACCGCATTTTTTCATCTAAAAATATATCGAAATTACGACCTGCTCGATGTCAAATGCAGAAACGTTAATCCATGCGTTCATGACCTCAAGGATAGATTATTGTAATGCTTTATTGGGTGGTTGTTCTGCACGCTTAATAAACAAACTCCAGCTGGTCCAAAATGCAGCAGCTAGAGTTCTTACTAGAACCAGAAAATATGACCATTATAGTCCCTCACGTCCGCTGCGTTCTCAAAATTCCGGCAATTTGATAGTACCTAGAATATCAAAATCAACTGCGGGCGGCAGATCTTTTTCACATTTAGCGCCCAAACTCTGGAACAATCTACCTAACACTGTTCGGGAGGCAGACACACTCTGTCAGTTTAAATCTAGATTAAAGACCCATCTCTTTAACCTGGCCTACACTTAATACATTTCATAATCCAAATCCGTTAAAGGATTGTTAGGCTGCATTATTTAGGTCAACCGGAACCAGGGACACTTCCTATAACACCTGATGTACTCGTTGCATCAGAAGAAGAATGGCATCTACGCTAATATTAGTATCTTTCCTTCTTATTCCGAGGTCACCGTAGCCACCTGTATCCAGATCAGACGGTCACTGCAGTCCCCCGGATCTAGTCCGTGCCCATCAGCACCCAGAGATATCCTCTACAGCCCTGAATGTCAGCAGAGACCACATCAAAGACAGATCATCAGTGAAGACCTCATCACCTAGACGGCCATCGACGCAAGACAGCGAAAACCAGATGAATCCTCTCCAATCTGATTTTGTGGCAACTTGGAACTCTTGCATCTACATTAATATTAGTCTGTTTGTTTCTTATTCCCAGGTCACCATAGCCACCAGATCCAGTCCGTATCCAGATCAGATGGTCACTGCAGTCCCCCGGATCCAGTCCAAACCTAGAGCAGATGGTGGATCAACACCTACAGCCGAATGTCAGCGGATACCGTGTCAACTAGACGAGCCCCAGAGACAGATCATCAAGAAAGAACTCCTACCCTAAACGGCCACCGGCACAAGGCCATGGGAACCAGATGAGTCCTCCCCAATTTGACTTTGTTGCAATATGGAACTCTTGCATTATTATTGACATTTTATTTTATTATTTTAATACTGTAAGGTTGCTTTGACACAACTTGTATTGTAAAAAGCGCTGTATAAATAATCTTGACTTGACTTGACTTGACTTGATCCGAGATAGCGGAATTCAGTTGACTTTTCCAGGTCTTCGCCCCCAACATTGATTGTGCCTTCCGTCTGCACCCCGCATTAAATGTACCTGGTCTTCTTGGTGTTGAGTCTCATGCCGTTGGTGTCCAGGCGGGATTTCCACTGTTGCGTCTGGAGTTGCAACGTGGCACGGTCTTCATCCGCGAGCAGGACGTCATCAGCATACAGGAGAGTCCATGGGTGGGGTGCTTGCAAGTCGGCGGTTACGGTGTCCATACAGAGGATGAACAGGAGTCGTGATAAGGCCGATCCTTGGTGCACACCCACGTTGATGGAGAAGGGTGGTGACAGTCCGACGGGGCATCGAACCATGCTGGTGACATTTGTGTAGAGAAGTTTCACCCAGTTGACGTACACCTCGGGAACGTGGTGTGACCTCAGGGAGTGCCAAATGAGGTCATGCGGCACCCTGTCGAAAGCCTTCTCCAGATCAAGGAATGCCATGTGGACGCCCTTGTTCTTTTCCCGATTCTTTTCCAAAAGGAGCCGAGCAGCATGGATTGCGTCAGTCGTTCCACATCCCTTGACGAAGCCGCATTGATTCGGTGTGATGGTGACGAGGTGGCGGAGGCGGGCAACCAAGATTTGCTCGAAAATCTTCATGGAGTGGCACAAGAGGCGAATTGGGCGATAGTTTGAACATTCGGCCACATCGCCTTTACCCTTCCAGATGGGCACTGTGACGCTGGTGGTCCATGCCAAGGGGATCGCTCCTTCCATGACGACCTTGTTGAAAAGTGCGCACAGCATTTCAGCTCCGCTGCGACCCATAAGCTTCCAGGCTTCGGCAGGGATGTCGTCAGGGCCTGGTGCCTTTCCGTTCTTCATCCTCTTGATGGCGACTGCGACTTCTGCCACAGTGATCAGCGGGACTGGGCCTGGGACAGGGTCGGTGCTTGGTATTGGTGGGTGGGGAAATTCTTCGTTGCTGATCCGCGAGAAGTATTCGTTCCACCGCTGAAGGATAGCGGGCGGGTCGCGCAGGACTTGGTGTTCGGCATCCTTTATGCGCTTGACCTGACCAATATCCTGAGTAGAGCAGTGTCGAATGCTGGCGATGTGGTAGATCTTGTTCGCTCCGCCCCTACCACAAAAAAGCAGATCTCTGGGGGCCCCTAAAAGGCGTGGGCCCTTAGAATTGTCCTAACCTACCCCCCCTTAGTGGCGCCCCTGCCTGGTGGTGATGCAGACATGAAATCAGTTATTCTGAAAGGTGGTGACAATTCTATGGGCCCCTGGCTGTTGGTGGGCCCCCCTAGAATGAAAACCGAGAGGGACAACGGCTCACAGCTACAACCTGCACTGTGGCTCCGCATAACCCAACAATGGCCCTGTTCTGCTTATTACCACAGTCACAAATCACAATTTTTTCAGTAAACCACAGTTTAATAAAAAAGAAAAAAAAAGTGTTTTAGAAAATGTTTAGTTTAGAAAATGTACCTACTGAATCATCTTTTTGTGTACCATTGTACTTTTTATTACTTTTTATGTCAGCGATGCCTATAATTGTCTTATTTATGATTGTCTCAAAATAAACTGTGTCATTAATAGGCTATTTCACTTTTAACCATAATTTATTATAGTTTTACAATAGCGTAAATTGTTACATTTTATCTGTAGTAAATGTGCGATTATAATGTAGTTGTCATAGTAATTTGTTTGTAAAGGAAGTTTGGCTTTAATCCTGTGTGAGTAAATTCCACCCGTATGACACACTGCCAGCTGAGAAGACTGCACATTTACATCTCTGCTTAACTCACTCGTAGCCATGCTAAACTGACCGCTTTACCATATCTACATCATTCTATGACACCAGGAATGAAGACGTGGGAGTTTAAGTTAACACAAGGTAAACATTTAGAGAGTTTATTATGTAAAACCTCGCAGTGAGTTGGGCTTGACACTTCTCCATGACGTCAATCTATGCAGCCGGCTAACATCAGCTAGCAGCTTTACTCATTCAGGCAGCTCTAGATATGTTATAACAGCTCCTACTCAGAGGTACACTGTGTAATTTAACATCTTATTTTGAGGCTTATGCAGACTTTTGGACTGTTTTTATTTCGATAATCACAGGAGATGTTATGAAAGTAAGTGATAGTTAGCTTGTTAGCCTACTAACAGCTGAGTAACAACACGCCCGTCTATTTACATAAACATTCATTTATACTTTATAAACCTCACTAGATGTTTAATAACAACTATTATTATAGACGGTCGCATTATTATTCTCATTAATTTATTTATTTTGTAAGGATTTCTTTTATTTACGTCAGTTAAACTAACAAGTGTCTGGCAGCTAAAGTAATTCAGCTAATATTAACAATGTTGCTTTGTAATTTAAGTTTAAATGGGAATATTTAATTCATATTCAAATGTCATGGTACTTTTGTGATACCGTGGTACTTATTTTCAAGAACACCATGGTAGTACATTGATATATGAACACAGAAGTAAATGGCACTTAATGCTAGTTAAGTTTAAATTAGTTTTACATAAAAATTATATTAAACTTCATTGCATATTAAAGAATAATATATGTATGTATATATAGAGAGAGTGGTGCCTAAAAATGCTAACTATTTTTTTTTAGATGCTGCTAATGCTTTCTTAATGTGACTATATGTGTTATATAACAGGGTAGTATGCTGGACGTGGGAAAGTGGCCGGTGTTTGCTCTCCTGCCCCCTGAGGAACTGCGGCTTGTTCGTCAAGCCTGTGTGTTCGGTAGTGCTGCGAATGAGGCAATCTATGTTACCGTCAATGATGAGGTACAGACATCCTGAAAGCTTTTAATGGACAGATGAAACATAAATGAGTACAGATTCTTGCTGGAAAATGTCCATTAGGTTGAATGAAGCTCTTGTTCTCCCACACACTTCAGCGCTCAATGATAAGGATGCTTCAGTAAGAATATGTTCATAATTTCAAATCAGTAGTATTATGAGTTGTTTGCCATCATTTTATAATTTAAAGTAAATTTAAAGTGATTACATTAATTAAAAAAAATGAAAATATAAATGTTAAGGATTCACAGTATATCTGAACCATCTGTACATTATTACCTTTCAAAAGATTGAGGTCAGTATGATTTTTGTGTTCTATGATGGTTTTCACAAAAATAATTAGCAACACAGCTGTTTTTAACATAGATAATAATATTTTTTCTTAAACACCAGATCAGCATATTGATTGCAATACTTCTGAAGGATCATGTGACACTGAAGACCGGCGAAATGGCTGCTGAACATTCAGCTGAGTCTTCCCGACAATAAATTTTAAAATGTATTAAAATGGAAAACATTTATTTTTAATTGTAAAACAATTTCACAATATTAATTTTTATTGTTGTTTTGATCAAAGGCGGCGTTGTGACCATAAAAATATTTTTCTCTTAAAAAATATATTTTACCAACGCCCAACTTTATAAAGATAAAATGTGTGTATATACATATACATAGTCAGTGAAAATTTTATCAGGGAAAGTTAAAAATAATAATAATAATAATGTTTTGTTAAGCCCTGCACACATATACTGATAGGAAAGAGACAGAGACAAAGGCAAAGTGATCTTGGGGTGGTGTTAAGCAGATAGAATGAAGCTATATTTAGGCCTGTAATACTAACACAGGCCTTGTTTGCTTCCTGAGAAGAGCTCTGGTGCACATCCTGAGCCTGGACACTTCCTTTTTTAGTTCTATTTTCCTTTCATGTTTTTTTAGATATTTAACCACAATAAAACATGGACAGCATTTACGGTACCATTTATCTTTTCAACAAAAGCTTTCTCATCAAAGCGGCTGTTTTATCTCATATGTCTCATGTACATACTGTAAGTAGGGATCAAGTGCACAAAAAGCAGCACACAGTGCCTTAAAAATGCTGTGTAAACAGGATTGTAGTTATGTTAGAAGGAGTGGTTAGAGTTGAGCTTCGAGAGGCTTATTGTCACTCATTCAGTCAGATTTTAGAGCCAGAACTATCTGTTCTGTAAATATGCATACATGATTTTGACTGATATTTTCTTACTGCATGAGTCAACTGCATAATGAAATTTAAGTAGGGCTGTCAAAATGTATATGTGTCACGAAAATCCTCATGTTTCTGGTTGTTTGTCTTTGTTTTGCACTGTTGGTCATTTGGTTTCTCCCTCTGTCTTCCCCCGTCTGTTTGTGATTATTTGGTTTAGTCCTGTGATTAGTCCTTGTTTGCTCGTTATCCGTATCACCTGTGTTTTCCTGATTAGTTTGCCTTTATAAGTCTGTCTTTTGAGTTTGATCTTTGTCGGTCATTAATGTAGTATACGTGTGGGAATGTTCTTGTTTGGTCTTCCTGAAGATTCTTATTAAAAGGATTATTGTTATTTGAACTTCGTCTCCTGTCTCGTCAAACCAGCACGGCTCGCTATAACAGAATGACCGACCCAAACTGCAGTGCTGAGGAACGCCTATGGAGCTTGAGGCAGAGCGGTCGGGAGTTGGAGCGGTATGTGGAGGATTTTCTTGAGCTTTATCATCGGGTGAGCTGGCCCGACGCCAGATACAATTCGTTGTGATCTCTCTGTCCATGATTTCCCGTTTGTCGAGTTAGTTAATATTATTCTCTATTTAAATGGCTCCAGTTTCGAAGTAGAGCAAATTGAGAATGACGGCCCGATCCGAAGTCCAACCCCCTCAGAAACACAATACCGCGCACCGGCTCACCCAACGCCAAGTGCCTCTACATACCGGTCCAACAGTTCAGACCGCCTGCCTCGCCTTAAACATCCGGCAATCCTCCAGAGCTCCTTAGGCTTCCTCAGCCTAACACCGCTGACCACCGCACCTGAATCTCCGCCAGTCTCATCCAGTTGTCCAGAATCCCCGCTGGCTCCGCCCAGCCTTCCTGACCCTCCAGTGACCGCGCCGCCTGAGCGCCCTCGAGTGACCGCGCCGCCTGAGCGCCCTCGAGTGACCGCGCCCCCAGAGCGCCCTCGAGTGACCGCGCCGCCAGAGCGCCCTCGAGTGACCGCGCCGCCAGAGCGCCCTCGAGTGACCGCGCCGCCAGAGCGCCCTCCAGTGACCGCGCCCTCCAGTGACCGCGCCGCCAGAGCGCCTCCCAGTGACCGCGCCGCCAGAGCGCCCGCCAGTGACCGCTCGCCCAGAGCATACTCATTCTGTGTCTCCGCTGGAGACGCCCAGCCTTCTTGAATCTCCGCTGGGGTCGTCCAGCCGTCCAGAGCCCGCGCCTCAAGAGCGCCGTCCAGAGCCCGCTCCTCAAGAGCGCCGTCCAGAGCCCGCGCCTCAAGAGCGCCGTCCAGAGCCCGCTCCTCAAGAGCGCCGTCCAGAGCCCGCTCCTCAAGAGCGCCGTCCAGAGCCCGCTCCTCAAGAGCGCCGTCCAGAGCCCGCTCCTCAAGAGCGCCGTCCAGAGCCCGCTCCTCAAGAGCGCCGTCCAGAGCCCGCTCCTCCAGAGCGCCGTCCAGAGCCTTCGCTGGTCCCGTCCAGCCGTCCAGAGCCTTCGCTGGTCCCGTCCAGCCGTCCAGAGCCTTCGCTGGTCCCGTCCAGCCGTCCAGAGCCTACGCTGGTCTCGTCCTGCCGTCCAGAGCCCGCTCCTCAAGAGCGCCGTCCAGAGCCCGCTCCTCCAGAGTGCCGTCCAGATCCTTCGCTGGTCCCGTCCAGCCGTCCCAGAGCCTTCGCTGGTCCCGTCCAGCCGTCCAGAGCCTTCGCTGGTCCCGTCCAGCCGTCCAGAGCCTTCGCTGGTCCCGTCCAGTCGTCCAGAGCCCTCGCTGGTCCCGTCCAGCCGTCCAGAGCCTTCGCTGGTCCCGTCCAGCCGTCCAGAGCCTACGCTGGTCTCGTCCTGCCGTCCAGAGTCTCATCTGGTCTCGTCCTGCCGTCCAGAGTCTCAGCCGGTCTCGTCCTGCCGTCCAGAGTCTCAGCCGGTTCCGTCCAGCCGTCCAGAGTATCCCCCCTATGAACTGCTGAATCTCCCCAAGAAAATTTTGGGGGGGGCTACATACCCCGAGTCCACGTGGTCTGGCCGAGGACTGAGGCCAGGGCCACGGGGACTGCCCAGCCTTGGCCACCTGAACTGCCTGTCCGGCCGTGGCCACCTGAACCGCCATGGCCACTTGAACTGCCTGTCCGGCCGTG
>NC_133374.1:33565471-33767971 GCF_049309525.1 Garra rufa
TGAAACAGAAGCTGCTACCCTCTCCCCATTCCCTAAGTTGTTGGCCATTTTTTCAACATGACAAAGATGATATGCATTCTTCCGACGTGAAAATCCTTCAGTGGACATGTATTGCACCCAATCTTAGCATTCTTTAGCACCTATGGGGGATTCTGTCGAGATGAGCTGAGCAACACTCCCTGTTAAAGACCAGGGCATTTAAGGAGGTCGTCCTTCAGAGTTAAACTGGACAGATGAACTTGTACACTCAGTGCCAAGAAGAGTCAGAGCAGTATACTTCTGAAGTACATACAACAGTACATATACAGCAGTATAAGTTCTGAATGTAGAATATGCTAGAATATTATACATTTGCTCAATTAAATCTAGGGTGTACTCATTTCTGCTATCCTTCATTTAAACAAAATTGGCTAATTTAGTTATTTTACAGAAAATATTGGCATATATATTTTTTGTTTTTATTACGAATATGTTAATACATTTCAATTTTGCAATCTTTTTATGAATTATATTAGTGATCATTAAAAAATGCATCTTTTATATTCATTCAGAGGGGGTGTACTCATTTATGCTGTGCACTATATATATATATATATATATATGTATATACACACACACACACACACACACACACACACACACACACACACACACACACACACGTACACGTACACACTGTCACACATACTTTTGTATATAGATACACATGGTAGTTTTTTCCAGATGAAAAGGTGAAAAGTATGTGATGTGTCTCATGTAAATGAAAACACTGTGAGCATCGTGTGTGTTTGAGTTTGTGTAGTAGACCAAATTACACCATTCATTTACACACTGACACATCAGATTTATTAGCAACATGCAGTGATTGGCCGTTGTAACTTTTTTTTATTTCTGTTGTGTGATAGGCTATTAGAATATAATATATTAGAATATAATATCACCTAGGAAACCTAACACTTTTCGGCTTTTCAGTATTTGTTTTTTTCCCACATTATTTTTACATGACTAGTGCAAATGTAGTTCTGTTAGCATAAATAGAATGTATACCTTTTTCCCCTGAAAGAATGAAGGTTAAATGTTACAACATGCCCCATTGGCATGTGTGAATTATGTTGCTATCTTCATTGAATACCATAGTTCTAATAGCAAGTCATGTTTTAACCATAACACAGTGTTACATTGTGCCTGTGCAACTGAAATTTAAATCTGGCTAGTGTCTTTTGCTGATTAGCTAAACATTAAATTATTTGTTGCAGTTGCAGTTGTATCTAAACAGTTTGACGTAACATTTAACTTAAGAAATTTACTTTTGGTGTAATTAAAAAAAATTTAGTCTTCAGTGGAGTGTTGTATATCAGAACGTCTGCCAGTTATTTCAGAGATGTTGAAAGATTAAATCTGCTTCTCACTCTTCTTTTCAAAAGTATTTATTGTGGTTTGATAATATTCAGGTCAGGTGATTGAACTGGCCAGGGCAGATGCTAAAGTTCATATGGTCCCTATAATTACCTGACCACTGTTTTTGACCACTTTTCTTTCTTTGCGGGTTACTATATTTTGGTATGTGGCTTAGTTCCAGGATAATGTGTTTGGATTTAAGTTTATTATGACTTTTTTTTTCTTACCAAGATCCTTTATTGTTTAATGTACGGTGGCCGAGAGAGCTCAACATGCTGCAACTTAAGGAAAACACATGCAAACAGAAAAAAAAGACAAAAAAAAAAAAAGACAAAAAAACATCATCAGTTTGACAACACAGGCGCTGCAAATCCTCGCAACGCAAACACAAATACGGAAACGCTGCAAACACAAAAAAGCGCTGCCAATAGCACGGAGCACAACGGAAATGTTTCATGGGGACCTCAAAAAGTGACGAACCCATCTAAGACCTGATTATTTGTTCAGTGGCTGTTGGTCAGAGCAGAGGTGTTTGTCGGTGAATTAAAAGGTGATAAAGATGAACTTAGTGATGGGAAAATGAAGCTTTTCGAAGCACCGAGGCTTTCCCCTCAACTGTATCGTAAAAAGGTTCATTACTCGAAGCTTTTCAACACGTTGCACACTAATGACATCTTGTGGTCAAAGGTGGAAAAAGTTGCTTTCGCGTCCCAGATCTCAAAGCGATTTTGGACAGTTTCATCAAATACATCAATTTGTGCTACGAAGCCGTCAGAAAAAAAAAAAAAGTAATTTTCTTGAATTAATCTGTAAATAAACTTTTTTATAAAATTATACAAGTATAAGCATGGCTCATGTAGGCATATATGTTCAAAGTAAATTAAGAATACTGTTGACTAATATCAAAAGACTATAGAATACCCAAGACATGTCACTCGTATAGTTTTGAATGGGGAAAAATGCAACGTTCATTATGGCCGCGAAGCCCCGCCTTCTTAGCGAAAGAGCCAATCGTTGATTAGTAAAGTCAGCGCGTCACTGCAGCTGCCGTTAGAAGTCACGGTTGCTATAGAAACAATCGGCGCTTTAAGACGTGCGCTCAGTACTGCGCATGTGCACTGGCTCATTGAGCTGGAAAAAATAAGCGTTTTTAAACTTTATTGGAGCTCAAGGAACCATATTTATGAGGCAGTTCATGTTGGATCTCTTTGGAGATTTAAAATATGAAATTTAATCGTCAGCTTGGTGAACAGTTTTGGAGAAATTGATGTTTCCCCATTCAAAGAGATAGGAGCTGCACTTGCCTGCCCGAGTAGTGGCCGCCGAGTGACATGACTTGCCTTAAAGGGACTTTGCTAATATTATTATTAATTAGAAGTGCTTGTGAAGCAAGGATAACTACAAAATGAACATGCACAAAATTACACATGTACATATTTATTCGTATTATGATTTATTCTTAACAAAAAGTCAATGACACTTGAAACCTGCGAAAGGGGTTTATGTTATTTGAATCAGAATATGAAGCAGTCACGTGGTTGTGTGCGAAAACGAAGCTTCGGACGTCACAGGTCACGTGGTTATGGCAAAACGAATCAAGCTCCAGTACAGTGCTTCACTGTGAGATGTTTAGTTTTTTGATACAAGCTTCGAAGCTTCGGTGTCAAACGTCACATCACTAGATAAACTATCACCTTTTAGTTCACCGACAACACCTCTGCTCTGACCAACAGCCACTGAACAAATAAGGTCCCAGATGGGTTTGTCACTTTTTGAGGTCCCCCTGAAACATTTCCGTTGTGCTCCGTGCTATTTGCAGTGCTTTTTTTGTGTTTGCAGCGGGTTTTTTTTGTGTTTGCAGCGTTTCCGTATTTGTGTTTGCTTTGCAAGGATTTGCAGCGCCTGTGTTGTCAAACTGATGAAGATGTTTTTTTTTTATTTGTTGTCGTTTTTTTCTGTTTGCATGTGTTTTCTTTCTGTTTGCATGTGTTTTCTTAAGTTGCAGCGCGTTGAGCTCTCTCGGCCACCGTATTAATGAGTCAAAATGTACCCTTGAGATTTTTTGCACTGCACATACAAAAGTGTCAATAATATGTTTAAATAATTGTTGTTCAGTTTGGTCTAATTTCTGTAAATGTGATTGTCACTACCTGAATTTTTTGGGAGTTAATTTGGTTGTAGAATGCACTTGTAGAATGCGGTTGTCACTTCTGTAAATTACTGAACTGTATTTACAGAATAGTATTACGCACTAAATGGTGAATTGTCAACCAAATTTAGCTGCAGTGTACATACAGTAGCCTTGATTTAGACATGTAAAACCACCATTTCTCATAATTATTGGGTGCTTTAATAATAGAATTGCATATATGTGATGTCATTGCATGATAACCAGAAACAACCTGCCTCATTGCATGATTAATTGAAACAAGCTGTCAAGTCAAGTTACCATTTTTTATGTAGTGCTTTTTACAATGAAGATTGTGTCAAAGCAGCTTTACAGTAATAACAGGGAAATAGTGTGTCAAGACTGCAACCAAGGCAGATACTCATCTGTTCCTGTGGTCTTGTCCTGATGGGCGTCTAGGTGACAAGGGCTTCGGAGGGGATCTGTCTCTGGCACTGACATTCAGGGCTGTAGAGGTCGTCTCTAGGTGCCCGCAGTTGATTTTGACATTCTAGGTATTATCAATGGCCAGAGTTTTGAGATTGTAGCGGATGTGAAGGACTTTAATGTAATAATAGCTTGCTCAAATACTGAGGTGCTAAACCAATTAGAGCTTTATAGGTAATTGGCAGGATTTTAAAATGTATGCAATGTTTAATAGGGAGACAGTGCAGTGTTGACAGAACCGGTCATATGTCTTGGTTCTAGTAGGGACTATAACTGCTGCATTTTGAACCAGCTGGAGTTTGTTTATTAAAAGTGCGGCGCAACCACCCAATAGAGCATCACAATAATCTCTAATCTCTAATCGTTTCTGCATTTGCTATTGAGAGCATAGGTCGTAACTTAGATATATTTTTGAGATGGAAAAGTCAGTTTTACAAATGCTAGAAATGTATCTTTCTAAGGAGAGATTGCTGTTAAATAGCACATCTAGGTTCCTAACTGATAACGAAGAATTGACAGAGCAGCCATCGACAGTGTTTTAGGACTAGGTCATTACGTGCAGAATTTTATCAAAGTCCTTTTAAGACAAGTCATGTCACTCGGCGGCCATCTTTGAAACGCCTCTCGGGCATCAAAGTGCAGCTCCTATCTCTTTGAATGGGGAAACATCAAATTCTCAAAAAATGTTCGCCAAACTTACGATTAAATTTCATATTTGAAATCTCCAAAGAAATCCAACAAGAACTGCCTCATAAATATAGTTCCTTGTGCTTGAATAGCGTTAAAAAAACGCTTATTTTTCCGGCTAGATGAGCCAGTGCGCATGCGCAGTACTGAACGCACGTCGAGCGCCGGCTGTTTCTATAGCAACCGGGACTTCTAACGGCAGATGCAGTGACGCGCTGACTTTACTGATCAACGATTGGCTCTTTCACTAAGAAGGCGGAGCTTCGCGGCCATGATGACCGTTTCATTGTTCCCCATTCAAAACTACACGAGTGACATGTCTTTGGTATTCTATTCATGGGTACCAAAGACGTCACTTCCGCTATGCTCGCCGCCATATTTGTGTCCGATATGACAACAGACACAGCGCATCTCAATGAGATTTAGTAATAAATTGAAATAAGAAATTACTTTTTACTACTACTTCCCACACTGTGTATTTGACTTGATTGTATGTTTAGGACAAAAAGTGTAAATTGTTGTGAACGTAGTCGCTCGATGAAGGCTTTAAGACCTTAAAGAATCCTCTGCCAGCTGGTCACTAACTTACTTCGCAGCGAACGGGACTCGCACTGACGGCACTAATTCCCACAGTCCGCGCTTAGATGTCGGCAAATTAGTTTTGCCGAATGCAAAAAAATGAGATTATTGAGCATAAGCGCAACATCCAGCAAGCCAAGAAAACATAAAATATACCTGAGGGAAGACGTCTTTCACGTCTTGTGTATTCCTAAAACTGGATCTCATTATTGAAGCACAAATTCAAGCACCGAAAGCATGAGATTTCTTTATTTAAAACATGCATTTTTATTCATTCAAGCTATATGGCTGCAATAACATTTTAGTTTAATTTAGTTTAGTTTATTACACCACTTGTGCAGCCAGTCACAATTCACAATGGTACCATTTACTTGGGACGATGGTTTGTGTGTAACTTGTGTGCCATTTTGTATGACAAATCATTTTTAGATTAATTGTACATAAATAGTTTTAGCAAAAGAAATATGATTATTTTTGAGAACCTTTTTACATGTATATACTTTACTGCAGGCGTTGCAATGACGAACGCTATGTAGTACAATAGTTTAGCGTTTATTATTTAATTTTCATAATTCACTAAACACTGCATAATCTAAAACACCTTCAACTATAAAACACTCTTGCTCTTAAGCCAAATGCACACTGAAACAAATAATTTACGGCATCTGGATGTACTGTAAGTCACTATTCTCTGCATTAGCACTGTTTTGAACTTGCTCTTTGAATGCTTTCTTGTTTACTAAATCTTTGGACTTACGAGTTGATCGGTTCAAAATGATGTAATCGCAAAAAAAATGTTTCTTTTCATTTTAAGGCATTATTTTCGTTATAATGTACTGATTCACAATCTTAGTCAATATTTAATTATTATTCCAGTACTCTTATTGTGCCGAAAAAAACACCCTGCTGTGAAAAGCACCTGCGTGAATGACACCGGTACGCTATATGCAAACCGACCCACTCTGAGCACTGCTGAGATCTAATAAAACTGTTGTTAGGTTTTTTTTTTTCTGATGACTGTTTTTACAGCTAACTGAACAACATATCCCGGGCATATTGTATACTTGTTGTGAACAGTCTGGGAGTTTTGTTGATCTTCCTCTGGTAGTTGTGGCTGCTGTGACCATAGACTGAAATAGGTAGCGCGGACACAAAAATGGCGGCGATAAAGCACAGTGACGTCACATGGTCCCTATGGATAGTCTTTGATTTTATATATAGAGCTGAGTATCATCAGCATAACAGTGAAAGCTAACACCATGTTTCCTAATGATATCTCCCAAGGGTAACATTTAAAGCGTGAAAAGTAACGGTCCTAGTACTGAAACTTGAGGTACATACTGCACTTGTGATGGGTATGATATGTCTTCATTCACAAATGTATGGCAGTCAGATAAGTATGATTTGAACCATGTCAGTGCACTTCCTCTAATGCCAACATAATTTTCTGGTCTATTTAAAAGAATGTTGTGGTCAGTAGTATCAAACACGGGCTAAGATCCAGTAGTACTAATAGAGAGATCTCATGATAAGAGCAGGTCATTTGTAACTCTAATGAGAGCAGTCTCAGTACTATGATCCTGACTGGATGTATACTATTTTTCTCGAAGAAGTAACGTAGTTGTGAGGATACCACCTTTTCTAGTATCTGACAGAAAAGGGAGATTCGAGATTGGTCTGTAATTAATTAATTTGTAATTGTTTTGGGGACATATCCTAATGACAGTGACAAATTAATAATATTCAGAAGAGGATCTATGACTTCTGGAAGCACGTCTTTTAGTAGCTTAGATGGAATAGGGTCTAAAATACATGTTGTTGGTTTAGATGATTTAACTCATTTATACCATTCCTCCTTTCCAATAGAAGAAATTGAGTGGAATTGTTCCTCAGGGGATCTATAGCGCACTATCTGATGCAATACTGTAGCTGACAGCTGCATGGTTACAATTTTATCTCTAATAGTATCGACCTTGGAAGTAAAGTAGTTCATAAAATCATTACTACTGTGCTTTTGGGAAATGTCTGCACCTGCTGACGTTATATTTTTTTTTATTTAGCCACTATATTGAATAAATATTTGAGGTTGTGTTTGTTTACCTTCTAAAAGAGACACAAAGTAATCAGATCTAGCAGTTTTTAAGGCTTTTCTGTAAGAGAAAGAACTGCGCTTCATTTTCTTGGCTGCGCTTTTTAGGGTGAAAGTGTTTTTTTGTTTTGTTTTTTTAACTACTTTTATTTATTTATTTATTTTTTTAATTCTTTTATTCAGTTTCTGTAAGATATTAAATTAAAAGCATCATTTCATTTTTTTTTTTCATTTTTATTTACGTATTGTTTTTTTTGTTTTTTTATTATATTTCTCTTAAAGCTGGACCGAGTTATGTAATAATAACTCAAATAGTAACTCAAAATCAGTGTTTTACTATCAAATGTGGCTTCCAATGGGGCAAAATATGCAATTGTATAGTTAAAGTAAATTGTACAGTACTTCTTGGTGGAATACAATAATGACAAAGCATTACATTTGTTTTTACACATTGAAACATAATGTAACTCTGGATGCTTTACTTTGAGAGAATGTTGCAATAAAAATTGTATTATTTTGTGACTCTTTTCTTTAGATGGAGAGGACTACCTGACTGTTGCCCAGTCGCTAAAGCGAGAGTTCGACAGCCCAGAAATCTCTGACCTAAAGTTCCTGGTTGATGGGAAATGTATTCATGTCCACAAAGCCCTTCTTAAAATCAGGTAAATTAAAATAGTTTTGTGTATAAGAAGTGAAAATGGTTTGCAGTGCCATCCAGCCTTACTGTTAACCTGAGTTTTTCCTCAGGTATATAAACAGCGTCTGAAAATAGTCTGCGATTAATCAACAAAAGATAGGGGTTTTCCCCACCGGTGTCATTCCCATGGTTTATTCAAAACTTGGCAGCTGAACTCTGAACTGACATGAACATGTGCAGACACATTCTGTATAGACGCACTATTGCATGAGCATTACTCTTCGTGACGTTACAAAATCCTATCAGAACTACATGGAATTCGAAAAACCCCACAGGCTAATTGCAACACTCTTCTCTCATTCATTCTGAGTGTTCTACTAGAGCATTAATGCATTTGTTCCAATCCTGCCAATTCCTAAAAAACAAAACCCCAAACCAAAAGATGAAGGGTTTGTGCATGAAAGAGGTTGCGGAAGGAGATGTAGTGTATCTCAAAGGTTGTGGTGGCCCCTTAATTTTTGGGAAATGTTACAGTGTACCACTCAAATACACATTACTATGCCTATTTTTTTTGGGATGGAACGTACCAGTATGTTAGTGGTGTTCTTTTTTTTTATATATATATATTGTATGTTCACATATCCATACAACAAAATATTGGGGGGGTGATAAAAACAGATCAAACTTGTTAGAAAATAGAGACATTTTATGACTTAAAATTCTGTTGTATGAAATGTATTAACATTTTTTACATAAAAAAAAAAAAAAACATTTTATAGTTTGCACACATATTTTTCGTCGAAAATACAAGTGAAATGCTTGCATTGTTCAACCCAGCAGAATGGTTCTATATTGAAGTTCATGTTTATTTGTTTTTCCAGTTGTAGAACAGAATGAGAGCAAGTACAGACAGGACACTGAGAAGAAGCCTGTAAAAAAAAAATTAGTAGTGTAGTTCCTCTTCACAGAACAGTGTAAATAATAATAAGGTAGTTTAAAGTCAGCAGCTCAATGGAAAAATTCTTCTGGGTCTGGTACTGATACACAATGTATCTTTTAAAATTTTAGGAAAGCAAAGTGTTTAGAAGAGTGTGGAATAAGTCACCTTATATCCTTGAATAAGCTTTATACTGTCCTAACCAAATGTAACATGATAATACAATTTGCAATGAAGGATTTTACATGTAAACTTCAGCTGTTGTACTGTTACGCTTAAGAAAATCACTCACAGCTTTTGACTGAATAGCCTTTGTAGCTTTACTACTTTACATACAGTGAAGTCTATGCAGTGGTTTCTTTTACATTTGATTATTTAATTTCTAAAGCGGGCTATTTCTTACCTAAATTTTTCTGTTAGAGGATCATCCTGATAAACTTAAAGGGGTCATATGATGTTTCTTGTTTTCCTTTGTCTTTGGAGTCTTACAAGCTGTTTGTGCATAGATAAGATCTGTAAAGTTGCAAAGCTTAGTCTCACACCCAAAGAGATATTTATTATAAAAGTTAAGCCACACCTTCCTAAAACGGCTCGTTCAAACACACCCCCACTCGTCCACTTCACAGCGTGGGTAGATTTGCATAACACCGCCCATATGTATATGGAAAGAAAGGTGTAACTTTCACCAGCTGTAGTATTGTTGCAGCCGCCATGTTGTGGAGACGCAGTGTGTTTCATTGTGAATGCGAAAGTACTAGTTGTGAGGACACAACTAGAAATCAGTGGTTAAGTTATATTTACAACACTGTTCCGGAATAGTACAACACAAATATTCGAGTGGGTGCTGCGCATTTTATGGAGATTTGCTACTGACTATTCAAACGATAGTTTTAAGCTGTGTAGAGTAGTGCTTGTTTCTCGTTCTATGATTGAAAATGCAGACATGGTGTTATGTATGGGATTATTTTTGTGCCAATAAAACTGAACGTAACTTTATAAAACTGAACGTAACTTTCCAAGAAACGATCCAAAATATGCCACTGCAAAAGAAGAAAAACACAATGAAAATGAAAAAATGAATTAAGTCTCACAAATTTAACATGCTCTTCAAATATGATTCATTCTTTGTTAATGATTTTCAAAGAATCGTTTTCGTGAATCATGGATTCTGAATGCGTTGCCACAGCTTTCGCTTACGCTTCGCAAATTTTCATTTGCTGTTTTGGCACAAACCTCTTGTGGGGGCGGGCTTAACAGCGATCTACTCTGATTGGCTAATGAGCTTTTGATGGACAGTTGCTCTGTGACCTGGAAGCACAGACGGTGACGTCAGTGGCGCGCATATTGGAAAGTTGTTGCGGTGTGCAATACGTCGTGCTTTGTTTATATTAAGTATTAAAGTATGACAAATTTTTAATGCCTTTTCAGAAGAAGACGAAGGCGCAGTCTACCTTTCCGTCGCTGTCAGTCCGTGTAATAAAGTCTATTTCATGTATGATGATGATGTGATAATGATATTTCATGTTCTGTTCTGTTATATTATGTTTTGCATTAAGTCCGATGCTTCTTTTTCTTTTTGTAATTATGAGTAGACACATTTTATTATGTCTTTTAAAATGTGTAGGTCTATGTTAAATTCTCTTAATTATAACATTTCTAGCACGTTTTTAAAAACATTTATTTGAGCAATAATATATATCTCATGTAGACCATTCACATGTAACACGATTTCAAGTCAATAATAGAATCCATTAAAGAGCAAAACAAATAGTAATGATAATTTAAATAGTTTTTTCCCCATCAAAAAAGTAGCCTAAATTATGTCAGTGATTCTCACTTTTAAAGAGCATCTAAAATTATTTTATTTTGATCTGCAGTATAATAAAAAAACAAATAAAATGTATTATGAAGACTATTAAATGAACTTTATGCTAGCCTAACGAATTTTCTTCATGACGAATAGCCTACTTCAAAACGAAGCTTACATAAATTCATAAATCACGAATATTATGAAATAAAATTATTTGTTCATGCATCAATCCATTAAAGAGCAAAAAAAATAAAAAATAAAATAATAATAATAAAAAAAAAAAAAAATTCTTGAAATTCGTCTGCTGTGTATCCAAATCCAATATATAAGGATACTAGCAACCTCCTTTTAAGAAGTAAAAAATTAAGGAATTAGCCTGTATTCAATAGATGGGGCAATAAGGTTTTTTTTTACTTGAGTTAGACTGCCGATCAAAATAAAATAATACTTGATCATCTTTAAAAATGAGAGAATCACTGACATAATTTAGGCTATTGACTGCATAAAAAAGAAACTATTTAAATTTGCAGCGTAAACTTATGAATTGAAAAAGCCAAGAAATAAATCACAACAATAGAGATTTTTCCTATTAAGAAAAACGTTTGATAAAATTACAAAATTAATGCTGAATAATATATGACAGGAAACACTTCTCCGCTATAGCTGCACTTGGTATCAGTGACAAATATTAAATATTTAAAAAATCTTTGTGAAAACGAATGGCAATGACTGGTTATTGGATTCTAAGATTATTATCTTTAGACACAGTCTGACACTTTTTTTGCCATGAACAGACCCAGACCTACTGGGCACGATCCGTCGTCAAGACCAAATTCCATTCATGACAGTCCTGTAGCGTCGGCTTTAGTTTCACGAATTTATCATGTTTGGGACGCTATTAATCAGCCATTTTAACTGAAAGATGAAGGCGGTGATATTGATGTTGTCCACTAGATGGAGCCACATGATAAGGAATCTTCTAGGCCAGGGGTTTTCAAACCTGTCCTGGAGCCTCCCCTGCCCTGCACATTTTGTATGTCTCCCTTATTAGGCACACCCAATTCAGGTCTTGCAGTCTCTACTAATGAGCTGATGATTTGAATCAGGTGTATTAGATGAGAGAGACAAGCAAAATGTGCAGGGCAGGGGAGGCTCCAGGACAGGTTTGAAAACCCCTGTTCTAGGCCTAATATTTTTCGAGTTCCTTTCGATCAGTGGGACTGACAGCTCGACATCAATTTTTCCCAGTGAACTCATCTGGCCACAGCACACATGTTCACTGTCTCTTTGACTATCTGAGATGAGCTCTGGCCCAGTGAACCAGAAGCATCACTTGATATATAGCTTTCTGATGAGCCAAACCTGATAACCTTACCTATTACTAATTTACCCTGCTCACAAACTGTTCCAAAACAGCTTATTTGGATATTCTATAACCCTTTTTTATTTTGCCTCTGTCCCAACTTTTTTTTAGTGTGGTGTAGCCATGAAAATCAAAATTTGTTTATATTTACAAAATATATTTAAGTTGGTCAGTGAAACTTTGAAAATCTTTTCTTTGTACTTTTGTCAATTAAATAAAAGTTAAAGAGAATTATCAAATTTACAGATTCCTGATTTGTATTGCATTTTACAATGTGTTATTAAATGGTTAAACATTTATCTGAAACATTACGTATTGTTCTTGTGATTTTTATTCATGCTGGAAAATGTATTAATTATTTAAAAAACATTGTGTCTATTTTGTATTTTTTAGTCATCAAAATAATTGGATAATAATATGAAAGTGTACTTTGATTTTTATTCTTAAGATTTTTTTCTATTGATCTAGTATTCTGACAATCCAAAACTTATGATTTCATTGTTAGCTTTATTCCATGTGCAAGGAGAGTACGAACAGTGCCTTCAGGTGATGAGATTTTAAAAACAAAAACAATAACTTTATTGTTTCAAAGAAGAAAGAAAATAACAATAGGACTGAAATGAAATTAAAATGATTAGCCTATAGTGATTACTTGGTTTTGAAGTTCTTGATTTTCGTTAACTATCCCTTTAAGTAAAATGCAAATACATTCCTTTAAATAAAATAAAACAAAACACAAGGCTATATATTTAAGATATTGTTTTTATTACTTATGTTACTTGATTTTAAATAAACATGTTCATCTGTGATTTTTATTGTATGAAACTGGGGAAATTACAGCTGTGCTGACAATGTATTACAAATCTAACAGAGACATATCCTGTGCTTCCAGGTCAGAGAGCAACTGTCCATCAAAAGCTCATTAGCCAATCAGAGTAGATCGCTGTTAAGGCCGCCCCCACGAGAGGTTTGTGCCAAAACAGCAAACGAAAATTTGTGAAGTGTAAGCGAAAGCTGTGGCAACGCATTCAGAATCCATGATTCGCAAAAACGATTCTTTGAAAATCATTAACAAAGAATGAATCATATTTGAAGAGCATGTTAAATTCGTGCGACTGAGTTCATTTTTTCATTTTCATTGTGTTTTTCTTCTTTTGCAGTGGCATATTTTTGATCGTTTCTTGGAAAGTTACGTTCAGTTTTATAAAGTTACGTTCAGTCTTATTGGCACAAAAATAATCCCATAGTTATGTTTACGCAACGCATTGCGTAAAAACACCATATGAGTCATTATAATCAGTAGTTATGTCCCCACTGGATGCAACAAATGCCTCATTTATAATGGGTTTTATTGTTTCTGTCTTGTCGCACCAAGAAATGGCATCACAACATGGTAAGGGGCGTAACATTTCCTTCACACGCTTGAGGTATTCAGCCAATCACAATGCACCGGATAGCTGGCCAATCAGAGAACACCTCGCTTTTCATCAATGATGAGTTTTGTAAAAATCTAAGCGTTTCAGAAAGGCGGGGCAGAGAGGAGCAACAATAATGTACAGTATGTGGAAAATAATGTTTTTTGAACCTCAAACTGCATAAACACATTGCATTACACCAAAATAATGCAATACACAAAATAATGCTCTTTTTATCAACATCATATGACCCCTTTAAAGCACTGTTTATTTAATTTACATGTTTGTTTTGTATGCATTTGTGATCATATTGTTTGTAATTTATTTTGTTACTGACTGTTTACTTGAATTCAATGTTTGAACTTTATATTTGCTGGTCAAAAAAAAAATAATTACAATAAATAGAACTTTAAAAATAAAAAATAAAAAAAATTATCAAATTTAAAAATAGTTTTAAACATGAATAAAAACTATTATTTTGTGGTTATGTTATAGATGTGAGCATTTTCGAGCATTGCTGAATGAGACTGATGAAGAGACCATAGAGATTCATCAGTTCTCTTATCTGGTGTATCGGGCGTTCCTGGAGTACCTGTATACTGATACCATCAACCTCCCACCTGAGGATGCCATTGGTACAACTGCACACTTCATGACTGCTAGATCACAGTCGAAAATCCATGATCTGGATTATTTATTTATTTTATTTTTTTAATCCACAAATATATAGCTGTTTGAAATAATTTTAGATAGAGAGTCTAACAAGTCACATTGGAAAAAGTTGTTAACTACCCCTGTACAGTAGCACTTTTTTAAAATGTCTGACTGATGTTTGTTGTTTGGTGTTTATGATCTGTTGCATTGTAAAGGTCTCCTGGATTTGGCCACATACTACCGTGAGAACCGTCTGAAAAGACTGTGTCAGGAGACCATCAAGAGAGGCATCACAGAGGAGAACGCTATAACACTGCTCTCAGCTGCTGTCAAGTATGAAGCACGGGTGAGTGTACACACTCAAACATTCAGTCATATATCCATTTAGGTAAATACAGGTCCTGTTCCAAATGTTAGTGAGATTAACATTAACATGTTGCTAAGCTAACAACTCCATACTCAAAAATAAAATATCCAAATATCCAAAGAAGATATGAAATACAACACAAAACAACAGACTAAACATACTGCTAAGCAAATAACTTATTACAGCGAATACAAAATACAAACACATTAACAATTCATTTAATCGAATTTGATGTTTGCATATTGCTAAGCTAACAACAAATACTCTAATACTTACGTAAAGCATATTGGAGACACGACCAACATTTATAGTTGTTTTACTAAATTTTGATGTTACCGTATTGCTACAGTACAGTATAGTGTGATGTTAGCTAACTTCATACTCTATAAAGTGGGAAAACAAACGACCACAATTATTGGGTGAAATACAGAAAACACAACTAACTTTCATAGTTGATCTAGTAGATTTTGATGTTAGTGTATTGCTAAGCAAATTACTTCATTCTCTTATAAAAAAGAAAAGATTAAAGAACACACAAATACTGTTTGAAATGGCTTATTTGAAACAGAATGAGCATTTACAGCTGATGCAGCAGAGTTTGATGTTAGTGCATTTCTAAGATTAAATTATTAAAAAGCAGAAAAAAACAAACATTATTTTTAAAAAGACATTTACAATTGACCCAGTGCAGTTTTATGTTCTCATATTGCTTAGATAATGACTTCATATACTAATAAGAAAACAATACAAAGGACACAAGTATAGGTTACTTTAAAGTCAGCAAAATTTGACATTAACATGACGTTGACATAACATTCACAGTTGATTTAGCAGAGTTTGATGTTAGCATATTATCTTAACATTTTGTTAAACTAATGACTTTATGATCTAATAAGAAAAAAAAACACAAATATTGGTTAAAATGGCTGACTTGTAGTTCAGAGAAAACTTGATGGGTTGGCAGCCACATCACCCTGTAGCCTAAGACTAGTTGCCCACTGAAGTTAAGCAGGGTTGAGCCTGGATAGTACCAGTGTTGGGCACTTTAAAAAAAGTAATTCATTATAGTTACTAGTAACTTCTCACAAATAGTAACTGAGTTACATCATTATAAAAGATATATAACTAATTACCAGGGAAAGTAACTATTGTGTTACTTTTAAAAAATGTTAATAAATGTCAAATAACTTGGATAACCCCAATTAATAAATATGGTAAATTAGTAAAACATTATACATTAATCTACACTATTTCAATGTTGCTGTGGGACAACGTGAGAGACACCTTCCAGGGGCTAAATATCACGTTATTGGGGTTGCTTCAACCCGCGGACATGAAAAACGCTGCGGTCTGTCTAGTTTTTTTCGTGATGATCGCAAAAAGAACTACTCTGTCATTTCGAAACTGCAAAGGGTCTACTTTTATTTAGGTATAGTCATAACAACAAGAAAACAATGTGCTTTTGTAAAATAAATAAAATAAACAGAGTGCGCTGTCGGAATGGGATGAAAAATCGATTCGCGGATCGATGCATCACGAATCGATTCTGAGCTTAGATTTTAATAGCAGATGGCACTCTAATCTAGTCTAATGCCGTCTTGGTCTCCGTCACCTCTCTTCACAGACACATGATAAAACAACCTGAATTTCTGTGAATATGTGCCTCACAGACATGAGAAATATATGTATAGAAAATGTCACGTCGAAAACAAATATTCTCTGATAAGTAATCCATATGATACCAATGTGAGCTTCAGTTAACTCATCTCTAATGTAATCAGGCCCATGAGCGACTCATGGGCAAGATTACATTAGAGATGAGTTAAAACAGGATTTTTTTTTTTTTTTAACATCCATGTGAGCATTGGGCATGTTACTTTAAAAAAGTAATTAGTTATATTTACTAGTAACTGAGTTACATCACTATATAAGTAACTAATTATCAGGGAAAGTAACTATTGTGTTACTTTTTTAAAAATAATTTCAAATATGTCAAATAACTTGGATGTCCCCAATATTAAATATGTTAAATGAATGAAATGGACATCAAAACAATTCTTACAAACCCAGATTCACAAGATGTTTTTTGTGAATCTGGTCCGAGAAAATCGTAAGAAGTGACTTCTGATTTCAAACAGATTTGGGTGTCTAGTGTGACATTTAGATAGCACCATACAACTATAACTATAAAGATAGCTCATATAGAGTGTCTAAAAATGCTGTCTAGGCAGGCAGCTCACTAGGTTTTGGAACAGTGCCCTAAACGTACATATATTTGCGGTTTCATATATTATTCTGTAGGTCTTTGGTGGTGGTTCTCTTTCTCATTGAATCAGTCCATCCACTCTTCATGTGCAGGATCTGGAAGAGTTCTGTTTCAAGTTTTGCGTTAACCACCTGACGGCTGTCACTCAGACCCAGGCCTTCGCCGACATGGACCACGATCTGCTGAAGAATTTCATCAGCAAAGCTAGCCGCTACGGGGCATTCAAGAACTAATGGAAAAATATAGTCTGAGGAGGTATTCTGCTTTGGCTCTGCTACATCCAGGCAAGTTATCTTAAATACCTCAGATGTGGAGAGAAAGGAGCCAAATTCCTGTGGTTTGAGTATGAAAAAGTGGGAAAGGCCCTTGCACTGGTTTTCTTCTGGGTCCCAGTGCCTTTAAATTATTACATCCCCATCTGAAGCCCTATGTAAGTGGAATAATTCAAGATTCAAGGATTCAAAGGGACCAGAGGAGTTTAAAAAGATTGTATTGAAATAGCTGAACAAAAAAACACCTCTGAGGTGCTTTATGAGCAAGGGATTCATCTGTGCATAAGCAAAAGGGAAGACCATCTAATGTAGGAGATGGTTGATGGAGAAAGAGTGCTTTTCTGTTACTGAACTATTGTTTAGGGTCAAGATCACATTATTTGAAATGTCTTTAAATATATAATGGATTGGAAAGTTACAGTCAGCCAAACAGGTTGTCCATCTCAAATCCATCTATTATTATCATGATGGCCTTTATAAAGCAGGCCAACAGCCGTGCCTCCTGTGGGAGGTTACCTGTGTCATAGGATATCATGTTTTCATTTTTTCTGGCATTAGAAGAAACTTTACACATGTCATATTAGAGTGGTATAGCATTATTTTTAAACGTAGAATCAAGTGGCACCAATTTAATTTACATATCCAACTAATGTCATTTATGCTATTTTTTTACTGATGGTAATGTTACTTTTGATACGTTTTTTCTCTTTCTGTGTAACAGTATTATTTTGAATATGTCAGAAAGGTCAATGTCTGTGATTCTGTCCAGTCATATTTTTACAAGCACTAAAACAAGTGTCCAGGTGAATCTCACCAAAACTATCAAGCAACTGTCTGGACCATTTTTTACCCCAAAATTAAAAGAAATGCAATAAGAAATTATAATTTGCATAAAGAAAAGCCTGTTTCTAAAATACATTTCCCCCAATTCAAACAATGTTAATGTTAAAAATAAATATGCACAGACACACAGACACACACACACACACACACACACACACACACACACACACACACAAAAATATTTTATTTTTTTATAAATAATGTAATACATTTTTTGGGAGCAAATTATGAGCTGGGGATTGTTCCTGACATTTAGTAGACCGCAGTGATATTTTTCCCAGGCAAATGGCGCCGACTGGTGGTGTTGATGCGTTGAACCATGTGCCCATATTTTATCATTCATTCTTTCCATCGACAGCTAAAGACTTTCTTTTCCCTACAGTGAAGTTTTTTTTTTTTATCACTCATTATAGCATCAGCCAACCAACCTAATCTTGAAATGGCACTGAAACAGCAAGCATAAATAACACACACACACACACACACACACACACACACACACACACACACACACACACACACACACAATTCAAGTGTTTACAGTAAGTTAAGAGGTGTTAAGGAAGCATGACCTGACATCAGAGAGAAAGTTTTCACTCTCTCTCAAAGGTCATAATGTCTTCTTCATGGTCAGTTGTTACAGTCTGTTCATACTTGTTTACACAGTCGGGGGTTTCTGTTCTGTTGTAGATAATTCTACATGATTTCCTTCCTTCATAATTCCATAAATGAGGGTCAGGACCACTAACCCTGCCTGATTGCCAAGAGAGGGTCTGTTAAGTGTTTCCCAGTGGACATGTTAAGAATGGGGGCTAAAATAACTTAACACTTGTAAAAAAATGTTTTAATATGATACCAAACTTCTGGTTTTCAATTAAGTAAATGTCATACAGCACTTTGAATATTTAAATAAATGTCCTGTTGTCACAACCCCGTCTGTCATTGGTTTCTCCCATTGTCTTCCCCTGCCATTCTGTGTTCATTTGGTTTAGCCCTGTGTTTAGCCATTATCTGTTTCACCTGTCCTTGTAATCATTAGTCATCTGTGTCACCTGTGTTTGATAATTAGTTGCCCTTTATAAGTCTGTCTTTGAGTTTAGTCTTTTGTCGGTCTTTAACGTTATCTGGATGTGTGTGAAAGCCCTCTGTGTTCCTGCCTGTTCCTGCCTTGTTCATCTTGGAGAATTCTATTAAATTTATTGTTGATTGTTAATCTCGTCTATCGTCTCGTCTCGTCCTGCACACCCGCGTGACAGAAAGACCGACCCAAAAAAAATTCACGGCGTCTTCCCCTGCGTTTATTTTCCGTTTTTTTTGTATCAGTGTTTAGTTTATTTTTTTTTTTTTTTTTCCCCCGTCATGAATGATCCCGCCGTCCTCATCCTCCTCCTGAAGCAGGGGAACCGCTCTCTCGAGGACCACACCAGAGACTTTATATTCCTCGCCCCGTTTACGCACTACCCGGACAGTTGCCTATGCACGTTCTACCGCGTGGGACTTAATGATAACATCCAGAGGCAGCTGTCCGGGGATGGTCCTCGAGAGAGCCTCGCCGACTACATCGAGTGGGTGCTGGTGTCCAGCAGAGCTTCGTTGACCGCGAAGGATGACACCAGCCCCACTCCAGACCCAGAACCCAGCCCAACATCACCCCGACAAGCGGAGTTGCAGCCCGAGCCCACCGACGATGGAGAGCCCGAGCCGAGAGCGACAGAGCCAGAGCCGGACCCATCGGACCAGGTGCGAGAGCCGACTGCTACATCCGCGACGGTGGAGTACGACGTGGAGCAAGAGAGGGCTACAGAGAGCCCTGCCCACTGCACCACCACTGGGGGTGAGAATGAGCAACACTCTGGGGACTTAATAGACTTTTCCACAGAACCACTGACCTGCCTGAACTTCCCACCCACCCGCCCTCTTCTGCCTATGCCTGAGTCTCCGCTGGTCCCGTCCAGCCATCCTGAGTCTCCGCTGGTCCCGTCCAGCCATCCTGAATCTCCGCTGGTCCCGTCCAGCCGTCCTGAATCTCCGCTGGTTCCGTCCAGTCGTCCAGAGTCATCGCTGATTTCGCCCAGCCTTCCAGAATCTCCGCTATCACCTGTCAGTCCCCCTGCTCACCCTCAGTCATCCACCTGTGCAGTGGGCTCGCCGCGGGACTGCCAGCTTCCATCGGCGTCTCGGCTGGAGGATTCCTCAGCTCCGCCTCCAGCCTCCGAGTCCTGGACTCCGCCTCGGCCCTTCGACCCCGCGGTTCCACCACGGCTCTCGACGCCCTCCTCTCCACCGTCGCCCGTCGATCCACCAGCTCCACCGGGCTCCATCGTCTTTCCGGCTCCGCCCTGGTCAGTCGTCACCCCATCGGCTCCTCAGGACTCTGCTCCTCCGGCTGTGCCTCGTCGCGCCGTCCCACCGGCTCCTTGGGACTCCTCCTTCCTGCGGGCACAGCCTCCATCCTCTGTCGCTCCGGCTCCGCCGCGGATCTCCGGGACTCCGCCTCCGCCTCGGGCGCCAGAGCCTGTTCCACCTTGGCCCTCCGGATCCTCGGCGTCACCCCGGATCATCGGCTCTCCGTCTCCGCCTCGGGCTCCTCCGCCATCTGCTCCGCCTCTGTCGGTCGGCCCCATGGAGTCGGCACGCCTTCCTCCACCATGGCTCCTCCCTCCGTCGGCTCCACCGTGGGCCGTCATCATGGCTGTGGTCTGGGTCAGTTCTTCCTGCTTCAGGTCCCTCCTGTTTCCTCCCTGGCTCCTCCCACCTTCGTCGCCCCCCTGGACTCTCATGACTTTGTTTGTTGTCCCCCTCCAGGGGTACCGTCCTCCGCCCAAGCCTCCTCCCTTATGTACTCTGTTCTTCCGCCCCTCTCGTTTTCTCCACGGCGCGAGGACGCGCCTTTCCGGAGGGGGGCGTGATGTCACAACCCCGTCTGTCATTGGTTTCTCCCATTGTCTTCCCCTGCCATTCTGTGTTCATTTGGTTTAGCCCTGTGTTTAGCCATTATCTGTTTCACCTGTCCTTGTAATCATTAGTCATCTGTGTCACCTGTGTTTGATAATTAGTTGCCCTTTATAAGTCTGTCTTTGAGTTTAGTCTTTTGTCGGTCTTTAACGTTATCTGGATGTGTGTGAAAGCCCTCTGTGTTCCTGCCTGTTCCTGCCTTGTTCATCTTGGAGAATTCTATTAAATTTATTGTTGATTGTTAATCTCGTCTATCGTCTCGTCTCGTCCTGCACACCCGCGTGACACCTGTATGTTAAAGTTACTGTGTTTTGGAAAAGTTATTACAAATATATTATTGCAATACAAATATTGGACTTTTTTTCCCCGCTTGCATAATTTTCACTTTTTTTTTTCTTTTTTGTAATAAAGGATATATATTTATTATTTTGCATCACAATAGCTATATATAATCTATTTCAATACATTTTATTTAATTAATTTTACAGTCTATGGTGTAACAGGCAACAGTGGGGCATATTGTCACATCTTATGATCTTCTCCAACATAACTGTATTTATGTGTGTGTATATATAGTTAAATTTATTTCTTTATTATTATTTTTCAAAAAGATGTATAGGTTACAGTTGAGGTCAAATGTTTACATTACCCTTTCAGAATCTGCAAAATGTTATTTTACCAAAATAAGAGTGATCATACATGATGTATGCTATTGTCCTAAATAAGATATTACATATAGTAAGAGAAAATAATAGTTGAATTTATAAAAATTACCCCGTTCAAAAATGTACATACCCTTAATTCTTAATTCTTAATACTGTGATGTTACCTGAATGGTTTTTGTTTAGTGACAGTTGTTCATGGGTCCCTTTTTTGTCCTCAACAGTTAAACAGCCTGTTGTTTTTTAGACAAAAATCCTTCAGGTCCCACAAATTCTTTGGTTTTCCAGCATTTTTGTGTATTTGAACCCTTTCCAACAATGACTATAATTTTGAGACTTGTGGACTATATGTAAACATATTTTATGTGGAATATCTTATTCAGATCAGTACTAAATAAACAATAACATGCATTTTGTATGATCCCTCTTGTTCTAAATAATTAAATAATTAACATTCGGCAGATTCTGAAAGGGGGTGTAAACTTTTGACCTCAATTATAAATGCCATATTGAATTTAACGTGGATGAAAGCTAGGTAGTGAGGGTTAGACTGTAAGGTTATGTAATGTTCATAACTCACAGCTTTGAAAATGTTTTATGGAGTTTTTGCCTATTGAAAGTCCTCATATATTTAGGCATCTAAAGAATCGGTATGTTGTTAACAACCAATGTCTGTGCCTTCACAGAGTCGTTTTAATAGCCTAACAAAATTTCTGTACAATCTGCTGCTGTAAGACATATTTTGTGCGCGTGTCAGCCTGAGTGGCGCTCTACGCACATTTAACACATAGGTTGTGTTTTAAAACCTTGTGAGCCACCTACATTGACAGCATTGTAGGGTTCACAGGTCCTTGGCGAAACAACATTTTGTAATATCTTAGATGCACCTATTATTTTGTCAAAAACGCTGCTGAATTGCAAGGATTACTGACCGAAATCAACGGAATGATGCTCTAAAATGTTGTCTAACTAGGGCACTCACTGTGTGTTTTGGAACACAGCCATATTTGGGCACTTCATTTCTCACCATTCATTCCTGCGATCAGCATCCTGTAGTGCGCGTCTGGCTCTCTTCTCATCCTCTCAGCCTGATTTTTCACTCGTCCTTAGGAAGCTGTGCGGAATCAAACACTCATTCGTCTTGTGCAGCAGTCGTGCAGCGTTTCTTCGCGGATGCTGAAGATCAGGTAAGATTGTGTGTGTGTGTTTGTGGATAATGTGATGGCGCATACTCAGAGCATCACATCCACCTGCTGTCGTGTGTATCTGCAGCAGAACTCAGGGTGTGCTTATATCACACGCTGTTTATCTGATAGCGGTCGAATCTATCTGCGATGTTTTTTCATTTAGCAAGCATAAATGAGGGAATGCTGTAATCTAATATTTCTAAATATTGATATGTTTAGTTTCTGCTATTATTAGCATTATTTTTGGTGAGTTCACGCACATGTGTGTAATAATAATCTGATTCATTCTTAATATAGGCTACTACTTACATAATGTTTATATAAACATAGCCTATAATTAAAATAAAATATCCCTGCACATTAATACCCATGTATTTAATTACTAATGTGTAAAAATTGGAGTATCAATAATAATAATAATAATCGTATGCGGTATTTATCATAATATATACTTTATATATACATCATTAGCTTTTATACATAAAGTAATTTAAAAACTATTAATCATTTACATATTAAAAATTAGATTAAATTAATATGATTTTTGTGGTTGTGTATTTATGTTATAGTTTATATTTAATAATAATAATAATACGGTTAATTATAATGCTATTCACATAATATGTATTGGAATATTTATCCATATTATGTAATTATATCAACATAAGTTCCATAACCAATGCATAATATTAGCTTAATAAAAATCAAAAATAATAATCAATGATCTATTAACATAGACATCTTTTTTTTAAAGTATTGTAATTACATTAACAATATTTATGCTGCTTTTAAAATGTCTTCTCTGTTTAACTTTTGCAGTACAAGTCCTGTCAGGAAATATGTGACCCTGAACCACAAAACTAGTCATAAGTGTCGATTTTTAGAAATTGAGGTTTCTACATCATCTGAAAGCTGAATAAATGGTTTGTTAAAACAAGATGATATTTGGCTGAGATACAACTATTTGAATATCTGCAATCTGAGGGTGCAAAAAAATCTAATTTTAAAAAAGTCGCCTTTAAATTTGTCCAAATTAAGTTCTTAGTGACGCATATTACTAATCAAAAATTAAGTTTTGATATATTTACAGTAGGACATTTACAAAATATCCTAATGATTTTTGGTGTAAAAGAAAAATTTATCATTTTGATGTATTTTTTGGCTATTGCTACAAATATACTCATGCTACATATGACTGGTTTTGTGGTCCAATATGCAATATGCATATACTGTTCCTATTGTGGCTTAAAACCATTATGGTGTGGTGTTTTGTTTGAACTGTTTCTTTTTAATTTTTTACTGAACTTTTTTTTTTTTTAAGTTGGTAAGGAAAGGATAAAACTGATTGAAAGGCTGAATGATTAGCATGAAATTATCAAAGATAAGTGGCTGTATTCCCTGCAATGGCAAAAATACAAACGCTCCATTACATGTTTTTTTTTTTTGCGTCATGTGAATAAGCCGATAAGAATTCTAACTTTTTTCATCAGTTCTGAGTCAGCTATTCTTATTCTGTCAGCAGATCATGTTTGCTTAGTACAGCACCAAGTAAAATACGTAGGCCTACCGGTATGCATCATAACTCACAGAAGAAGCAAACACGGAGCACACTTTCTGCAATTATTTTTTGTGTACACTTTGTGTGAGGCTGTGGAATCAAACACTCAGAATCCTTTGAGTCAAGTAAAGAACATTTATATACAATAAATCCCCTCATACAAAGCTAATGAGGGATTTGCTTTTGAAGGGATAGGAGGCGTGGCCTCCGGTTTCATTTGGATGTTAATATTTAATTAGCACTGTAGCTCTGAGAGTGGAATTCGTTGCATCCATTTGGAGATGCTTGAGGAAAGGGGATAAAAAAACGCACACACATAAGGAAAGACAGATGTAACATGTTTCTCTAATCCAGGTCCCTTCTAGGTTAGGTGGTTGATTAGTGAACAGGTGCAGTGGACATGCTCTGAATGCATCATGGGAAATGAGGGGAATTTCATGCATCTTAATGACTATGACAGCAATTTGCCTCTTGAACTTCCTGCTGCCGGCCGCATTACTGCCAGTAGTGCTCTGAAAGTGTTACAGTGTCATGAAAGAGGAAAAACAATGAGGTGGAAGTTACAAAGACGGTCTCTCATGGCCGTTGGCTGTGGGTTTCATGATGACGCCTTGAGGAACACACTGTGAGTGTTTTATTTATACTTCATGTCTGCAACAGAAACTGCATCAGTCAAGAGGAGAACTGTCTGTCCTTACCGTATGTCAACCATCTCTCTCTTTTCCTTTTTTTTACTTTGTCTACTTAGTATAGTAATGCTAAATTGTAAAGCAACAGTAAAAAATGTGCCCAGTATTATTAGCTGATGTATATTTTCAGTCTGCATTAGACTGATATAAAAAATCGGGATGAATTTCTTTATTCTCTATATTATAAAAAAAGTAAAAAAAAGAGTTGCTCTGATGATCATACATATTTTTTACAAGACAGATAAATCAACAGACTATTATGGAAAGCTATAACATTGTTTATGCTTTTATGTTTTGCCAATATGGTGGCTCTCTAAAAGTATACAAAATCACCACCTCGTAAAATAGTTATTTTTCTCTTGAGATTGACAGCTAGATAGACAAACAGATAAATGAACACTCTCTCATGGAGATTTTTAACTGTTTTAGAAACTGGCTTTCTAAAAATTTTAAGTTTTGGGTACAAATCCAATTGCATGAATTCATATGAAATTGCCACTTCATAATATTGCTATAAAGTAGTCAGCATTAGAAGTGAATCAAATAAGTTCATCAAAGTTAGACAAGAACAGGTATTGTTTTGGTTTTAGGACATCTTTGATGAAATGTTTTGATCCTTTAAATGCTGACTACTGTATATTGTCAAGAGATCAATAGAAAGACAGACGGACAGATAGCTGGTGTACTATATTGTAGCTGGTGTAGTTTCATATCAAACAAACTCATTCATAATTTTGTTGTCAATGTATTATAAACACATCTGCATGTATTTTTGGCATTGGGACAGCAGAATTACTGCAGGGCTGACGCTGCAGACTGCAGTGAAAAACTGCATGTGGGATTGCATGTATTGAGTGACTGACCTCTTAGGAAACTTTCTTTTTATCTATATTGAGAGTAGGTCTCTGTCAAACATTACAAATGCAAAATTCACAGAATATTTAAACTGAACATTTTTTATTTAAAAAAGGCTGCTCTTTTTATAAGCTAATCTACATCTGAGCAATTGCACACACAAAATACAAAGTTTACAGATTCATCAATTTATCTTGTTTCTGACAGCACTGTGTTTTGTGTGAATGTGTGGAAAGCTTAAAACTTCAAAAGCACTTTCTTGCATTTTTTACTTCAAATACATCTCTAAGCAATTATGCAGTCCAAACACAATAATTAATTTTAACTCATGATAAACTCAACATTATCATTTATATTCAAAATTACATTCCATTTTTTCAGCCTGTAGATACACCCATCAGGTTTTGTGTTTGGCCTTTGTTAACCTCGTCTGATAGCTGTTTGCTGAAAGCTCATGTTTTTAAAAAAAATATGCAGCTATCCTCATACATTAATTGTCAAAGACACTGAATGCAAAATCCCAAAATACTTCATATGTACAGTGCCTATAGAAAATCATCATACCACTTTGAAATAGTTGAACAACAGCCTGAAATCAAACCCCATTCCAAATAACTTTTCCAGCTTTATTTACAATTTTGGTCTTATAACATCAATCCAATGAAAGAAAAAAACACAACAGTTCTACAAAGAAAAAAAAAAAAAAAAACTAGAATAACAGATTTGGAAAAGTCATCAGCCCCTTGATTTAATACCTTGTAGAGCAACCTTTCGCTTTAATTACAGCCATCAGTCTTCTTGGATATATCTGTACTAGCTTTGTACACCTTGATTGGGGAATATTTGCCTATTCTTCCTTGCAGACCCTGCGGGTCTAAAGTTTGAAAAGTTCAGTCAAATTCTGTGGTGAGTGGCAATCGACAGCTCTCTTCAAATTCATCCACAGATTTATGATTGGATTTAAGTCAGGGCTCTGACTTGACCACTCAAGGACATTCACCTTCTTATTATTAAGCCATTTCGTTGTTGTTTTGGCAGTATGTTTAGGGTCATTGTCGTGTTGGAAGGTGAATGACCTGCCCATCTTCAGCTGTCTAGCAGAGGGACACAGGTTTTCCTCAAGAATTTGGATGTACTTGGCAGCATCCATAAGCTTTCTTAATGATGACAAGTCTGAACAGTACTCCGAGGGATAGCTAAAGCCTGTAAAATGTTTTTGTAGCCTTCTCCTTACTTGTGCTTTTCTACAACTTTATCCCGGAGGTCTTTTGAAAGCACTTTGCCAACCACTTTCTTTGCCGTACCATGCACTACTAACAGTAGGATCTTTAAGAAACAGCTTGTTTTATTCTGAAGTAATTAACACCACTACTATTGATGTCTGGTGGGGCAATTAGCCTGGTGTTTTATCTGGAAGTTGATTGCTTGCCCCTGAGCAAGTTTATAATGGTTACCTTTAAGGGGCTAATCACTTTACCAAACCAGGCATTTCACTGATTCATTTTTAATAATCCTCCAGAATTTTTTAAAATAAGATATATAAAATGATATATAATGTGTACATGCAGCTCAAAAAAGTTAGACTTAATTTATTTTGTTTTCCAGGGTGTAATGTGACAAAAGGTAAAGGTTTTCACAGGGTATGATGATTTATATAGACACTGTACAACAGTTCCAGTTCTCAAATCTGATTGGCAGAGTAGCATTCCAACAGTACTGGGACATTTCACTGTTTGTATCACTTTGCTTGTTTGTGTTTCTGCATTCAGACAGATTGTTGGTCTGTGCATTTAGTCTGTAGTTTGTACATTACGCCTGTAGGTGATGATGAGACTGTCCTTATGAGTGAATCGTTTGAACCATTCACTAAACCAGTTTGTTAAAAAATGCTGATTCATTCAAAAATGAAACAAGTGATTTTCTTTATGAATGAGACATTTTATTATTTACTCAACCAACTTGTTCAGAAACTATGAACAGTTTGGAAGTTTATGAACAGTTTATGAACAGTGTCCCCATCTGTAGAAATCAAAAAATGTGAAATTTGTATTTTTGTTAAAGCACTTGAATCATGAATTAAATAAAAAATCTGTAGTAAACTTTGTTTATCCAACTCCCAAATTAATTGTATTGGTTCTTTGTTTTAAACATCTGCATGCGATCGGCATGCTGCAAGCTTATGCTGCAAGACACAATGTGATGGTCAAAGATGTCTGTTTGGTTGGCACACAAAAACACATCTCATGTGGCTCATATTGTTCTACAATAGTGAGCTTGGTTTGTGGTAATAAGTCACAATCAGTCGCAAAGAAATGCAGAGCAGTAATTCATCATGTATGCTCACTTGAACAAAGTCGAAACAAAGCTATCGCTGTGCTCTCTCATCTGTTCGCTGTCAGCTCGACATCCATCAGCCAGAAGAAAACCGCATCCCCACTGATTGAGCCGTGTAGAGATTCTGCCAGTCAATATAAGAATCTGATTTTAAATTGGGCTTTTTCAGTTCATCTGACTAGTGCTTTGTTCCCTCTAAAACACACGAATATATGAAATACTTACCACAAAGTCATTGAATTGCAAGGCTCCAGATGCTGTTAATGGCTGGTAATATACTTAAGCTTCTTAGCTGCTGAGAATTGTGTCTTTCGCTTTTATTTAGCATATAAACACATGAGGCATTTCTAATGTCTAAAGAATAAATTTAAATTAAATACAAAAAAAAAAATTGGGTGAATGGGTTCTTTCTATGGCACTGCTAACCTAAAGCATTGCAATGTTTCATCCATGCCAGTAAGTGTCAGTATAAAGTCCAAGACTTTATAGCTATATTCAGTACAAAAGGCTTATAGCTTATAGGCACAATGTTGCCATGGTTTTCCCATGAAACTGGGCTACTTTAACACTGTTGCCACGGGTTGAAGATGCCACAAAAACTTGATATTTATTCCTGGAATGTGAATTTTACTAGGGGAACCTGCCAAAAAATGTGTATTTACCCCATGGAATGCAATTTTTAATGGGGGACCCCTCAAAACGATAGTAGCAATTGGGTGGGTTTTGTTGTGAAAACCTGAAAACCCTAGGCAGTTCACTACTTATTTAGGGATTGTCATCATTTACTCAGCCTCAAGTTGTTCCAAACCTGTATGAATTTCTTTCTTTTGTTCCCCATTATCCCCATATTATTAAAAATATCTTCTCTTATGTTCAACAGAAGAAAACATACAGGGTTGGAACAACTTGAGGGTGATATTTGGAATTAAAATTTTTGGGTGAACTGTCCTTTTAAAGTTGTGCTGCATATATTAGAGTATATTCTCCTTATGTGCAGAAAAAGAAGATATGAGTGTAGCAGCAGAGTAGGCAGGCTTGCATTGATGCGTTCTGTCACCATAAATGGTCAATGATCAAAATTTTCATTCATCATTTATTAGGATGTACTCCTAGATTTTGGTAGCAGAATTAAAATGCTTTAAAAAAGCTAAATATGTTGTGCATCAAAACTACATTCTGTAAACTGTATAATAATTAGTGTTCAAATCTGTCTGTAAGCTCAAACCCCTCCCTAGTGTTGGACTGTAACTTGAGGACCTCTGAGCTTTATCTGTGAAAGTAGGTCAAATAGAAGGTTTAGTGTGTGTGTTTGGTATTTTTGGTGTTTTATGTGTGGATGTGCAGGGTTGAGCTTTGGGATGTTCAATTAATTTAATTGGTTTGGTTTGTAAATAATTAATTAAATGATTCTGTGAGGCATTTATGTTGTATATACAAAACATAATATTTATTACAATCATTTTACAGAATAATTTAATATTTATTTAAATGCTGCTGTGCGTAACTGTTTTAACTACACTTTTAAAAATAATTTTCAAATAGGGGCTTTGCAGTGCCATAGAAGAATCATTTTCTTATTCTGAAGGAAATTTTAATCAGAAGATTGCTTTTCCACTGAAGAACCTTTTGTTTTTAAAAGTGTGAATAAATTGATAAATGTTTTTGATTATACATTTTATTACATTTAAATGTGTCAGCCTAATTGGGGGATTTTATTTTCTGTATTCCAGATAAATACTTCTCTGCTCTGTGCTCCTTTAAATTTTGAGTAGCTGGTTGCTTGACTGTCACACCCTCAGCACGTTCCCTCAGCCCCAGTCACCACGATCTGTCACAAACCAACCAATCTCCAATGCACCACACCCGTGAACCATCGCCAGAGTTCTAATTACCCACACCTGCACCAGCAATCACCCACTCCCTTTAAATACTTACCTCTGTCATTCACTCACCGGCTGGAATCGAAGTTACATGGACACCTTCTGTGGATCTTCTCTTCTCCGCGCTGATTCTCCTGTGCTCCTCATTGGAACCCCTTTGTGTACCTGTGGACACAAAACACATGCCTTTAAGGGAAGTGCCTTTTGCTCTTGCTGGAGACTGTTGATGGACTTGTACTTACCTGCTGGATTGTGCTAGAAGATTTGTATGCTTCAGTCCATACTTGCCTGTTTTTAACCTGTCTGAAGTATGCACTATTCACAATAAACATCACTAATTATTACCTACCTTCTCCGTGTGTGTGTGGACGTGACAGGATTCCAGCCCCAGTGTTGGGCATGTACCTTTAAAAAAAGTAATTAGTTATAGTTACTAGTTACTTCTCACAAATAGTAACTGAGTTAGTAACTGAGTTACATCATTATAAAAGTAACTAATTACCAGGAAAAGTAACTATTGCGTTACTTTAAAAAATCTAATTTAATATAACTATAAAATAAATCTAAAACATTGTACACTAATCTACACTATTTTAATGTTGTTGTGGGACAACGTGAGAGACAACTATCAAATTCAACATATTATAATTACTATTGTGGAACAGTAAAGCACAATAGATGGTTTAGAACTTTAAATATTGTTATCACCTGCGTTATTAGCCACTAATTTTGTGGCGGCATGTGACGATGTGAGGTGCTTCGGTAGATTAGAATTACCTGTCACCGACGCAGAGAGACTTTTTTTTCCCTGGGCATAAGTTGTACGTTACATAAACATTTTTGCCTTTCACCTCAGCGAGGGAAAAGTAGTGCTTATACTTCCAGTTTGCAAAAGCTACCTTTGAACTTGTTGGACTTGCCATCGTTGTGATGTTGTGGATATTTGTGTGTGAGACTGACCGTGCGTGTGCTTGTGTGTGAACAACCGCACTACTCTGCCTCTGATTGGCAAACAATGGAAATTAACTCAATCTAAGCCAATCATCGCGTTCTCAGTTACACCACGTTTACAGACACACCAATCATCATCACTGGTTATGTGTCCCGCCTCAGCACCGAACATACACAAACACACACACACACACACACACACACACCCCAGAGAAAGAGAGGTCCTATGGCTGAGAGAGACGCTGCTCGCATGAAAACTGCTTCAGTGTTGTCAATTATAGTAACGCGCATTTTATTGTCATTAACGGTAACGGCGTTGTAACGGGGGAAACAGTAATTCGTTTGATTACTCGTTACTGAAAAAAGTATCGCCGTTAGTAACGCCGTTTATTTATAGCGCCGTTATTCCCATCACTGTCCAGCCCCGGGAAAAGCTTGATCCAGTTTACCCATGGAGGCTAATGCAGCAGCTACCGACACTTCCCCGGATCAATTCGCTGATATGGTGCTGCCAGAACGAACAGTACGACGATTTCTAACACACCCCTCTCTCGCCCCCTGAGTTATTCCGGCGATCCAGGCAGCTGTAATGGTTTCCTCCTCCAAAGTTCCCTCTATATAGAAGTTAACGCTCACAATTTCCCTAATGAAATTTCCAATATCTCCTTCATGATTTCCCTCCTCACTGGACCAGCACTCCAATGGGCGGAGGCGCTCTGGAGTGCTAGAAGTCCAGCGCTAGCCACTCACAATGCATTCGTCACTCATTTCAAGGAGGTGTTTGGAGTAGCTCTCACTCCCCTCTCAGTGCACGATGAACTCATAACCTTGCGTCAAGGTACGTCTAACATTCACGAATATACCTTACGTTTTCGATCACTAGCAGCCAACAGTGGTTGGAACCAGATCGCCCTTTTGGCAGCCTATCGAAAGGGACTCAAGCCACAAATTCGCAAGCACATGGTCACTTATGACGACAACGTACCTCTAGAGAATTTCATCAAGAAAGCTACTAGCATCTCTCAACATCTCTCTGCCTGTTCCTCGACGATGTCAGTGGCCAGTTTCCTTCCATCCAGAGCGCCTTCGCCCCAACGGGACACCGAGGAACCCATGATCACGGATTCCTACCGACTGGATCCTGCAGAGCGGAGGCGACGGATTAGAAGCAGACTATGCCTGTATTGTGGAGAAGCCTCACACCTCATCAATGTCTGCCCAGTTCGCCTGCCTCGCCCAATGGTGAGTTCAGTGTCATTTACTCCTGCAATATCTAACATACCACATATCAAAGCCAATCTAATAGTAGAGTGGATTCTGGAGCGGCTGGCAACTTCATTTCTTCTCACTACGTCACAAAGTATCAGATTCCCACCGTCCTCAGTGAAACTAGATACCAAATAACCACCATTCAAAACTCACCATTGGGCGATGATAAAATCTCCCAGAGGACAAGGGAATTAATGCTCATCTCTCAGCATAACCATCTTGAAAACCTCACCCTTTTAGTACTTCCCCGAGCGAATGTCGATGTCATCCTGGGTAGACCCTGGCTCGCAAAGCATCAACCCCACATCAACTGGAGCACAGGATAAATCCTAGAATGGAGTGCAGCATGCAAGAACCACGGCTACAGTTCTCCATCAGCAACCTCGAAATCTCCACACCGCTCTATTCCCCTTCATGCCACAACTGTCGAGAGTCCGACCACTCACGCCTCAGTCACCTTTCCTGCCATCTATCAGTCGTTTTCTGACGTGTTCAGCAAGGAACGAGCCACCCAATTACCTCCACACCGGCCCTGGGATTGTAGTATCGACCTGCTGCCAGATGCCAAGCTACCACATGGGAAAATCTACCCACTTTCACGTCCTGAGCAGGAAGCCATGGAAAGTTACATCAAAGAGGCTCTCCATCAGGGGTTCATCAGACCTTCCACGTCCCCTGCAGCGTCTAGTTTCTTCTTTTTTCTCCAAGAAGGATGGTGGACTCCGGCCCTGCATAGATTATCGTGTGTTGAACGATGCTACTGTCAAATTTGCCTATCCACTTCCACTTGTACCAGCTGCCTTAGAGGAGCTTCGGGAAGCTTGTATATTCACCAAACTCGACCTCCGCAGTGCATACAATCTGATCCGTATCCGAGAAGGGGACGAGTGGAAGACTGCCTTCATTACCCCGACTGGCCACTATGAATATCAGGTGATGCCCTATGGCCTGGCCAATAGTCCATCCATATTTCAAAATTTCATGAACGAAATCTTTCGTGACTACCTCCACCGTTTTACCATAATCTACATTGACGACATATTGATCTATTCCTCGCAACATGGAAGAACACCAGAACCATGTCCGTCAAGTTCTCCAACGCCTTCGAGAGTATCAACTCTACTTAAATGCCGAAAAATGTGAGTTCCACCAGTCTACCGTCTCCTTCCTCGGGTACGTGATCTCAGCGGAGGGAGTCCGAATGGAGCCAGGTAAAGTGGATGCTGTAGCTAACTGGGCGGAACCAAAAACTGTGAAGGAGCTACAACGCTTCCTTGGCTTCGCCAACTTTTACCGTCGCTTCATAAAAAACTACAGTCTTCTCTCAGCACCACTAACCTCCCTCCTGAAAGAAGGACGTCGAGTGTTGCACTGGACATCTGAAGCACAACAAGCTTTCGACCACCTCAAGCACATGTTTGTCTCAGCACCTGATCAGACATCCTGATCCTTCACGACCCTTTATAGTGGAGGTGGACGCGGCAGACGTGGGTATCGGAGCGGTACTATCTCAGTGGTCTGGTGAACCCCGGTCTCTCCATCCGTGTGCGTACTACTCCAAAAAACTCACCCAGGCCGAGCGGAACTATGGTATAGGTGATCGCAAGTTACTGGCCATTAAGCTTGCCCTCGAGGAGTGGCGGCACTGGTTAGAAGGAGCCCAGTTCCCCTTCACAGTGATCACCGATCACAAAAACCTCCAATACCTCCAACATGCCAAAAGACTCAACGCCCATCAAGCACGCTGGTCACTGTTCTTCGCTCGCTTCAACTTCCAAATCACCTACCAACCCGGTCACAAGAACACCAAAGCAGATGCCTTATACCTTATGTATTCGCCTGAACCTACCGTTGACATTCCTGACCCAATCTTACCTCCTTCTATTTTCCTGGCGCCCATCCTGTGGCAAATGGATGAAGAAATCCAGACTGCCACCCTCGAGGAGCCCGCTCCACCCGGGCTTCCCCCGGGTCGTACCTATGTCCCTAGTAATCACCGACTACCTCTACTGGATAGTACGCACACGTCCCTTGGCTCAGGACACCCTGGCAGCAGGCGAACCCTCTCGCTCCTCCAACAAAAGTATTGGTGGCCCAACATGACTAGGGACGTCATCCGGTACGTCCGTGGATGCTCGGTCTGCGCCGTTACCACCACACCTCGCCGCCTGCCCGAAGGTAAACTGCAGCCTTTACCTATTCCCCGCCGGCCCTGGACACACCTGGGAGTGGATTTTGCCACGGACTTACCTCCCTCTCAAGGTTACACAACAATTCTTGTGGCTGTAGACCGTTTTTCAAAAGCCTGTAAACTAATTCCTCTAAAAGGTCTTCCCACAGCTCTTGAAACAGCCGAGGCGCTGTTTCACAACGTGTTCCGGAACTATGGGCTCCCAGAGGACATCGTATCTGACAGAGGGCCCCAGTTTATTTCCAGGGTCTGGCGGGCCTTCTTTCAACTTCTGGGAACCACGGTCAGCTTATCATCAGGATATCACCCCCAAACTAACGGGCAGACCGAGCGGAAGATACAAGAAATCTCACGGTATCTTCGGACGTACTGCTCACAACATCAGGACACCTGGAGCCAGTATCTACCGTGGGCTGAGTATGCTCAAAATTCCCTTCGTCAGACATCCACTGGTTTAACCCCATTTCAATGTATTCTAGGATACCAACCATCACTGTTCCCATGGACTGGAGAAACCTCAGAAGTGCCCGCGGTAGATCACTGGTTCCAGGAGAGCGAGAGGGTGTGGGACTCAGCTCATATCCATCTGCAACGGGCTATACGGAGGCACACGGAAGCCGCCAATCGTCGCAGGTTACCCAATCCTACTTACCTCCCTGGAGACCAGGTATGGCTCTCAACTCGGGACATCCGCCTCCGTTTGCCCTGCAAAAAGCTGAGTCCCCGCTACATAGGGCCCTTCACCATCCATTCACAGATCAACCCCGTCACTTATCGTCTAAACTTACCTCCACGCTACCGGATCTCTCCCACGTTTCACGTCTCCCTACTCAAACGTCACACTGACCCAGTCTTCCCTTCCTCTGCAGAATTGGAGCCGCCCCCTCCCCTCCAGACCAGCCTGAAATCCTCGGAGACAACATCTACCAGGTCCACGAGATCCTCGACTCCCGGCGGCGGAACGGCCAACTCCAGTACCTCGTAGACTGGGAGGGGTTCGGACCTGAGGAGAGATCATGGATACCCCGCGATGACATCCTGGATCCTGCTCTCCTCGAGGAGTCCCACCGCCAACATCCGGAACGCCCAGCTCCCAGAGGTCGAGGTCGTCCCCGTCGCCGTTCTTGGGTGCCTGGAGTCACCCGTGGAGGGAGGGGTAATGTCACACCCTCAGCACGTTCCCTCAGCCCCAGTCACCACGATCTGTCACAAACCAACCAATCTCCAATGCACCACACCCGTGAACCATCACCAGAGTTCTAATTACCCACACCTGCACCAGCAATCACCCACTCCCTTTAAATACTTACCTCTGTCATTCACTCACCGGCTGGAATCGAAGTTACATGGACACCTTCTGTGGATCTTCTCTTCTCTGCGCTGATTCTCCTGTGCTCCTCATTGGAACCCCTTTGTGTACCTGTGGACACAAAACACATGCCTTTAAGGGAAGTGCCTTTTGCTCTTGCTGGAGACTGTTGATGGACTTGTACTTACCTGCTGGATTGTGCTAGAAGATTTGTATGCTTCAGTCCATACTTGCCTGTTTTTAACCTGTCTGAAGTATGCACTATTCACAATAAACATCACTAATTATTACCTACCTTCTCCGTGTGTGTGTGTGGACGTGACATTGACAAGCTGCATTTTCAAAGTAGCTTACCTGACACTGGTTGTTTTCATTCTCTATTTCTGTCTACCTTCCTCTAAATGGTTGTGATGATCTGTTGCAGGCTATCTCTTGAGGCATATTCTAAATTTTGCTGTCATAAAGAGCTGCGTTTCTGTGACCTGCAGACCTGACAATGATGTGACTTGTCACATGCGACTGACAAACCATCATACAGACAATCAGTCTGTGACAGTTAGTCATTGTCTCTGACAGCTCAACAGTGACTGTTTAAATTATTCCGTCACATTTAGCATGAGCATGTCACTAAACAGTTGCTCAATAGGGAATAGAGGTCAGTTTTTTTTTTTTTTACACAAAATAATAAAGATTAGTGACAGTGTCTTTAAAACAGTGCATGTTTTTTATTGATCTTGACAGAGATGGTCACTGTGAAATGTATAATTATGCGGAAAGCAAGTATTTAATTTGTAAAAAAAAAAAATGATTACAGACATTTTTAAAGCACAGATAGATGATGAGAAATCATTATGATGAGTGAACAGTAATGATTGACTGCAGATGCACAGAGCCATCAGATGCACAAAGTAGGTCAAGAAAATGAACCATGCAAGAAGTATGAATGCACAAAATATATTTTGTTTACCTACTGTAAGTCTGGCAGCAGCCAGCAGAATGTCTTAATGATAGATCTAGGTGATGGATTGTTTTATTGTTCTCTGTTTAGGAAAACAACATTTAGTAGGGTTTAAGTTTTTGGTAAATATAATTTGTAATAGTGTCAAATGTACACTATATAATAGTAAAATGTTAATTTGCCTTTCTGTGGAACAATCATCTTTCTTCAGCAAGGTATCAATTAGGATACATCGTTGAATAATTTAGACATTTTTTAAGTTAATCTATTATTCAGCTATTACAAAATCAGTTGTTGCACCTGTTTTCCTGGAAAATATGCTTCTGTTGAGAACATTTGTCTGCCGTTACCTCAGGGAATGACCTCCTACGGTTGAAGTTCTGGAGTGTAGGAGCTGCTCGTGTTGCTAGGGAGAACTGAGCGTGAGTGTGCTTTCTCACTGCGTGAAGAATTATCGGTGTGTTTATAATTCTGTATGAATTTCATTATCTGGATAATATATTACACTAAATCCCATTTGACTGAAGCATTAAAATATGTATTATGCCAAGGAGTCTTTTTACCTAGGAAATCCTTTTAAGAAATAATTTAGTCATTTATGTGGATAAAATGCCAGTGTTTGTACCAAGGAATTAACAAAGGAGCAATGTTAAGAAAGATGTAAAAAAAAAATGCAAGTGTACAGTAATACAGTCTTAATACAAAGTTCAATTTTCACACTTCTTTTAGCGCAATAGCCATTTTCTAACCTGCACATTACACTGCTTTCTTAGAGATTATGTAATGCTGTTTAATTAACAATCAATTAGATTAATCAACTAAATTATCACACTCTATTCATTCATTGTGTCTAGATTATTTCTTATTTGTATTTCTGTTACAGGTTTTATGCGAAGACATCTCTAAATGTTTACCCACCTTGACACATTGAATACATCCCCTGATGTCATCTACTCAAAATCAGTATTTCAACTAACAGTGTGAAAGATGCCAATACTTCCTTTACCTTTAAGTTTGAAAGTGGAGAGCGCTCCAGACCGCAAGGGAGGATCAACAAGACTCTACATGAAAGCTTGAGAGCACATGAACCATCAGGAAACATGAGTGTGAATGATGAACACACCAGACCCTTTGGGACCAGCATTGAAGATGGCTGTAAGGAAATCAGGAACAACAACAGACATGCTGAAAATTCTCTGGATGGTGATGACAATGCTAATAAAATCCAAAGAGGAGATGGAGGAACAAATTTGGAGGCAACTGAAACCCTGTCCCCTCTGATATCTCACACTAAGGAACAGGTGAAGATGATTATCCAGGACACAGATTCCCCATGTGATGACCCAGAGTTGGCTGAGTTTGAGATGCTGGAAAGTCAAGAACTAGAGGATGATGAAGAGAACAGTATTCCTAATGGTGATGTCAAGGGGACTCTATCCACCAATAGGATGAAGACCGAAGTAATGTCTCCGAAGGATGGCATTTCAAAAGAACAAGAGTCTACAGTTTGTCCTCAGTCTACTAGCAAAGAAATGGTAAACAGCATAGCCAAGACTGAGTTTAGCTCTGAAAATGATGTTTTTGTCTCTTGCCTCTCCACCATGTCTAGTCTTGGAGGAAGTCTTGCTAGTGCCCTGGACCACGCCGGTCGAACCCAAAGCTCTGATTCGTGGCATGCTCCCTCAGGGCCATACCGAACTCTCTCTGAGGACCTTACCCTTGCCTCACAATCCTGTTTAACTATTTCAGATAAAAGCCGGAGCTCTGTACATACTGATGGAACGCATCAAGCTGGAAAAATTGCAATGCACATCGGCAGTGTTGATCTCAATCTTAACTCTACCACCTTGCCTGAGGAACCCCTTTTAGAAGCACAAGAAAACCAACCAGCTACAGATTTTGTAATACATGACAGCTCAGGTAAACTGATAAATGGCATGAGTGAATGTAGCATTGCAAGGATCAAGAAGGTCCCTAATGAATCAGGAAGTATTAGTCAGGACAATCTAGGAGAACCTGGAATTCATGTAAAGGAGTATCATGGAACAGAAAACGAGGCTTCAAATTTGAAAACAATATCATTTGAGAACAGGCCTTGCCAATCTCAGACAACTGTCTCAAACAACAAACGGTCTTCATACAATAGAAGGTTCTCAGATGATTCCAGTGGTGATATAAATAGTAAACTAAAATCCCAGGATGATGAATCTCCTAAAATTGCTCTTCAAACCTCAAAACTAACCTCAAAACCTGTGCACTCTGGGGGTTCTGAACCCCAACCATACAAGAAGCAAGCTTCTTTTGAAAAGACCCGACGTTCTAGTGCATCAAGTTTGGAAAGGCGAAGACCTTGGGGCAGCCCGTCTCGCCCTGAGACTCCTCCATCCCCTAAGACAACCTGTTCACCTCAGAAACAGCCACCTTCATCACCAGCCAAACATATTAGCACAAGAGAAGCAAATCAGGAACGAAATGAAATCTTGCAAAGGGGAACTACTGGTTTGAGGCAACCAAGTAAAAGCTTTCTCAGTAGCAGTCACCCAAAACCTGCCATTCCTCAACAGCCCACAAGGGCAGAGTGTGAAGCTAAGAAGACTTGTCCACCTCAAAAGCCCAAAAATGTTCGACCAAAAATTATAACATATGTTCGCAAAAGCCCTCAAGTGAAACCAATGTCTGAAGGTCCCTATGAAGTATCAACGCTACCGCCAAGACTTACACCTTACAGTAGTTCACCAACCTCAAAAGAATCAAAGACAGAGGGGTCCAGAGGTTCACCTGTGTTGAGCTCCTCTAATATCCTCTACGACAAGTATCGTCAGGAAGTACAGAGGTCAGGGTACTACTCCCCTCCAGGACTGATGGCATCTGGGATCAGGCCAGCCAGCCACACTGCCCCCCATAAACTGGTGGGCAAATCAGAGAGTTTCCACGGGGAACTGCCAGATCAGTATTTACAGGTGGGAAGCATGAGCAATAAGCATAATTTATTAATACTCTCAACTGCTTTTTTCAATTTGTGGTAACAAAGACATCAGTAGATGCTTCTTACGGTTTCAGGGTGGTAGAGCGGTTCAGCTAAATACCCATGATGCTGCTGCTGCCTTTTTCCGCTTTCCCAGAGCCTTAAGGCCTCAGCTTGGCCTTGGAACTGTCACCAGACAGCCTGCTACTAAGAACAGGACCGTTATACCAGGTCAAAGGTCAGCGTCGCCCCTTAGTTATATGGCTCCATCTGTTCAGGCCCCAAGTGTTCACCAGGAACCTGCAGGTCAGTAGACTAAAACCCTCAAAGTCGAGTCCCCAGTTGTCAGTTGACTTTCTTCACAATGCCCAATGTTTAATTTAACAGCATTGATAACTATTAGACATTTGCTTAAAATATAGGTCATTAAGATAGACAAGAATACTGGTTATCTACACATAACTAACTCATTTCTTAGCAACTAATTTCTTCCAGCTGAGGTTATGAACTGCTGTCATTTTGATTCTAGTGCTGACTTCATTCTTACAGATGTTACCATTTCTCTTTGAAATGTAAAATCTATGACAGCAAGGAGACTGCAGAGATACCTTGTCACATACTTACAGCTTTGTAATGTTTTCAAATCTCTTCTGAGAATGAAACTGACTTTAGGGAAGCCTGTCGAAACTTAATTATCTCACATTTAGATAACTCTTTGAATGTGATCTTAAATTTAGTCTCTCTTTATTCTTCTGAAAGAAAATCAAGGAACTGAACCTTTGTCAGTCAGTTGTATTAAATATCATCATGTCCTGGAAATGTGGCTATTAATGTATCAACCATTCAATACTTAATCACAAAATTGTCTGAACTGTTAAATGAATATACCTGGGTTCTGGGTACTTTTTATTGGTTATGTTATTGATAAGCTGATACAAACTACATATGTACTGATGCAAATATATATCTATCCATAATGACAGGTCTTTAGAAAAGTGTTGTTTTAGACAAATCCTTCTTTGCATTGACTATAAGTGGGCAAATATTCACACTCAAGTCATGTATTTTTGTGTACAGAATTTAAGTTGCGAGACGTTCAGAAATTAACATTTTTAAACGTGTGTACATTTTCTTTTTCTTTTCCTTATATGGTATTGATTCCATTTTGTAAAAGTTTCTCATCCACACTGAAATGTCAGAAACCCATAGATAAGAGGTGGAGCTGGGGAGGGGGGAGGGTTTCTGAAGTGTGCTGCAAACTGCCACAGTAAACACTGGCTTAAGTATTTGAATGTTGAGCAGCAAGCTCATTGGCTGCTGATGCAAGAGTTTCATGGCAGAACTTTGTATTGTCATGATTTGAAATCTATCAAATTAGGTCAAGATTATTGATTTTATTTATTTATTTATTTTAATGGTTAGTAGAATTTAATTACAAGCTATAAATTAATTTGAAATGAACTTGAACATGAATGACTTGAGGGAATGTAATGATTTGTCTTCTGATTTACAGTGGATCAGAAGAGACTAGAATTGGGTGTGGCCCCTAAATTTATGCTCCCCAAACCGGGTCAATCTGGACTGCGTCCTCCTGGCTTCTCCCATCTACCCCCTGCTCGACTGGCCACCTTTGGCTTTGTCCGTAGTGCTAGCGTGTCTTCTGTGTCTAGCAACCAATCAAATGACAGCATACACAGTGACCCCTGCCGATCCAGCCGTGAGTGTTACTCTTTTTGTCATAAAACTATTGGCAGCCACATGCAAAATGCACTTGTTGGTGTACACTGATTCCTGTCTGGGACACCTGACTTGAACAGATTTCTTAGCTTTTGCTAGTTTGTCGTACTGTTTGTACCTTTAAGCTCTTTAAGCGTTTGCAAATGTCTACATTTTCAAAAGTGTAAGTAATTACCAAAGCGGCCCATTCTCAGACCACATGCTGTACTGGTATTGTGTCAGGATTAGTTTAGACCTTGTGGATTATCCAACTCTTCCCATCATAAGTCTTCTGCCTGGTAGATACAAAGTACAATCAATGTCTGTAACACCCTGCTGGTTGCTCTGTGCTTGTGCAAGACAATGCATTTCAAAATATAAGACAAATAGAACAGTGTATTTTAAACAGTCTTTTAAAATGTAATTTACTTAAGTCTGAAATATCATATATTAACTGTTAAAAATAATTTTAACATCATAATAGTAATTTTATATTAAGTTATATTAAAGTCATAACACGTTATATTACTTGTTGCAGAATTGCAGTTCAGTGGAATTTAAGTGTGTTTCTATGAAGTTGGAGAAATGTAGAGTCTATTTGTCTTGTTTTATAGTTGTATTTGCCTTTGATATTGGTTTCTGTGCTGTGGTGGCCTAAAATGTGTGAAGAATACTGGTTATCTACACATAACTAACTAATTTCTTAGCGACTAAATTCTTCCAGCTGAGGTTATGAACTGCTGTCATTTTGATTCTAGTGCTGACTTCATTCTTACAGATGTTACCATTTCTCTTTGAAATGTAAAATCTATGACAGCAAGGAGACTGCAGAGATACCTTGTCACATACTTACAGCTTTGTAATGTTTTCAAATCTCTTCTGAGAATGAAACTGACTTTAGGGAAGCCTGTCGAAACTTAATTATCTCACATTTAGATAACTCTTTGAATGTGATCTTAAATTTAGTCTCTCTTTATTCTTCTGAAAGAAAATCAAGGAACTGAACCTTTGTCAGTTAGTTGTATTAAATATCATCATGTCCTGGAAATGTGGCTATTAATGTATCAACCATTTAATACTTAATCACAAAATTGTCTGAACTGTCAAATGAATATAGCTGGGTTCTGGGTACTTTTTATTGGTTATGTTATTGATAAGCAGATACAAACTACATATGTACTGATGCAAATATATATCTATCCATAATGACAGGTCTTTAGAAAAGTGTTGTTTTAGACAAATCCTTCTTTGCATTGACTATAAGTGGGCAAATATTCACACTCAAGTCAAGTATTCCTATAAGAGGATTGAGAGCGAGATGAGAGACATGCTGCTAGTGATCAATAAATGTTAGTTGGCAAAAAATGAATTCCAGAGAAGCAGAAATGGAATAATATTGTTCCTCTGCTTATGTCTAATCTAAAAAAACACGTTTGACCACTTTATGTTAACAATGAGAGAACACTGAGAGTCTAATCACACATCTGAGTATCTTTCCTTCTTCTCGGTAACTAATTGCTGCTTGAGAAATCTGCATTAATACTGAAATTGCTTTTTGGATGAATGAAGGCTGTTTCATGCCTCGAGCAAACTTCAAAGCATTGTGCTGCTTCCTTAATTGCTACACAAGCTGCCGTTACCCAGTCAGGAAGACAGGAACTTCTTTTCTTTTTTACATTTTTCAGGGAACTAGACTTTCCAAAGCATACAATTATTTTTAAATGCTGACACAAAACACAAATTTCCTGTGTGATATAAAAATAATGCTCTCAATATGGGGTCGTTTTCACCACTTGGCTTTGTTCTTCAAGATTCAATTCTTCTGGCAGAATATCCATTTTGAACTGCTTTTCTTCTTCATGTTCATATTCTTCTTCTTTCATATTCATCATCTTCTTGGTGTAGCTGATAACAAAAATACAGTCAAAATAAAATTATACTTCAGTGTGGATATTGTAGTATAATATATTTCAAAATTCTAAATAAATTTTTTGTTTTATTTAGGTAACTTGCACTGAACATGTTAGCTTAGTAGGCTAATTGATTAGCATGTTAACCAAAAATGTGAAGAATGGAATGTTTAATTTGACCTGTTAATGTGTCATATTTCATTTAAAAGACATTACCCATATATTTTCAGGTTTTGCAGAGTAAAAGAAAACACCTTTTTTAACTTAACATCAAACATGGCCATATGTAATATGAATGTGTGAAGCTTCCAGTGTTCTAAGTATGTTATCTGCTACCTATCATATTATTCAGTATCATAATCATAAAAATACGGTTTGTAGCTCAAATAGGCCTTTTTACTGCACTTTATTATTCTTCCATTTATGTGCAGCTAAAACTAAAAAAAAAATGAAAATTAGGTTAAATTTGTGTTAAAGTAGGGTGGATACCAACTTAAAATGACAAATTGACAACGTATTTCAAGGGTTCAAGATTGGCTGTTTAGCATGGACCAGATCTGCAAAAAGCCTTTTTTTTTTGGCAAAAAGTAAAAAAAAAAAAAAAAAAAAATGTGTAAAACCACAGTTTTACTACAAATACCATGGTTAAACAATGGTTAGAATACCAAAACCATGGTTAATTTGTAGTTACCATGGTTTAAGTATAGTAACCATGTTTTTTTAGAAAATATGAGGCACACAACTTAATTGACTCTTTTTCACATGACGTTTGTCCAGGAATTATAAACTTTATAAATATTTCTATTGAAACAAGATGTCAAGGAGGGACAAATTGAAGGGCTTGTCCTTAAATTCAAGGCTTGAGTGCCCTCTTATTCATTTATAGACTATTTCACTGCAGTCATTCCCTCTAGACTACAGATAAATGCTGAGTCTAGTAAATGGTGTCACTAAACTGCTGAGTGTAATGTATGTGTTCTCACAGTACACAGACTGTGATTCTCTCTCTCTCTCTCTCTCTCTCTCTCTCTCTCTCTCTCTCTCTCTCTCTCTCTCTCTCTCTCTCTCTCTCTCTCTCAGGTTTATAGCTGGCTTTTTCTTGTACTGTAAGTACAGTGTGTTTTGAAACCACACCCTTGTTTAGCATCCCATTATGACATCAGCAGACGCCCCGACATGTCTGATGCTATAGTGGGGACACATTTGTCTCGTAGCTTGGACAGCTGAGGGGTCAACAGTGGCACCTTCCCGTCCCAATTTTATGTCCCTACTCAAAAACCCAAAGACTCCCGGCTTGTTATTTAAATCCAGAGACTTGTATGTGCATGTGGCATTTTTGTTCGATGCTGTGCTCGGTAGATAAAATATAAAGGACAGCTGTCAACCCTGCCCAAGTTAGAGTGTCCACAGCTATGCCAGTGTCACCACTTTCACTCTTATTTCCTCTCTGGGAAAGTAAAGTCTAAGAGGAATTGGGCTTCTACTATTTTGCAAGGGTTTTAGGTTAGTAAATTTAGTCTGATTAGTAATCTTTAAGACTCATTTTTTTGTGTGTGTGGAGCTTTTGGCAGCTCAGTGGAGTTTTAATATCATATTAACTTTATGAAAGCAGATAATGCTTATTGTCATCTCAAGTTTGGATCCTGGATGTGTTTCCTCTACTAACGGGAGAATTGACAGCACAAATGTTTTCATTACTGGGGTATTTTGTACCTCTTTTCACTTTCGTTTTAAAAAGGGACATTGAAAAGCAAGACCTGGGCCAATGTAAGTGTTGTGTTGATGATTTATTCATGTCACATACATTTTTAAGAGTTCAAACACACAGTGCCAACTAGTTAGTCATTGGCCATTTGCCAAATGAACAAAATTAGCCACATTGGCAGTTAATGTTAAGCTTTTATTAATATTTTAATTAATTTAAAAAATATATATATTTTTTTATTTTTTATTTTAAAGTTCACTGTATTTGAATGCTGAACTGTAAGGTTGTTCCATGTCACATTTCACTGAATGTCCACAATTTTTTTTTTTTTTTTTTTTACCAAATTTGTATTGTTGTCGGAAGTGTATGTTAATGCAATTCAATTCATTTCAAGTTTATTTGTATAGTGCTTTTCAAGATACAAATAGTTGCAACTTAACAGAAAATTGAAGTTTCTTCAATATATTTAGTAGTAGCTTATCAGTGATGTCATGACTATGTCAAGTTGATGTCCATATGGCAGAAATATACAGATAGTGGGTGGTGCCAGATTAATTTTACCCATTTTATTTTTCCCATTTTTCTACTGAACAGACTGTCAAGTTTCATTAAAAGCTTGTCATCTTGTCTGCGGTGAATTGGCCCTTTTCCCCCAAGCTTATGACAAAGCTGACTGTTTTTACACTTTTTTATTAACAGTATTGGAGTATTGCATAAACAGAATTGATATATTAAGTTAATTAAGCATTTTGTGTTTCCAGAAGTTTCAAGAATAGTTTGTTCTTCAGTAAAAAGAGTTGTTAATTGAGGACATTTAGATTTACATTTACATTTAGTAATTTAAATATAGTAATAATAATGTATTAGTTCAAATCCTGTAGCCACCTTGTCAGTTTCTTTCTAGTGAGAAAGAAATATACCGTTTTTTTTTTCATGTAAGACAGCAAGATCTAATGCTGCATTATAAATAATGCACATGTCCAGCTGTAGTGTTTATCAGTCCTGTTCTCTGACCAAGCCTCATGCCATTTGCCAGCCAGTGCTTTTCACCTCCTGCTGAGATGGACACAGTCATTCTTCTGACAACATATGCAGCATTTTCCTATTTTAACATCATGTTATGTGTGTGTGATTTTTTAGTTAATTTAATTTTATACATGCTCTTTCTTTATCTCTTCATCCTTGCAATTATGCATACATTTATTACAAGTTACTCATTACATTGCTCATGCATTTATTTGTATTTTTTAATACACAATCTTTAAAAGTCTTTAGGTTTTATTTGCATCACATGTGCCACGAGCACTGCATTTTAGGGTAAAGATATTATGATTAGCACAAGGTTTTAATCATTCAAATAGACGTATTAAATAGCAGAAAATGTGTATGATTCAATACCTTAGTTGATATTACTTTTAACTAGAGATGCACAAAAACGACAGCCTGACTATTTGATGTGCCATCATGCTGCGCTCATTTTATTCACAAGATTTACACTCACTTACACTCACTTTACACACTCATTATTGCGTAGTAATATTAGAGGTTAATGCATAATATTGCGCTATTTCTGACTCACCTGTTACCCAACAAACATCAGGTGTGACTGTGTCTGCCATATATTTTACTTATTTTTTGGTAGAATTCATTATTCATTTTGAAGCCATTATCTGTACCTTTCCAAGTAAGGTATATGGTTTATTGGTGTCAATCAGTGTCCCATTAATCATGATCGGAGTCACATTTATCTCACCTTGCATTCACTTTGCAGTGACTTTTTTGGACTGTAGGATGTGTGAGCTTGAAAAAGGATGTGTCAGCGTATTCAAGACCTTTGTTAAATTAGGAAACCTGGTTAGAAATCCATTATTAATCTGAGATGAACATACTATATAGGAAGATGGAAACAACTTGTCAGCAGAACATTTCATATAACTCTGTACACCACCATTTGTTTGCAGCACTAGGAAAAATACAAAGCAATCAAACTAAAAAAAAAAAAAAAAATTACGATTCTTTCATGTTTTACTCAACTTATTTTGTCCCAGACTCATTATATTATAATGAGCTCCACAGCTCTAACAGCAGATTTTGGTTTTATCCAAAGTAAGATATGAATGAAACAATATGAATATTAGTAATTCATTAAAGGGAGAATACCATAGGTATAATTGTCTAATAATTTTAAATATACATTAAATTATATTTAATTGCGTAATAAAAAGTATAATAGTATATAGGAAACTTCACAAGCTTCTTATTTTACCGTTCACAGGCCCACACAGCACCAGTGATGAAACTCTCCTCTCGCGCTCTCCTCTCCCTCCTGCTGAGAGCAGCAGTAGCAGGAGTCAGATCCGCAGCAGCCCTCCGCCCCCAGCCCGCCGATCTCTGCACCCGCCCCCTCGTGCCTCACCCGTGGGTAAGTGACGCTACTGCCAGCTCGTTTATTATGTGACCAATGTTGTGTCTCACAGAAGTCACATGACCCTATGTGAAGAGGTGTGTCGGTAACAGAGCATGCTGCTGTCACCATGACAACAGCATTCATAATTCACACACTTTTACACCTCGGTGTGCAAAAAATGTATATGAACTGCATTTTTGCAGAACTACTGTAATTATTGTCTGTATGTATTCTCACCTAATTTTAAATACACCTATTATCAGTTGCACTAAAAACATGTACATTATTCTGTAGTCTATATGTGACCCTGGACCACAAAACCAGTCTTAAGTCGCTGGGGTATATTTGTAGCAATAGCCAAAAATACATTGCATGGGTCAAAATTTTTGATTTTTCTTTAATGCCAAAAATCATTAGGAAATTAAGTAAAGATCATGTTCCATGAAGATTTTTTGTAAAATTCCTACTGTAAATATATCAAAATGTAATTTTTGATTTGTAAAATGCATTGTTAAGAACCTAATTTGGACAACTTTTCAAAGGTGATTTTCTCAGCATTTTGATTTTTTTGCACCCTCAGATTCCTGATTTTCAAATAGATGTATCTCAGTCAAATATTGTTCTATCCCAACAAACTATGCATCAATAGAAAGCTTATTTATTGATCTTTCATATGATGTATAAATCTCAGTTTTGTAAAATTTTACCTTATGATTGGTTTTGTGGTCTAGGGTCACATATGTGTTAAAAATCACTCAAGTATAAGCTTGTTGATAGCTGAAGACATAATTTGATTAATAATAGAATAATATTCTCATCTGTAAACTGTTACAGAGGATTGCACAAACCTAGTAATTATGGACAAAATCAATTCATGGCTTACACACTTACACAGAGGGAGACTTATTTATTCATTCATTCATTCATTTTGTTTATTTAAATGTATTTTTTCTAATATGATTTTAATGACAATTAGCAATAATAAGCAATAATATCAACGAGTGTTATATACTAATTAAATTTATTGTTAAGCTGAATTTCATTTGTTTGATAAACATACAGTAAAAATAATAATGTGAAATATTATTATAATTTAAAATAACTGTTTTCTGTTGGAATATATTTTACAATTTTATTTTATACCTGTGATGCAAAGCTGAATTTTCAGCATCCATTGTTCTAGTTTTCAGTGTCACATGAACTTTCAGAAATGATTCAAATAAGATTGGCTGCTCAAGAAACATTTGTTTTTTAGTATTTTTGTGGATTATTTGGTTAATGGAAAGCTCAATAATAACATGTTCTCAAGTGGTGATTTAGAAAAACTGTATCATATCATCATAGTTGTTCATGCTGAGTTGACACTGCAGTCACAGTGTAGGAAAGACAACATAAGTGGGCCCAGGGCTCCAGCTAGTGGACACTTTAGGAATTTACTTTATTATTTTATTTTATATAAATCTTGCTTTAAATGCTAAATTTAGCTGAGATTTTGGATACAAATTGTTTTTTGATTTGATTAGATTTTTTTTATAATAAAAAAGTATTTTTTCATTAAATGTGTTATGTGTACATACTGTAGGCACTGTAACTAGTTCTCATTCACAATCGTGACATATAAATATCTGTTTCTCATTCAGCCTCTAGAAAGGAGTTTCAAAGGGATGGAGAAATCACCCGACCCATTGTGTCATCCCCGAAAAGGTTTGCAGTGGTCTCTCCCAAGCCTCAGTCCCCTGGTGAGTGTGCGATGCCTTTTTATTCTGCTCATCTGCTGCCGCCCCTCCCACTGTCATTTCCATCCTTCATTAACTGGCTACTAGTGGTTGTCATAGCAACACTGTGAAGACTAAAGACTTCCATTAGGAAACCGGCAAGTAATTCCCTCGCTAATGCTTCTCGACTAATGGAAGCTAAATTGACACCTTATATAGGTCTTAAAAAAAAAAGAATAATAATTTAATAGAATCTGAAATTTTTTTCTGTTTTCTCAATAAGACAGCTGAAGTACACAATAAATTGAAATAACAATAGATGATGTTAATATTTACAAATGATATGTAAGGGTCATTCCACGAAATGCCTTTTGCGTCCCTAAGAAATAATCAAACATAGAATTAATATAACGATTTAAAAACATAACAGTGTATTCTTTCATCAATATTAAATTTTTTTAAAAAGTGAATTAAATCTTAATTTAAATAATTTAAATGGCGTCAAAAGGGTAAGGTTTTTGGCCTGTTCTGACTTTTAATTAAATTATAGTCTTATTGTTAAGCAATGCTTTTGGCATAAATATACATTTTTTCTAAAAAAAATTTGACATATGGGAAACAGGGATGACATAGATTAGGTGTCACCCTGTTTCAAACATTTTAAAGGTCACCCTGGGTGTATTATTGAGCTAATGTCTATATCATCCAGTGGTATATGAGCCTCAGTTACATTTTTAGTTATTATCGTTGGTATTGTTACTATTACTATTGTTGTTGTTAATGACCAGGATAGGATGATCAGTCTCAGTAAAACTCTTTTTTTTCTCCATAACTCATTGTCAATTTAATTTACATGGATGCATTCCATGTAAATTAAATTACAAACAAGAGCAGCAAGGTGACTGCAGACTCTCACCCCATTCTTTCAATGTTCAAATAAGTCAAACCAAATTTCAGCATCAAGATCTTGGTCTGGTTTCAGATGATCACAGAAATGCCAAGATCTTATCATCATTGTTTGCCTAATAATTGATCCAGATCAGTATATTTTAAGTTCTGTAAGGGGGCCACAGACAGACAGATAGACACATTTTGTAATTACAATACTTTTAAAACATTAGGGCAAATTCCAAATGGCTTTTTTGCGCCCTTCAAGGGAACTTTGGGAAGGGGACGCCATTTGTAGGGACGTTCCAAACAAAAGTGAGCAACTTAATTCCTTCACGAAGGGCCCTTCCAGAAGTCTGTTAGCGAAGGGAACATTCCATGGTCAAAGGTTTAAAGTAAAGTTGGGGTTGATTTCTGATGCACAACTGATGGAGTGCTGAATGCTGCATGCAGTCAGTCATTCCCTTCGCCAAGGGAGTTACAAATGCTTAAAAGAGACAGAAATGCCTTACTCCCTTAAAAGAACCTTAGGGATGCTCACTTCCGTTTGGAATTCGCCCTAGATCTCTTAGAAATGTAATGTGCTAAATCAACAATGAACTAACTTTAACTGACAAATTGACTGTTTACTATTGTCATACAACTATGTCAAGTAAGTGCAAAACAATATAATGCAATTTAAAATGGTAAAAATGTAAACAAATATGTGCAGTGTGCTGAAGCATGTGTGCGCTGTCATCCCTGTTACTCTGTTACTCTTATATTTATAAAATATAATATATATATATATATATATTTTTTTTTTCTTGATTGCCATGTGGTCACCATCCAGAATTAGGATGTTCTTGGTCATCTGAATGACAAATATAAAACTATTAAAAAAATAAATTCCAAAACTTGAAGTCAAGTCAAGTCACCTTTATTCATATATTGCACATGAAAATAGAGACTCCAGCCACCATAGTCCAGTGTTTACCGGGAGCCAGAGTGCCTGACATCTTGGCAAATTTAAAAGTGCTGGCTAATGCTAAACGTAAATTCAGTAAGATTGTTATTCACGTCGGCACTAATGATGTTCGACTTCGCCAGTCGGAGATCACTAAAAATAATGTTAAAGAGGTGTGTGAACTTGCAAGTACGATGTCAGACACTGTAATATGCTCTGGTCCCCTCCCTGCTTACCGTGGTGACGAGATACACAGTGGATTGTCATCATTAAACGGTTGGATGTCAAAGTGGTGCCCGCGAAATAACAGGTTTCATAGACAATTGAACGAGTTTCTGGGGCAGACCCGACCTGTTGAAAAGAGATGGTCTTCATCCCTCCGGATGTGGAGCATCTCTCCTATCTAGAAATATGGCACATAGTCTTAGCGTTTGCACTTGACTAACTGGGGCCCAGGTCAGGAAGCAGACAGACTGGCTAAACCGACCGTCTGCTAGCCGCCTCACGTCACAGAAATCAGTTAATTCTCAGCACATAGAGACCCTTTCACCTAGATATCACACTATAGAGACTGTGTCTGTTCCCCGAGCAAGAAAATACAAAAAACGCCTGAATCAAATCAAGACTGACAATTTAATTGATGTTCAACAAATAAAAAATATATATAATACAGAGAAACAAATGATAAAGCTTGGCTTATTGAATATCAGGTCCCTTTCTACGAAAGCACTTTAGCCTAGCCTAGGGTCCGAGATATGCCAAAAAAACAGGGGTTTGGTGTTGTGGACTTTCCTACTGGTGCTGGGATGTGAGGGAGGCGGAGCGAAAGTCCACAACACCAAACCCCTGACGCTGATTGGTTGGAACACTGTTTGTTTTTGTGTGGAAAGGTTGGTAGTGCCGATTGTTTTATTGGCATATCTCGGACCCTAGGCTGACCAGAGAGACGCGGTTTTTTCACAGACAATTTATGGGGCAGGCAGCGAGCGGATCGTGATGAAAGGTCAGCTGAATTTGACACTTTATGTTTTAGGCTAGAAATCGCTGATACAACCTTTAATAGTGGGTGATTTTAACATCCATGTTGATAATGAAAAAGATGCATTTAGGAACAGCATTTTTAGATATTTTGAACTCTGTTGGGGTTAGACAACACGTGTCAGGTCCTACTCATTGCCGAAATCATACTCTAGATTTAATACTGTCACATGGAATTGATGTTAATGGTGTTGAAATTCTGCTGCAAAGCGATGATATCTCAGATCATTATCTAGTCTCTTATATACTCCAGATAGCTAAAACTGTTAATTCAACTCCTTGCTACAAGTACGGTAGAACCATCACTTCCACTACAAAAGACTGCTTTGTAAGTAATCTTCCTGACTTATCTGAATTCCTCAGCATATCCAGTAGCTCAGAAAAACTTGATGATGTAATAGAAACTATGGACTCTCTCTTTTCTAGCACTTTAGATAAAGTTGCTCCAGTGCGCTTAAAAAAGATTAAGAAAAACAGTGTAACACCATGGTATAACGATCACACTCGCGCCCTAAAGAGAAATGCACGAAAAATGGAACGCAGCTGGAGGAAAACAAAGCTAGAGGTTTTTCGTACTGCTTGGCGTGAATGTAACTTATCTTATAGAAAAGCATTAAAAACTGCCAGATCGGATTACTTTTCGTCTCTCTTAGAAGAAAACAAACATAACCCTAGGTATTTGTTCAATACTGTGGTTAAATTAACGAAAAATATAGCAGAAACAGGTGCAGACATTTCCCAGCAGCACAGCAGTAATGACTTTATGAAGTACTTTACCTCCAAGATAGACAATATTAGAGATAAAATTGTAACCATACAGCCGCCCGCTACAGTATCGCATCAGATAATGCGTTGTAGATCTCCTACACAACAATTCCACTCATTCTCTATTATAGGAGAGGAAGAATTGTATAAAATTGTTAAATCATCTAAACCTACAACATGCATGTTAGACCCTATTCCATCTAAGCTACTAAAGGAGGTACTTCCAGAAGTCATAGATCCTCTTCTGAATATTATTAATTCGTCACTATCATTAGGATATGTCCCCAAAACCTTCAAACTGGCTGTTATTAATCGACTCATTAAAAAACCACAACTTGACCCCACTGAATTAATTAACTACAGAATCTCCCTTTTCTGTCAAAGATACTAGAAAAGGTAGTATCCTCACAATTATGCTCCTTCTTAGAGAAAAATGGTATCTGTGAGGATTTCCAGTCAGGTTTTAGACCATATCATAGTACTGAGACGGCTCTTATTAGAGTTACAAATGACCTGCTCTTGTCAACCGATCGTGGTTGCATCTCTCTATTAGTGCTACTGGATCTTAGTGCTGCGTTTGATACTATTGACCACAACATTATTTTAAATAGACTTGAAAATTATGTAGGCATTAATGGTAGTGCACTGGCTTGGTTACTTATCTGACCGTCATCAGTTTGTGGCAATAAATAGAGAGGTATCATTTAAATCGCAAGTGCAGTATGGAGTACCTCAAGGCTCAGTACTAGGGCCATTACTTTTTACGCTTTACATGTTACCCTTGGGAGATATCATCAGGAAACATGGTGTTAGCTTTCATTGTTACGCTGATGATACTCAGCTCTATATTTCTTCGCAGCCCGGCAAAACATATCAATTCGAAAAACTAACAGAATGCATAGCTGATATAAAACTGGATGGCGAATAACTTCTTACTGTTAAATTCTGAAAAAACAGGTGTTAATTATTGGACCTAAAACCTCCACAAGTAATGACCTAAAACACAGTCTAATACTAGATGGCTGCTCTGTAAATTCGTCGTCATCAGTGTCAAATGCTGAAACATTAATTCATGCGTTCATGACCTCAAGGGTAGATTATTGTAATGATTTATTGGGTGGTTGTTCTGCACGCTTAATAAACAAACTCCAGCTGGTCCAAAATGCAGCAGCTAGAGTTCTTACTAGAACTAGAAAGTATGACCATATTAGTCCGGTTCTGTCAGCACTGCATTGGCTCCCTATAAAACATCGTATAGATTTTAAAATCTTACTAATTACTTATAAAGCCCTGAATGGTTTAGCTCCTCAGTACTTGAGCGAGCTCCTATCGCATTATAGTCCCTCACGTCCGCTGCGTTCTCAAAATTCTGGCAATTTGATAATACCTAGAATATCAAAATCAACTGCCGGTGGCAGATCATTTTCTTATCTAGCGCCTAAACTCTGGAACAATCTACCTAACACTATTCGGGAGGCAGACACACTCTGTCAGTTTAAATCTAGATTAAAGACACATCTCTTTAACCTGGCTTACACATAAAAACATTAACACATTCCTATAATTCAAATCCGTTAAAGCATTGTTAGGCTGCATTAATTAGGTAAACCGGAACCGAAAACACTTACCTTAACACATGATGCACTCGTTGCATCGTAAAAAGAATGGCATCTACGCTAATATTAGTCTGTTTCATTCTGTATCCGGATCAGATGGTCACTGCAGTCCCCCGGATCCAGTCCGTACCCAGCTTAGATCATGGATCACCACCTGGAGATGACTTCAATAGCCGTGGATGTCAACCAGATGAGCTCCAGAGACGGATCATCACTAAAGACCTTGCCAACCTAGACGGCCATCGGCGCTACACCACAGGAACCTGATGAGTTCTCTACAATCGGACATTGGTACAAACTGCTGGTTTCGTCTGGCCAGAGGAGAACTGGTCCCCCGACTGAGCCTGGTTTCTCCCAAGGTTTTTTTTCTCCATTTCTGTCACCTTTGGAGTTTTGGTTCCTTGCCGCTGTCGCCTCTGGCTTGCTTAGTTGGGGACACTTTCCAGCGATATCGTATACTATTTGAACTGAACTGACGATGATATCAATGAATTCATTGATGAACTGCCTTTAACTGAAAATTGATTATTTACAATAATGCGTTACTTACACACTATGGTGCTGTTTAAATACTGTGCAGTTGCTTTGACACAATCTGTATTGTTAAAAGCGCTATATAAATAAAGGTGACTTGACTTGACTTGACTTTTAACAATACAGATTGTGTCAAAGCAGCTTTACAGTATTAAATAGGAAAATAGTGAGTCAGTCAATAATGCAAAAGGGCAACACAATTTTCAGTTAAAGGCAGTTCATCATTAAATTTAGTGATGTCATAATCCAGCTCAATTCAGTTCAAATAGTATACGATATCGCTGGAAATTAAGTGTCCCCAACTAAGCAAGCCAGAGGCGACAGTGACAAAGAACCAAAACTTTTTGGGAGAAACCAGGCTTAGTCGGCCGGCCAGTTTTCCTCTGGCCAGATGAACCAGCAGTTTGTTCCATGTTGCGGCAAAGTCAGATTGTGCAGAGGACTCATCAGGTTTCCAAGGTCTTGTGCCGATGGCCGTCTAGATGACAAGGTCTTCGCTGGGGATCTGTCTCTGGGGCTCATCTAGTTGACGTGGTCTCCGCTGACATTCAGGGCTGTAGAGGTCGCTCTAGGTGCTGACTGCAGTGACCATCTGATCTGAATACAGACTGGATCTGGGTGGCAACGGTGAACTCGGAATAAGAATGAAACAGACTAACATTAGCATAGATGCCATTCTTCTTACGATGCAACAAGTACATCAGGTGTTATGGGAAGAGTTCCCGGTTCCGGATGACCTAATTAATGCAGCCAAACAATCCTTTAATGGATTTGAATTATAGAAATGTGTTAATGTGTTATGTGTAAGCCAGGTTAAAGAGATGGGTCTTTAATCTAGATTTACTTTTGAATGGTAGTGTGTAGTCAAGTCAAGTCAAGTCAAGATTATTTATACAGCGCTTTTTACAATACAAGTTGTGTCAAAGCAACCTTACAGTATTAAAATAATAAAATAAAATGTCAATAATAATGCAAGAGTTCCATATTGCAACAAAGTCAAATTGGGGAGGACTCATCTGGTTCCCATGGCCTTGTGCCGGTGGCCGTTTAGGGTAGGAGTTCTTTCTTGATGATCTGTCTCTGGGGCTCATCTAGTTGACACGGTATCCGCTGACATTCGGTTGTAGGTGTTGATCCACCATCTGCTCTAGGTTTGGACTGGATCCGGGGGACTGCAGTGACCATCTGATCTGGATACAGACTGGATCTGGTGGCTATGGTGACCTGGGAATAAGAAACAAACAGACTAATATTAATGTAGATGCAAGAGTTCCAAGTTGCCACAAAATCAGATTGGAGAGGACTCTGGTTTTCGCTGTCTTGCGTCGATGGCCGTCTAGGTGATGAGGTCTTCACTGATGATCTGTCTTTGATGTGGTCTCTGCTGACATTCAGGGCTGTAGAGGATATCTCTGGGTGCTGATGGGCACGGACTAGATCCGGGAGACTGCAGTGACCGTCTGATCTGGATACAGGTGGCTACGGTGACCTCGGAATAAGAAGGAAAGATACTAATATTAGCGTAGATGCCATTCTTCTTCTGATGCAACAAGTACATCTGGTGTTATAGGAAGTGTCCCTGGTTCCGGTTGACCTAAATAATGCAACCTAACAATCCTTTAACGGATTTGGATTATGAAATGTACATACAGAGATATGTAATTTAATTACAAAATAAATGTAACTATGTTACAGTTACTGAGAAACAAATGTGTAATTAAATTACTTTTGAAAATGTTAATGATTACAAAGGGGGTTACATCTGAATATTATCACACACACACACACACACACACACACACACATACAGATTTATTTGCCAAATTACATTGTCCGCTCTAAAACATGAGACACCAATGTTTCAGGAGTTTAGGACAGATGCTTATTCGATAGGCTGACTGTTTTATTTCATATTTGGGTTTATGAGATTTATACATAATAAGCTTTCTATCGATGTATGGTTTGTTAGGATAGGACAATACTTGGCTGAGATACAACTATTTCAAAATCTGGAATCTGAGGGTGCAAAAAAATGTAATACTGAGAAAATCGCCTTTAAAGTTGTCCAAATTAAGTTCTTAGGAATGCATATTGCCAATCAAAAATTAAGTTTTGATATATTTACAGTCAAAAATTTACAAAATATCTTCATGTAACATGATCTTTACTTAATATCCTAATAATAAATTTATCATTTTGACCCATACAATGTATTTTTGACTATTGTTACAAATATACCCATGCTACTTAAGACTTAAGGTTTTGTGGTCCAGGGTCACATGCTTTATTATAGGCATTGTTAAATGCCAGTGTTTTCTGTCATAGCTATGCAAAGATCAGTACTGAACGATCTCAAAGTAAAAAGAGATGTTAAAGTCTGATTTTGTGGTGGCTGTGATTTAAAATGACATTTTTCTAATCTTAATTTAAATGATGAAGGACTTTGAAAGTCTGACAGTAATCAGTATTGAGTACTACTGTAAGGTTAACCCTGTCTGGTTTGAATGTTTAAGAATGAATAATCAGAAATTTAGAAAAGTTACCAAAAAGTAATCAAATGTAATCAGTTACACTACTTTAATAAAGTAATTGAAATAGTTACGCTATTTATTACATTTTAAATAGGGTAACTTGTAATCTGTAACTTACATGTCCAAAGTAACCTTCCCTACACTGTGTATATGTACGGACATTCTGAAATTCATATATAATTTAGAGAAAAAAAAGGAAGAAAAATAAAAATAATTAAAAAACATTGTTTTAAAATAGAAAAGTCTGCAAAATAGAAGTGTTTTTATTCATGGACTCATGGACACTGTTTTACCATACATGTGTTATGTGTGGAGTGTTATTTGTGGATTACGTTATCATGACTATCCTGACCATCCTCATTAGTGTTGAGCTGACTCATCAGTGAGCATTAATGATGCTTTCTTAACAAAGTTCGGGAGGAGCACGATCAGATAATCAACCAATTTGGCACAGGTGGAACTCGTTTAGATAATCATCCTAACTAGCTCGATAGGTATATATACACAGCTGACTCACCTTTGAACCCACAACAGTTTTCCGGCATCCTTCCTCCACCCCAATTCCTTACTCTTAATCTCTTCTCATCCCATACTAGGGACAGGGGGAGTTCTCTGGGTTCAACCCTCCCTCAGGGCAGCATGCCAAATATGCTTACTATTTGCTCAATCAGACTATATGTGAGAGTGAACTCATGAATGTGTGTTCATGGAAGGAGCAAGTCAGCAGTCACTGCTGAATGTTTGCCCTGATCATAGTCTTTGGACACATTGGTATGGTCCTCATGGTCCTTATACAGCTGTAAATATTGAACATCTAACAGTAATTTACATTATATGACTTAAATGACACTTGCATGAAACTTTAAATGAAATGACTTGCAGTCACATTTCAAGCATCCTTAATGTTTAAATAACCTGAAAGAATCTCACAAGGCCTGTTACAAACTTAGTCAAGGTCGTATTTGAATCCAAATAACAAACAAAAAAAACTAAATTGAATAATCAAAGTCTCATGCTAGCACACTTCATGTTCTGTATGCACTTTTTAAAAAATATTTTTTGTTCATCCCTCAGTCCGTCAGAAGTCATGTGTGGCCCGTCTGGGTGGGCGTGCAGAGGGCCTGGATGCTGAGCGGGAGCGGTTGATGGTACAGAGGCTGAAAGAGAGATGTGAAGAACAGGCTCGGCAGCTGATCACCCTGCAGGACGAGCTCAGGAAGTCATCACGATGCTTGGATGTATTCACCATAACCACACAACACTTCTGTCAAAAGGTAACACACTGTCAAAGCTATGAATGCTAGAGTGCTGGAAACGTTACAGTTAAAGAGATAGTTCACCCAAAAATTTAAATTTGATGTTTATCTGCTTACCCCCAATGCATCCAAGATGTAGGTGACTTTGTTTCCTCAGAAAAACACAAACGAAGATTTTTAATGAAAACCGGTGTTGTCTGCCAGCCTTATCATGGACCTGGATGGGCACCAAACCTCTAAAAGTAAACAAAAACATGCACAGACAAATCCAAATTACACCCTGTGGCTCGTGACGATACATTGATGTCCTAAGACACGAAACGATCGTTTTTTGTGAGAAACTGAACAGTATTTATATCATTTTTTACCTTTGATACACAGCCACGTCCATCTCTCCTGAGCACGAGTTTGGCATCAGTCACGTCACATGTGCACGCGCTCTGTCGTAGAATACGCAAACGCCGGAAGCGATCTGTCGCATGAATACGACACTCATTGTTTCCACAGTGCACAGAGATTGTTGGTATAGCGGCTATTCAAAATGGTAATTACTTGCGCGTATCCTGATTGTTTAAACTGATTTAAAGCTAAAAGATTACGTTTGCTTGCACAAACTCATCCGGGACTTTTCACTGATTTCCCCTTACGGCGTTTGCGTATATTACGCCAGAAGCGCGTGCACATGTGACGTGACTGATGCCAAACTCGTGCTCATGACAGATGGACGTGGCTGTGTATCAAAGGTAAAAAATTATATAAATACTGTTCAGTTTCTCACAAAAAACGATCGTTTCGTGTCTTAAGACATCAATGTATCATCACGAGCCACAGGGTGTAATTTGGATTTGTCTGTGCATGTTTTTGTTTACTTTTAAAGGTTTGGTGCCCATCCACGTCCATGATAAGGCTGGCAGACTGCACCGTTTTCATTAAAATTCTTCGTTTGTGTTTTTCTGAGGAAACAAAGTCACCTACATCTTGGATGCATTGGGGGTAAGCAGATAAACATCAAATTTTCATTTTTGGGTGAACTATCCCTTTAAGACCCACAAAAGTTGCAGGTTCAATCCTAGATAGGGATGACCCAGAATTTAAAGTTAAGGTTGTAAATAGCATTAAAAAAATTGCTAAATAATTGTTTTGACTGAATTGTTCGAAGCTTTGTTCGAAAGAATTGATTTGTGGAAATAAGCCTGACTTCCCATCACTATTACAAAAGCAGAGCTTTTGATCCCCTGGATGATGTAATCATCAGGTCATTTGATTCTGGTTGAAAGATAAATCAGCCCCTTTTTCTAGTCACATTAGGAACAAGACAAAGATTCTTACCATTTAAACTGTAGAACACTAATTACAAAGAAGGGCAGTTCTGAGCAAAGTAATTTGATCAAGAACCCATGGGTCAAAAAGCAATTCCTTAAACACAAACTTGCTCAAAAATAAACAGCTGTTTGACTGACTGTACAAATAGATTTAACACAAAATTTAGAGCTACAGTATGTTTTTACAGGCTGCCAAAACTTACAGAAAAGAGAAGCAAATGAATCAGTTTGCAGAAACCACTGGAATCCAGGCAGTGATTTGCAGTTACCATTTGTTGAGATATGTTCTGTCAGATATGTTGAATATTAGGGTAAAATCATACCTTAGGTTATAAGCTTATGTTGTACTGACACCTCACCAATTAAATATTTACTTATATTCTTTGTAGTCTGTGATGTTTTTGTTGTCTTTGTAGTCTATGTCAGCATTTATTTAACCCTTTAACTGATATCTCTACGTACGGTTCAGCTAACTTTGATAGGGAATAAATCTATCTAAAGGAAGAGATGAGAGAGCAATATTTCCACAGCTATACTGCCTCATCTCTGTGTCTGCATTGTCCATGGAGGGATGGGAATTTTTAGTTTTGAGGAGTTTCCAATTGACACCAGAAGTTTACAAACTACAGTCAGTCACACAGAAGGGAGATTGGTGCTAGTCAGTCATCAGATAAAAGGGTCAAACAAGCAATCAAGGAAGTAGGGATGAAACCATAAAGTTGTTGTGAATAGGGTAGAGGGTAAAGAAAAGAAAAATAGGAAAATATATGACAAAATGCAGAAATGTTTATTTATAATAATTATCCAAATCATGTGTGACCGTACAGTTGATATGTCTGTAAAACATGGTATTGCATATATATTGCCATATGGCTATATATATTATACAGACACTTAAAAATATATTTTTTTAACTTTGTCGACCCTGAAAGTTATGAGATGTATCCAAGAGACTAATAAAGTTAAAGGAATGTTTACTATTGCAAAATAACTCATGAAATAGTTATCTGAATTTAAAACAATACTTACCATGGACTGACATCTCAAATGTACGGTAGAGTTTTATAAATAAACATAAATTGAAAAAAAGTGCTTGAGGCAATTTATTAGATGTCTACTAATAAGAATTTTAAGTTAAATAATTTTTTCATTAGCTCCTTTTAGGGGTGAAAGTTAAAGGGTTTTAAAAACATCCAGAGAATATTAGACAAACCCTAGTTTTCCTTACAAAGCAAGTAGATTGATAGATAGACAGACAGACAGACAGACAGACCAGAAAATATCAGCTGTGGGATGCTACATTTTAACCTGTTGGATATTGACCAAATATCTTTTGGCTTTAATAAGATTACCCCAAGAAACAGGCAAGAAATCATGAATGAACTGACAAACTCGTAATTACACCTTCAGAAGTGGGAGGTAGGAAATTTCCAATAGCACGTGAATTGCAGCATAGCTATAATATTGCTAAGGTGTTGTGAGTGGTTCTTTGAGTGTTTCTATGCAGTCATCAAGTTGTTCTAGGTGGTTACTTGGGTTTTTCTACTTGTGTGGATGGTAAAATGTTCTAAATGATTGTTGCTGGATGTTCTGGATGGTTGCTATGTTGTTAAGGTGTTGCAAGTGGTTGTTTGCATATTGCTATGTGGTTGCTAGGGTGTTGTTATGTAGCAAAAAAACATGTAAAGATCATTCCAAATTACCAATTACTTTTTGTGTGATTTATTCTATTCAAGTGTGCTTTTTTATTGCAGTTTTTTGTTATTATTATTTTGGTCTGTTGCATCTTTATAAAGCACCTAAATTACAATTTCTTTTTCTTTTTTTTTGCATAGGACTGTTGTTAGAGCATAATTAATGGTGTAGAAGTGCAAATGTCAAGATTATCATAAGTGTTGCCACTGTTCTATAGAACAAATTCTTTATCATATTTCATCTGGAATGCTTTCTTTGGTCAGGTTGGATGCTTATGAAAATGTGTTCGTTCCCAGTAGACTTTAGTATCAGACAATGCACATGTGTAATTTCGCTCTTTATTGATCTCATTCTCCTGTTCCTATCTCTTCATCATTTACCCCTCCTCCTCCCAGCATCCTTGAGTGTGTGTGTGTGTGTGTGTGTGTGTGTGTGTGTGTGTGTGTGTGTGTGTGTGTGTGTGTGTGTGTGTGTGTGTGTGTGTGTGTGTGTGTGTGTGAGAGAGAGAGGGCGAGAAGCTTGGGGGTGGTCTGAAGAACATGTGTAGAATCGCAGACTCACGGTACTCATTGTTGCAGTAGTCAGGCTATGATGCTAATCACAGGATGAGGTAAGGCTGGTTGTTGGGCGATTTTTCTTTTTCTTTCGCATTCTCCCTTACTCTGCCTGTCTGTCTTTCCTCCACTCCCCCTCTCTCTCCTCATTTCTCTCTCTCTCTCTCTCTCGTGTCTAGTGCATATGGTATTCCCCCGACAGGTTTTTATGAAGCTACATTCTACCCTAGCATGAGCCAGTGTTGCTGTAATATCTCTCTGTACGTGTTGTTTGGATACTACGGTAAAACAATAGCAAGAATAGTGTGTGAGTGTGTGTGATGCTGCATTATTTCTCTGTGACTTGTTTGCTAAAGTAGAATCAGTGATGCTTTTTGCACAAGACCTTGTTCATTTCATTCTACAGTCATCTTTTAGATACTTTGTGATGATGGTGGTGGTGGTGGTGTGTGTGTGTGTGTGTGTGTGTGTGTGTGTGTGTGTGTGTGTGTGTGTGTGTGTGTGTGTGTGTGTGTGCTGTCAGTGAGAACAAACATGTGCTCTTGTAGTGAGGGAAACACCCCACCCTGACTGCTGACACTTGATGTGAGAGGTCTGTTATCACTTATATTTCATTTCAGTTTTGGTTTTTATTGACCTATTTGTGTTTTTTTTTTTTTTTTTTTAGGTGTTGTGGGTTGTTTTTAGCAGGTTACTATGCTAAAGCGATCTGGGTGGTTGTTAGGGTGTTGCTATGTGTTTTTTAAGGAGTTGTGGGTTGTTTTATGTAAGTGTTCTGGTGTTGCTATGTGGTTTTTACTGTGTTGGTTGTTTTTTGCAGATTACTATGATAAAATGTTCTAAGTGGTTGATAGTGGATGGATGTGGTGGGTTGTTTTTTGTAGGTTACTATGCTAAAGAGTTCTGGTGTTGCTCTGTGGTTTTTACGGTGTTGTGAGTTGCTGTTTGCAGGTTACTGCGTGGTCACTAAAGTGTTCTGGGTGGTTGTTAGGGTATTGCTATGTAGTTTTAATGTGTAGTGGGTTGTTTTTGCAGGTCACTATGCTAAAGTGTTCTGGGTGGTTGGTAGAGTGTTGCTATGTGTATTTTACAGTTGTGGGCTGTTTTTTGCAGGTTACTACATGATCACTAAAGTGTTTTGGGTGGTTGTTAGGGTGTTGCTATGTGGTTTCTAAGGTGTTGTGTGTTTTTTTTCAGGTTACTACATGATCACTAAAGTTTTTTGGGTGGTTTTTAGGGGCCATTCACACAGAACGCGTCTTTGCATTTAAAAACACGAGACGCATCGCTCAGGAAGGGTTTTTTAAAAAGCGTCTCAATACGCGCTTTTGAGATGTGATGCAATAACGAAAATAGTCAATGACAGAGATATTTCTAGGATATTTTTAAGGAACAAGTTGTGATAATCGCTTGAAGAAATGTCATATAATTCAAGGTATCCAGACACAGCCACTATAAGCACCTCCTCCGCCGTCAATTAAAACAGTTGTCATGCCAACTTACTACTGTAAACAGAAGCTCGCAACATTTGCCTCACCTCTGAGTTCTTCTGATTGGTCCACTGCTTTGTAACTGACATTGATGAGCGGCGCTGTGTGTAAAAGTTGAAATTCCTTGAACTTGACATGGCGTCTTAAAAACATGGCTCTCACGTGCGAAGTACTGCAAAATATGCGAGACGCAAGCGTATCGGTCATGCACATCCATTGATCGTGTGTATACATAGAAAAACAATGGAAAAGTAGTTCATTAGAATGGAAAAACGTGTTCTGTGTAAACGGCCCCTTGTTGCTATGTGGTTTCTAAGATGTTGTGGGTTGCTTTTTGCAGGTTACATGATCACTGAAGTGTTTAGGTGGTTGTTAGGGTGTTGCTATGTAGTTTCTAAGGTGTTTTGGGTTGTTTTTACAGGTTACTATGCTAAAGTGTTCTGGGTGATTGATAGGGTGTTGCTATGTGGTTTCAAAGATGTTGTAGGTTGTTTTTTGGAGGTAACTATGTGGATACTAAAGCGTTCTGGGTGGTTGTTAGGGTGTTTCTATGTGGTTTCTAATGGGTTGTGGGTTTTTTGCAGTTTACTACGCTAAAGTGTTCTAGGTGGTTGGTACGGTGTTGCTATGTGGTTTCAAACATGTTGTGGGTTGTTTTTTGCAGGTTACTACAATAAAATATTCTGGGTGGTTGGTAGGGTGTTGTTAGCATGTTGCTATGTGCTCACTAGGGTATTTTGAGTGGTTACTAAAGAGTGCTAATCTGTTGTTAGTGGGACTTAGCATGTTGTTATAAAGTTTCTAGGGTGATTGCCATACTTACTGGGCCAAGGCAAAGAGATTAGTTTATTTAGTGTAAATATATTAGTAAAGAATACCATAGAAATGTAAGGTTAACCTCTCATCATAATGTCTGTAGACAGCGTTAAAGAACCAAAATGTAATACTTAGGGATAATGGTTTATTCAAATCCCTAATCCTCAAGATAAGCAGTAGTAATAACGATGCTTAGTAGACAACACCAATAAGAAAGTACATGTATGTTTTTAAAGCATGTCTAGTGTTATAGGTGTGTAACAGGTGTTATAGGTGTAACAGTGTTACGCCCTACAGATTTATCTTTTGTTTTATAGGTGGGGACTGAGTCCTTGAGACCGCCTTGCTCTCACTATTATAGACCTTTCAGAGCAGGAAATGAAAGTAGGTGAGGTAACCACGGTGAAGAACAAGGCAGTCAGATTTGTATTCATGGAAGGACTCCCCTGGGATCTGCATGACATGTTTTGTGCTGGAGGAAAATCTGATTGGGTGAGATCTGGAGAAGGGACATAATGTTGACAGATCAGGGCATTTTGTGGGGTCATAGGGTCTTGACCCTGCTGCTGGTTTACATATGAGAAGGTTATAAATTAAAAATCTAGGCTAGCAGCATCTATTCAAACCATGATAAATTACAAATTGTCTACAAATTGTCTAATGTTTATTAAATCAGTTTTATATATAAAAAAGGAAGACTTTTCTTTACAACAGTCGTTATTATAGCAGTTTCATTTGGTGCAGAAATTACATCACCTTTAATTTATTTTATCTTTTTATTATCTTTTTATTCATTGTTCATTAACCTTTTGTCAGATTTAATGGCCTAATATACAGATTAGTTTTTTTGGTTTTGTTTTTTTTAAATAACATGCTACTATTTTGGACAGGTGCCATGGTAATGGCATGGCATTCCTAAAGGTTGTTAATACAATGGTGCATGGATTTAAGTACCATGGAACTACTATGGTACTACCATAGTAATTTCCACAATGGCAGTCACTGTCCATATGGGAGTTTTAAAACAGCAGATGGTGTGGTTGGTTCTTAGCTGGCGTTTGAAACTGAATGAGTGTAGAATTCAGGTCTGCTATGTTACAAATGCTGACTCATGCTGTATAATTTGCTGACATTGATTCTTCTAAATAAGTATGGATCATAAAAATCTCATTGTGTTGTGGAATCATTAAACTTGCCAGGTATAGATGTAGTTGGTTATGTCAGTGTGAGATAAATGTGTGTTATTAACAGATATAGCTACTATCAGTGCAAATCGATGCATATTAAGGTCTGTGGCACGTTTGGGTACTGGATATATATATATATAGAAGTGGATCCACAACAGTTTTGGTGCCTGATCTCATGCACAAGAAAGCTTTCCACCAGTAGCTTGTCCAAAAATGTTTACAGATTACCAAAAATTGCATTATATATTGTTCCATCTGTTTTCCCCATGCTTGTTTGCTTCACGCATTTGTGACATGTATACAAATATATGTGTGGAAGCATCAGTATGTCTCTTGAGAAGACAATACCACCTGTTTCTAACTGCCCTACTTTTAAATTGACACCTACCATGGTGTTTCTTGATTGTCATCACTGATTAATTAATAAACACATGGTTTCTATGAAAGTTAAGAAAAACCTCTTACAGAATTTGTGAAAATGTGAATAATTGTAACAAAATAAGAGAGATCGTACAAAATGCATGCTATCTTTTATTTAGTACTGTCCTGAGTAAGATATTTTACGTAAAAGATGTTTACATATAGTCCACAAGACACAAAAGTAGCTGAAATTATTAAAATAAACCCCCTTCAAAAGTTTGGGAACCCTTGGTTATTGAAAATGTGTGTGGTTACCTGGATGATCTACGACTTTTTCTTTTTTTTGTTTTGTGATGGTTGTTCATGAGTGCCTTGTTTGTTCTGAACAGTTAACCTGAGCACTGTTCTTCAGAAAAATCCTCCAAGACCTGCAGATTCTTCAGTTTTCAAGCATCTTTTGCATATTTGAACCCTTTACAGCAGTGACTGTATGATTTTGAAATCCATCTTGTCACACTGAGGACAATTGAGGGACTCAAAAAACAACTGTTAAAAAAGGTCCAAACCTTCACTGATGCTCCTGAAGGAAAAACAATGTATTAAGTGCCTCGTGGTGAAAATTTTTGAACAGAATGAAGATGTCCAAATTGTTATTATTTTGTTGAAATATCATTTTTTATCCATTTAGTACTGCCCTTCAAAAGCAACAGAAGGTACTTGCATGTTTCCTGGAACACAAATTAAGTACAATTTACATTGATCTTCAAATTAAAAAAAGTTTTCACCCCAGCTCTTAATGCATCATGTTTCCTTCTGGAGCCTCAGTGAATGTTTGAACCTTTTTTAATAGTTATGTCCTTCAGTTGTCCTCAGTGTGAAAAGATGGATCTCAAAATCATACAGTCACTGCTGGAAAGTGTTCAAATATGCAAAAGATGCTGGAAAACTCAAGAATCTGCAGGACCTGGAGAAAAAAACTGTCGTAGATCATCCAAGGAACCACACACAGTAAGAAGCAAGAAACAAGGGTTCATAAACTTTTGAAGGGGGTTATTTGAATAATTTCAGCAATTTTTTGTCTTATGGACTATATATAAACTTATTTTATGTAACATATCTTCCTCAGGATAGTACTAAATAAAAATAACATGCATTTTGTATGATCTCAAAGATGCTCATGCTGCTTTGGTACAGATGAAAATTTTATATGATATGTCAACTGTTGATCACATCCCTGTTGAGGTGACAATCAGATCTAATTGTATACCTGTTACGGTTAACGTTGAAAATAATCCAAACCAGAAACACATAGACTGGACCAAGCTCTCTACAGAAGAATTGGCCTCTTACTATGCTTGCACTGATCAATTATTATGTAATATACAATTACCAAGAGATGCAATTCTGTGTACAGACAGTAACTGCCCAAACATCAGGCACAGAACAGATATCTCTTCTATGTATTCAGACATAGTCAGAATATTACTTGAAGCAAGTTTACCTTATAATAAACACATAAAGAAAGGCAAAATTAGGCCTGGTTGGAATACACATGTATCTCAGTTTCTCACTGAAGCCCGCGAAGCAACAACATCTTGGGTCCTAGCGGGCAAACCTAGACAGGGGCCTATATTTGACCATAAAAAGAGGACAAATGCGAAATACAAATATGCAATAAGATTTATTAGGAAGAATGAACAAATCATGAGAGCTGATTCCATGGCCAAAAAACTATTAGGCAAGAATACAAAAGCCTTTTGGAAAAATGTAAAAATGATTAATAATAGCAAACCCTCTCTCCCTTGTACAGTAGACGGAGTCTCTGGGACAAATATGATTTTAGAACTTTGGCGACAGCATTATAGTAAATTATTCACCTGTGTTCAGAGTGAACCTTACCAGGTTGATAATGTTACTGTAGTAGATGCAATTAAAACTCATGAGGTTTTTCAAGCAATCAAAAACTTGTCTGTAAATAAAACTACAGGTATGGATCTCATCTCTGCTGAACATCTCAAATTTGCAAGTTTAAGGTTAGCGCCTCTTCTTGCCATATGCTTCACTGCCTTTATTGTTCATGGTTTTATGCCAGAATCCATAATGAAGGTTCTCCTAGTTCCTGTAGTAAAAGACAAGGTAGGAAAAGTGGGCAATTCAGATAATTACAGACCCATTGCGCTCTCTAGTATACTCTCTAAAGTTATTGAGCAAATTTTTCTGGTAAGGATTGACAAACTAGTTCATTCAACAGATAATCAATTTGGGTTTAAGCCTAAACATGGCACAGATATGTGCATTTATGCCTTAAAGGAACTACTAAATGACTACAAGAGCAAGAATTCATCTGTTTTTATATGTTTTTTAGATGCCTCTAAGGCGTTTGATCGTGTGAACCATCGAAAATTATTCTATAAACTATGTCAAGTGGGTGTGCCCAAGTATATAGTTAGATGCTTGTCATATTGGTACGCAAACCAGACTATGCAGGTCAAGTGGGCAAACTGTGTGTCTGCTCCTTTTCAGGTCTGCAATGGGGTCAGACAAGGAAGCATTTTATCTCCTATTTTGTTTAATTTTTATATGAATGACCTGTCTAAACAGTTAAACCAGTGCAGAACTGGCTGTATGGTTGGAAGCTCAGTAGTAAACCATCTAATGTATGCTGATGACTTGGTTGTGTTTAGTCCTAGTACAGCTGGTCTCCAGCATCTTCTCAAACTGTGTTCTGAGTTTGGAGAACAACAAGATGTCAAATATAATCCATCTAAAAGTGTAATCATGATTTGCCGAACGAAAGAGGACAAAGGTATGATATTCCCTGACTTTAAGTTGTCTGGTAATGTTCTTAAGGTCTGTGATGAAGTCAAATATCTTGGTCATGTGATCACAGACCGTCTGTCTGATGATGAGGACATTTATCGTCAGTGTCGTATGTTATATGCACAAGCTAATGTACTCCTTCGGAAATTTGGTTATTGTTCTGATGAAGTTAAATTAACCTTGTTCAAAGCATATTGTACTTCTCTGTACACAGCAAATCTCTGGTGGAATTACAAAAAAGCCAGCCTTCAGAGACTACAAGTGGCTTATAATGATGCACTAAGACTTTTGTTAAAAAAGCCGAGATGGACTAGTGCCAGTGACTTGTTTGTGTCTGCTCGAGTTAACACATTGACGGCTGTTTTGAGGAACATAATGTATAGTTTCATTTGCCGACTTAATGAGTCTGGAAATAGTGTCATCATGATACTGATTAACACTGAATATAGCGCCATACGTTATACATCTAAACTTTGGAGACACTGGTATGACTGTCTCCTGAAAGGATAGAGTAATTTTTTTGTGTGTGTGTGTTTTTGTGTGTTGTTTTTGTAAACGATGGACCATGAGTCTGCAATAAAGTCTATCTATCTATCTATCTATCTTATTCTGTTAAAATTATTCACATTTTCACAGATTCTGCAAAGGGGTTCCCAAACTTTTGCAATGCCACTGTATGCTGGTATATCTTATTTAAAGTGGTATTTTGGCTGGTATGTTTTATTTTGTAAAAAGTGAACAGCATTTTATGTTGTTTATGAAAATTGTATCCATAATCAGGTGCTGGAGTTCTGCAGATTTCCACAGATTCATTCCTCATGTTCATTTATTACAAACTAATTTGATAATGTTTTGAGCACAGTTAATCATATCTAAATCAGTTCCTCTGTATAATTGTCCCTTACACTCATGTGAGCTTGCAGATTGTGTGTTTGTTTTGCAGAGCGAGAGTGCTGCTGTGAAGGAGAGGGAGTTGTCCCTGCAGTTAGCCAGGATCAGGGATGAAGTGGGTAAGTCTCCTCTGGATCAGAGGTTAAAACAAATTACATCACACATCACATTGATCTCATGCCACCCACATTTGCTGTAGCATACGTACAAATGTTAGGATGATGTCAACCATAAAATAAAAAGGTGTGTTCGACTTCATGCGGCGCTGCGCAGACTGATCGGCGGCTGACTTGAAGTAGTGCATGCCGGTTAGAAATTTTGTCCGACTTGAACCGGCGCCGACGCCACGTGACGTTCACGTGTGGCATCAAAGTAACGCGAGAGCGTTTCGAGAACAGCCGGCTTGCTCAGCCAGCGCAGCATTTCAGGAGCGACTGCGTCAGGCTGTGATGACGTCACAGCTTCTCATGATTGGCCACATTCACCACATGACGATGATCACGCGTTTCGTGCCATTTTGTAAATAGTTTACGATCTTTAGACTGCAGTACATTTTTTCCCTTAAATTCTTTATATTGGATTTGTGCATAAGTTTATTATTGTACTTTTTTCATACAGACCACTTATAGTATTCAGCTGCATATTTAAGTAATATTTTTTATGGAATAACTAAAATGTCACAGACATTTAATGTAATGTTGTCAACATTGATTGATGCTGAAATCTGTAGTTGCTGCTTTACTTGCTTGTGCTGCATTTCTTTCAACAAAAAAAGGTATTTCTATAGCTTCCAGTTCATCTGCAATAAAGTAGGCAAACGCCACGTGATCTGCCATGTTTGAGGAAGCAACGAGATCCCCAACGTGTCCGACTTGACGGCTCCGTTTTCAGCTCCTCCCCGACTGCTTTCGGCTAATCTCGCCGATCGTTCTGCGCAGCGCAGCATGAGCTCGAACACACCTAATGTGTTACGTTCATGTCTGTTCATTTGGTTTCTCCCATTGTCTCCCCCTGTCATTCTGTGATCATTTGGTGTATTCCCTCGTTTGTCCAGATCCCCGTCACCTGTGTCTAATTATTAGTTCCCCTTTATAAGTCTGTTTGTTTGCTGAGTTCTTTGTCGATCTTTAACGTTGAATGTTCGTGTGTGGAAGTTCTCCGTGTTCTTGCCTTGATCCTGTCAGAAGATTATTAAATATATTGTTCTTATTGTATTTCGCATCTCGTCCATCCAGCACGTAAACCATAACAAAAAGAGACTACATAAACCTTCTCCGAGTACATATTTGTAAACTGCATTATCTCTATCCATCCCTCTCATATTTAATTTGGCATATGACTCGTTTGTGCACAGATGAAGTAACACTTCACGATTTTTGCCTAAAATAGTATCATATTCTACAAATATAATACACTTTTTTTTTTCAAAATTTTCACTCATTTTAATTACCAAAAATATTGTAATTATCTGTGTTATTTTGTATGCAACCCTGTTACAGCATGCTTTCCCTTGCTATTCTCTATACTATTCCGTAAAACTGACACCCAAGAATTTTGTTTTCAAATATTTATGTATTGACTACATTGACAACATTCAACCATCAACCCTCTCAGCCAAGCTATTGCAAGAAAAATTATCAAACAAATATTTACATTTATTGATGGGAAATTTAGGTTTATCACAAGTCAGCATTTGATGTCTGAGTGACAGCTGTATTAATGCTGAATTTGCAACCCTGCTACTTTTAACCTTGGTATCTATTTTGGTGAACAAACTAAATTTTTAATTCCTATTCATTAAATACAGGGTTTGCAATTTTCAACGGGTCTCAAATTTTGCTAAAGGGTTTCAAAAATTGCAAACGCTATATTTAGTGTATAAAATAACAGCCAGCTCATGTAGTATTTAATTTGTTCACCAAAATAGGTTCCAAGGTTAAAAGTAGCAGGGTTGCAAATTAATCAACATTCAACATTTATCAACAGCTGTTTCAAACTTTGTTTTAACCATTTTTTTTTTTTTTTTTTTTTTTTTACAAAATGACGTCACAACAGGTCATTCTTCAATTCTGCTTGAAGTATATCAGAGCTTTTATACTTTTTAAATTTACACTGGCACCTGTCGGTGTGGATGTGTTATCAAATGTTTTCTAAATGTTAAGCATATCCTTTTACTGACTATAGCAAACTATTTTCTGTCTCTCTAGTGGTCAGTGTTCAGCGGTGGGAGCATCTGCAGGGTGCGAAGGCCCAGCTGGAGCAGAGTTTTGAGCGGGAGCTGAAAGGACTCCAAAAGGAGCAACAGCAGGAGCTCAAGGCCCTACAGGAGAGACTGGTAGAGGAGCACACCTCTGAGATACAGCGGCTCCAGCAACAGCAGAACAGCCACCTGGAGCAGCTGCGTTCCCAGCACCAGGAACAGGTGAGATGAGGAAGTAACAAGGTGTAAATTCTGAATTTATCATTGACACACCTTTAAGAGGCTTTAATTTTAGTATTGTACAGAAAGGAGTGCAGGGTGTGAAGGCTCATGAGGGTTAAGAAAGAGGGTTAATTAATGTCTATCTAGTCTGATGATGCACTAATTATCTTCCCTTAAAGGGGTCATGAACTGAGAAACCAAAATTCCCTTAAATATTTGACATATAAGAAGAGGTCATTGTACTATAAAAACATCTTCAGAATGAAAAACTTTCTTGCTAGTCTAAAAACCGCTTATATTGAAGCCAGTCTGCCAAAACAACATGTTCTGGAATGTGCCACTCTGTGATGCAATAGTGTGGCTAAACACTGTCTCCGCAGACGAAGATCAACCCCTGCTTCTACATGACTGCCTGTTCTGCCTCGCCCACTGATTCACGCACGTGATGTAAACAGTGAGAGGCAAACTCAGGTCTACGCAGAAACCAAATGATAAAGATCGCTCTGAATACAAGAAGACACTGTTGAACAACAGTCTTTGCATTGCCTTCCTTCTGATCCAAATAAAGTTCCAGACCTAAGTTCCAAAACTAAGATACGTTTAGATGTGAGGTTATTTAGATAATTGCTCACCAGTGTGTTGTGTTATTTATGAGTAAATAAGGTGTGATACTACAGTGACAAATTAAAGCATTAGGATGGCTATCATACTTGGATCATACTATCATACTCAAAAAACAAAACTCACTAAATTGCTGAACCAATTAGACATCAAAATTCAGCATATGAAACTCTGATGCATGCTGGGTATCAACATAGTACAAAACTCATTCACGACTCCTAGAATGCATTGCAGTTGATCTATTTATCTAAATTAGTTTGATGATTGTTACCATTGTTGAGGTTTGTATGATGAGTGTTGATGTATAAATCTTTCTGTTTGTTTTGCCACAGTATCTTTGCATTTGTGAAATTGTGGGTTGCAAAAATGATATTAATTTAGTGCCATTAACATTGAAAACTAATTTTAACATTGATTCAGTGTTTTTCACTTACTCTCTTGCTATCTGGGTTGGTCCTTTGTTCACTTAATTTTACTGTGGATTTGTTTACAAACAAGGCTAATACTAATAGACGATGATGTGTGATGTGCCAGCTATATTGTATATGACACTAATGTCACCACACAAGAGTGAGTAACTGTTTTAATTATGTGGTCACTATTGCTTTGTCTGCTATTACAGATAGTTTCATATCTACTGAGTATTTATGCATTTTTGACCTAAATCACAGCAGCGTCCATCAATGAGGAATGTGTGCTGTCAAACATATACAACTGTTAGCCAATCATAGCAGTGGGCATTTACTTCTAAGTCTACCAGATGTTCACCATGCCTATTCAAACAGAACGTTCTGATGAGGGGGGTTAAAAACAGAAAAGAAAATAACCTATTACTTCTAAATTATGTTTTTTGGTGTAAAAATTTAAAAAGGGGATCTCAGAGAACAGTACAAAATAACAAAAAATGCAGTTCATGACCCCTTTAAGCCCAAAATATACCTCAGTTTTGACATGCTTAGAGCGTACAGCCACACAACGTTTAGTAAATTAGTGTTATGCGCACTGTACACATACTCTGCTATATTTCACTGACAAAATTGCTTAATTCAGTTTTGTCAGTGAAATCCAGTCATTTCAATGGGAATCACGGAAATGAACAGAGTGATATAAGATGAAAGCAGTATGGTACAGTATGTTTCTATGGGTAATGATCAAATACAAATTTTACTATTGTAAAATGTTGTGATTTACCAATATGAATCCAATGTTTCAGAGCACCTTGTAATAACTGTCAACCATTTTTGTTTTTCATTTTAGATTGAGGAAATGAGTGAAAACCATGAGAGGGCCATGATGGAGATGGAAGCAACCCATGGTGCCACGTTGGCCACTTTACAGGAAGAACACACTAGAACCATTAAGAGTGAGTCCTGCTTACAGACACATCTATCACACTCCCAGAAATTGAATCAGCTGTGTCTAGTGAAAAACCTAGTGAGCTGCCTACATTGTAAAATGTAATAAGAAAAAATGAGGAAACCGATTGCACTTAAAAAAACTAGGAAATAGGAATAGTATGTTGTACTGACAAATGTTTAGTTAGTATAGTTTACTTACACAAGAGTTCTAGTAACTAAAAAATAACTGTAGAGGGTACTTGATTGTTTACTTTAGGTTTACTCTTGACTTAGTATTGCTACTCACTGACTCCTAGAGTGCATTGCGGCATGAATAAATTATGCAATTGCTTTTTTTTACTGTTGTTTTCATTTGCCAATTTTATTTGCTGTCTTGTGTCAGTGGTAGCACAACAAAAAGAGCAAATAAAATGGTTATTGTTACAGTTAATAAAAATAAATGAAATTGAATTGTTACCATTGTTGTGATTTGCGTGCTGAACGTTACAGTCTGTGTGTGATTCAAGCATATTACCTCAAATATTAAAGGACTGTATCAACCCAATTAAAAGCTTCTGAAGGTGTTTATAAAGAACAATAAAATAGTAAAGGATCATTAGTAAACATAAAATACAGCTAATGATATATATGTAAAGATTGAATTAGAAGATAGATCGCTTTCTAAAAGCAGTGTACTTATTTATCTTTCCTTGAAATCAAATTACATTGATTTCATGATGCATTGCTGCATCAATAGGAATAAAGTTATAATAAAATAAAGTTCCAAGTGCCCAACCAAAGGGAACACTAATCACTATAATGGTAAGTTTATTTATTATTTTTTTTAATCAACATTAATTTATGACGTCTGTTTATGTGATGTTCTCTCAAATATTTCAGTTTTATTGAAAGTTCAACATTTAAGATGACTTTGGGAAACTAGTGAAAGAAAGATAACTGCAGACATGTAGGAAATGAGTGAAAAGTCAATTAAGAATTGCCCCACCTCAAAAAATTTTCTTTTCTTTTTCTTCGGTTATTTTGCACATTACCAACATATTAGTGCACTGCTGCCTCTTACTGGTATATTAATGTTGTTGGTTCCTTTGTGGCTACTTGAATATTTTAAGTAAGCGTTACTCGAAGCAGTGAGTAAATTGTTTTACTTGCCTTGAAAGTAGCTGTAACTTAATAAAACCTAGTAAGTGTAGCAACTAAGTAAAGATAACTAACTATATCTAAGTAAGGTAAACTATTGGATTTTACAGTGTACTTAGACAGCATTATTAGGGCATCATAGCCTAAAAACTATATAATACCATGTAGGTTTGACCCATTATGAGAATTGTAGTGATTTGTGCTGAAAGTCCTTGCTTAACAACATTACTACACACAGCTGAATCAAAACTGTTATTTTTTTTAAATGTTAATTCTTTTTCATCAACGTTTTCATAACATGAACTGGTTGTTTGTATATAGACCTGAAGATGGCACATGAGCAGCAAAACAAGTCAATGGAAGAGGAATTTGAGAAGCTCAGACTTTCACTACAGGTAATGTAGGTCCTCTTTTTTTGATGCCATCATGTGTTGTACATTGTTTTTACCCTTTTCTTTATAACAGCATGTTTAAGGGTGTGTGTTTCTGTGCTGTGCTTAGGATCAGGTGGACACCTTGACATTTCAGAACCGTGCTCTGCGAGACCGGGCCAAGCGTTTTGAAGAAGCACTGCGCAGAAGCACAGATGAGCAGATAGTGGTATTGGTCTTAATATTCTTTTTTGTGCATGTGTGTCCAGTGGTATTAAAGAAGAGTTCATCCCTAGAAAATGTAGTCATTATTTTTTTAGTTAGTTAGTTTGTCAGGTAGGTACTTGTGGAATTAGGGTGAGTGCATGACCCGAGAATGTTTGTTTTCGAGCCCCCCCCCCCCCCCCTTTTTTTTTGTCAACATTACAGTTCTGCAAATTCTATACATCAAGGGTACTTTTTAAAATGTACTGAAACATGCCAAACAGTTGTTTACTGCTTTGTAGTTAATTTATATTTTATAATGTAATTATAATGTAATTTAATTTATAATGTAATTATAAATATAGATTTAGTTAATTATATGGTTAGATGTGGGATGTAGATACTGTACGTTGTAGATCATCTGTTTTCTGTTTGTGTGTGTACAGGATGCCCTTGCTCCATATCAGCATATCGAGGAGGACTTGAAGAGTCTTAAAGAAGTTCTGGAGATGAAGAACCAGCAGATTCATCAACAGGAGCTCAAAATTTCAGAGCTGGAAAAAATGGTAAACTGCATTAAGAAACATTACAAAACAATAAATATAGCTCTGAATATTAAAGACACAACGAAATCCGCATTTATGTTTATGAACTTTTTAAACAGATATATGCATTTAAAATGTATGTGTGTTAACTTGCATCTCTTTTGAAGTGAATTCGGCCAAATTTTTTATTACTAAAGTTGCCATACACAGTTTTTTGATCAGTCAGATATTCTGTTGAATAAGAATGTCCCTTTCCCTGCCAATCAGCATGTAGCTGAGTATGGTTCATGGTGTAACTAAAGCCTATTTAAAAAAAATTCTCCCTCCATATGTCTCACTCAAACTTGCAAGGAATTTGTCAACACAGGACAGATTTCATAAGGTCTTTAAAGATGTACTAAAAAAGGCAGTTATTGACAGATCGGAGCGCGCTTCGCACCTACCCCCTTGCGTTACAGGTAAATGCATGGGAAAAGCTCCCAGGGGTTTCACAATGGGTGCTGGACATTATTAAAGGAGGCTATTCGCTACAGTTTCACCGACTTCGCATGTGGTATATGTGCCCACCCCAGAGTGCCCACACATATTACATCAGGCAGGTCTTACGGTTTCTGTAAACCGGACGACGCCCAGTCTACGCGGCTAAAAGCTGCATCGAGTGTGTTAAATGTGCCCGTTACCACGCAACCACATATACACACAGAGAAAGCAGTCCCCGCGGTCAGCGTACCCCGAGCCTTGCATGTCACAGACACCGAAGCGGCTCCGTTAGTAACAGATCGGAGCGCGCTTCGCACCCACCCCCTCGCATTACATGCAGATGCATGGGAAAAACTCCCAGGGGTCTCAAAATGGGTGCTGGACATTATAAAGAGAGGCTATTCGCTCCAGTTTCGACGACGCCCTCGCCGTTACACGGCGCGCGTCGAGACCACGATAAAGGCAGATGCAGCACACCTGCTACGAGCCGAAGTGACCACTAGATCTAAGGCAACTGAACAAAGCGCTAGTGAAGCGAAAGTTCAGAATGCTCACAACCAAGAAAATCCTAGCACAAGTGTGCCGAGGAGACTGGTTTGTGTCAGTGGATCTGAAAGACGCGTATTTTCAAATACAGATAGCGTCGCGTCACAGGCGATTTTTGAGATTCGCCTTCGAGGGCCAAGCTTATCAGTACACAGTCCTGCCATTCGGTTTGTCCCTAGCACCCCGTACATTTACGAAGTGCATGGACGCAGCGCTCGCCCCGCTCAGACAGAAAGGCGTGCGAATACTGAATTATTTGGACGATTGGCTGATTTTAGCGCAATCTCACTCAATGCTCAGGGAACACACGACCATGTTACTCGATCACCTCGAGAACTTGGGTTTGAAAGTCAATTGGGAGAAAAGCTCGCTGAACCCCAGCCAGAATATCTCCTTCCTGGGCATAGAATTGGACTCGCTGGCAATGACAGCGAAGCTTTCGTCAGTGCGCGCGCTGAACGTTCAGAGCGCAGTGAGCGCGCTCTGCCGCAGCAAGTCTGCCCCGCTCAAGGCCTTTCAAAGAGTGTTAGGTCTTATGGCTTCAGCATCATCAGTTCTACAGTTAGGGGTGCTTTGCATGCGCCCACTGCAGTTCTGGCTGAAAGCGCGCGTGCCGCGCCGAGCGTGGGCGTCCGGTCGACTCCGTCTCACGATCGATCAGAGTTGCGTTACAGCCCTGATGCCGTGGAGAGCAGCCGACTGGTACCGAAAAGGTGTCACTCTAGAGAGACCCTCGAGGGTGAAAGTAGTGTCCACGGACGCGTCCACCTCGGGAGGGGGGGCGCTGCTAGAGGGCAGACCGGCGTTCGGCCTATGGTCAGAACGAGAGAAGTCACTGCACATCAACTGCCTCGAAATGATAGCAGTGGAGAATGCGCTGACATATTTTCTTCCCCTATTGAAGGGAAGTCATGTATTAGTCCGCTCCGACAACACATCGGTAGTGGCTTACATAAATCGCCAGGGCGGACTCAGGTCCAGAAACCTGCATGCACTTGCAGAACGCCTTCTGGTATGGGCTCATCGCAACCTGTGCTCGCTGAGGGCAGCGCACGTGCGGGGGACCCTATATGTAGGACCAGACAGACGGTCCAGGAACAATGTTCCGGCGGGCGAATGGTCGCTGCACCCTCAAACGGTGCAGCTATTATGGAAGGTATTCGGCAGAGCGGAGATAGATCTATTTGCATCTCAGGACAACGCTCATTGCCCATAATTCTTTTCCAAAGCCAAGGACGCACTAGCCCATACGTGGCCCCGCCGTCCTCTTTATGCTTTTCCCCCGGTCTCTCTCCTACCTCAGGTGATAGAGAGGGTGAAAGAGGAAAAGTGTGCAATTCTGCTGATAGCGCCGTTTTGGGGAAACCAGACTTGGTTCCCAGCGCTGATGCAGATGACGAGCATCGCACCGTGGCCAATACCTGTGAGGAGAGACCTCCTCTCGCAGGCGGGCGGCGCGATCTGGCACCCCCATCCCGAGCTGTGGTCCCTTCATGTATGGGTCACCAGGGAATATATGATGAACTCCCCACAGGAGTGATATCAACGATCACACAGGCTAGAGCTCCATCTACTAGACGGCTCTATGCCTCGAAGTGGTCGATATTTGCGGACTGGTGCACAGCCCGCGGATCCACACCCACAGACTGTGGTGTGACAGATGTACTTTCTTTCCTACAAGAGCTGCTGGACAAGGGCAGGTCCCCGTCCACGCTCAAAGTTTATGTGGCGGCCATAGCAGCGTTCTCGAGGACAACGCTAGGTCAGTCAATAGGGAGGAACGATTTAATCATACGCTTCCTTAAAGGAGCTAAGAGGTTAAATCCACCCAGACCGCCTTCAGTCCCAACATGGGACCTTTCTGTGGTGTTGGACGCTATGAAGAGCGAACCATTTGAACCACTACAGGCGGCTGAATTAAAATATCTGTCTCTTAAGGCTATATTCCTACTAGCGCTTGCTTCAGTGAAGCGCGTAGGAGACTTGCACGCGTTTTCAGTGGGCGCGACATGCATGGAGTTTGGACCCAACGACTCAAAAGTCATACTCAAACCCAAGCACGGATACGTGCCAAAGTCTATTAACACACCGTTTCGAGCACAGGTCATCGCACTGTCTGCTCTACCGGCTGTGGATGAAGAGGCTGACGCGAGACTCTTATGTCCAGTTAGAGCGCTAAGAGTCTATGTGTCACGCACGTCTGCTTTTAGACAGACAGAACAGCTGTTCGTCTCGTTTTACGGGCATTCTAAGGGAATGGCTGCGTCAAAACAGACTCTATCCAGATGGATAGTGGATGCTATTGCACTGGCGTACGAGTCCAAGGGCAGGCAATGCCCGCTGGGTGTCAGAGCACATTCCACGAGGGGCGTGGCCTCGTCGTGGGCTTGGTCGAGTGGGATCGACTTGCAAGATATTTGTACGGCGGCAGGCTGGGCCTCTCCGTCTACATTTATAAGATTCTACAACCTGGAGGTTCCTGCCCTACAGGCCAAACTGCTGTTGGTCTAGATATTAACAGATATCTAGACCCATGTTCCAAGTTTATCCAGGCCGTTTACCTGCCCGGATACACCAGGAGCCAGTGTTTTAGGGCACTAATCCCCTTATACGTTTAAACACTATATGAACCCCGGGCTATGGCCCTAGGGTCTATGGTATCAGATCTTGGCATGCATGGCGTTTTACAGGGCGTTCCCCTAGCGTAAGCTACGCAGTAGGAGAGACCTCTCGTAAGAGAACGTACTCGGTTACTAACGTAACCTCGGTTCTCTCAGATAGGGAACGAGTACTGCGTACCTTGCCGTGCAAGCGTGTGCTCTGGGCGCTTTTATGATGAAAAAAACAGAGTGTAGCTACCTGCGAGCGATATTTATAGGCTGGGATCACGCCACTTTCGGCGGGAGATGACGTATCAGGCGCGAAATGCACTCATTGGAGCTGGCATCGCGCCAAGCCTCGCTCGATAGGTGCTGCAGTTGCTGCGGAGCAGCCAATAGGCACGCAATACGCCTCGCCTATGTCTGCTCACCGCGGCAACGCGTTTTACATTAATACAAAATTAAGGATAATTTTTTGGCTTCAATATCTCTCGCGGAAAGGATTTTCCCCTAGCGTAAGCTACGCAGTACTCGTTCCCTCTCTGAGAGAACCGAGGTTACGTTAGTAACCGAGTACGTTTTCAGTTACTTGTGCCAGTAGACATTGAAAAAGTCTATATGCAGATGTAAGTCTATATGCAGATGTACACCGCCGCTCAAAAGTTTGGGATCAGAAAGATATTTTTTTTTTTAAATAGACTCTTATGCTCATCAAAGTTCCATTTATTCGATCAAAAATACAGAACAAGTAATATTATTAAATATTATTGCAATTCAAATGTTTTTATTTTAATATACTTTAAAATATAATTTATTTCTGTGACGCAAAGCTGAATTTTCATCAGCCATTACTCCAGTCTTCAGTGTCACATGATCCTTCAGAAATCATTCTCATTCTAATTTATTACTTTTATTATTGGAAACACTTGTGCTGCTTTATGTATGTGTTTGGAACCTGTGATACTTTTTTCAGGATTCTTTGATGAAAAAAAGTTTAAAAGATCAGCATTTATAATAGAAATCTTTTCTAACAATATAAATCTTTACTATCACTTTTTATCAGTTTAACACATCCTTGCTGAATAGAAGTATTAATTTCTTTCAAAGAAAGAAAGAAAGAAAATAATTACTGACCCCAAGCATTGAACGAGATGTTTATTGTTACAAAAGTTTTCTATTTTAAATAACTGATGTTCTAAGTTTTCTATTTTAAATAACTGATGTTCTTTTTAACATTTTATTTATCAAAGAATCCTGAAAAAAGTATCACAGGTTCAAAAAAAAAAAAAAAATTAAGCAACACAACTGTTTCCAACACTGATAATAAATCAGCATATCAGAATGATTTCTAAAGGATCATGTGACACTGAATACTGGAGTCATGATGCTGAAAATTCAGCTTTGTAGCACAGGAATAAATTGTATTTTAAAGTATATTAAAATAGAAAAAAAAAAATTTTGCATTAACATTTCACAATTTTAAAGTTTTTTTTCCATTTTTTTTTTAATCAAATAAGCGCAGCCTTAATGAGCCAGAAATTCTCCTTTAAAAAGCATTAAAAATCTTACTGATCCCAAACTTTTGAGCAGCAGTGTATTTGTCAACTATAGTCCAGTAACAGTAACAATAGTGTTACCAAGATTCATTTTTTGGCCTCAACAAGGCAACCCACCTGCAAAATAAAGTACTTTTTTGGCGTCTGATATGACTGTACTGATATGACTGTACGTACATGATATGACAAGTTTCAGTGATTCTCCATGTTATAGATAATGAGGAATAAAGCTGTTTGAAATTAGAGAGAATTTAGAGAATTTTTCAGTGATTTATCATGTTTGTCATGTTTTTACACAGGCCCAAAAGAATGTTCTGTTGGAGGAGCGTATTCAGGTGTTACAGCAGCAAAATGAAGACCTAAAGGACAGGATTGACCGCAACCTTGCCACGTCCAGGTCTTTATAAAACATTTCTAGTTATACCATTAAAAGCATCCTAGTTTGGAATGATTTTCAAACTACATTTAAAAAAAAAAAAAGTTCTTTATTGGCATCGATGGCACCTTTAACATTAATGGAACCTTTCCATTTCACAAAAGGTTCTTCATAGTGGAACAAGTTTTAGATTATTAAAATGCTATACCTGCTAAGTGTTCTTTGAAGAACTGTTTACAAAAAGGTTTTTTTGGCACCACTGTAAAACTGCCCTTATAAAATCTTTACTTTTAAGAGTGTATGACCCCTGTTAAGCTACAGAATAATTCTCAGTAGTTGTTTCCTCTATTCTACCAGGCAACTGTCAGAGGAAAATGCCAATCTGCAGGTGTATGTTGAGAAAGAGAGCAACGAGAAGAAACGACTGAGTCGCACCAATGAAGAACTTCTGTGGCGTCTTCAAACGGGCGAGTTGAGCCCACGAATGTCTCCCACCCAGTCGCCCCTTCATCGACCAGCCTCTAGTCCCGGTTCACCCTCCAAACAAGAACCCTTCCCTAGATGAGTGTCCAGTTCTCTGCCGCCTCTCTTACTCTGTCTCTCGCACACTTTTTCTCACTTTTTTTTTGTATTTCAACTCATGTTTTTCATTGTGTATATCTGATTTAATGGAACAGAGGATGCTCTCACAACTCTTACACCATTGACAGTGGTCATTGCCCTTTCTGTTTCATCTCGCCATAATTGGAAGGTATTCTCACTAAATATTGATAGGTTTGATACTGTGATCAAGGTTTGAGTTGGAGAGTGTCTGAACAAAATAGCTGAAGGCAAGTATATGTACAGTCATGTGAAAAAGTTAGGACACCCTATTGAATTTCATGGTTTTCCGTATCAGGACATCAAAAAAAATCTGGTCCTTGGCTGGTCTTAAAATTTTGAAAACAAAACCTCAGATGAACAACAACACATGACAAATTGCACCGTGTCATTATTTATTGAACAAAAGTAAAGCCAAAATGGAAAAGCCATGTGTGACAAAGTTAGGACACCCTTACTGTTAACATTTGAATAAAGAGGGTAAATAACAGTCAAACACTGCTAATCAAATACCTTTGATTAACTGATCATCAGCAAGTTTGAGCGCCTCTATAAAAGCATAAGCTTTGGCAGTTTGCTGGTCTGGAGCCTTCAGGTGTATGTTAACACAATGCCAAGGAGGTAAGACATCAGCAATCATCTTAGAGAAGCATTTGTTGCTGCCATCAATCTAAGAAAAGTAATACGGCTGTGTCCAAACAATTTGATGTTTATTCACAAGTGATAGACATTTCGTCACCTTAGAATTATAAGGTTCTATCTGCATTCTGAGCACTTTCGAGATATTGAGCTTCAAAGTTTTTGTGTTCCATAGACTTCTGTAGATAAAACCATTTTTGTTTTCTAAAAAAAATGCCCCAAATGTACATAGCTTACAAAAGAAACATCAAATAATGTAAATACATTGTCACAGAATAAGAATATGTGAATAACTCATTTTTGACAAAAATGTCAGATAGAACCTTATAATTCTAAGGTGACGATTTAAAACAGACATCTCTCCTTCCAGGAGTGGACGTCCCAGAAAATTCACCCCAAGATCAGAGCGTGTAATGCTCAGAGAAATGGCACACAACCCAAGAACTACACCTCAGGACTCTACAGGCCTCAGTAAACATGTTAAAGGATAAAGTTCATGACAATACCATTAGAAAAATATGGGACAAAAATGGCATGTTTAGAAGCCTTGGCAAAGGAAAGCCTCTTCTATCTAAAAAAATAAAAACATGGCAGCACAGCTTAGGTCTGCAAAGTTGCATCTGAACAAAACAAGTGTTCTAGAATAATGTCCTTTGAACAGACGAGACCGAAGTGGAGATGTTTGGCCATAATTCACAGTGCCAAGTTTAGTGAAAACCTAAAGAGCATATCAGCACAAACACCTCATACCAAAAGACAAGCATGCTGGAGGAGGGCTGATAATTTTGGGCTTGTTTTGTAGCTACAGGACCTGGGCACCTCACAGTCATTGAGTCGGCCATGAGCTCCTCTGTATATCAAAGAATTCTCGAGTCAAATGTGAGGGCATCTGTCTGACAGCTAAAGTTGGGTCAACATCGGGTCATGCAACAGGACAATGATCCCAAGCACACCAGAAAATCTACAACAGAATGGTTGAAAAGAAAAGAATCAAGGTGTTGCAAAAGCCCAGTCAAAGTCCAGAGCTCATCCTGACTCAAATGCTGTGGTGAGAGCTGTGCATAAGCAAATGCCCACAATCCCTAATAAACTGGAGCAACGTTTAAAAAGAAGAGTGGTCCAAAATTCCTCCAGAACAACGTTTATCTGAGGATTTATTTTCCAAATTTTAAGACCTGCTAAGGACCAGATAATTTTTTATTATGTCCTGATACAGAAAACCATGAAATTCAATAGGGTGTCCTAACTTTTTCACATGACTGTAAATGGATAGTTCACCCAAAAATGTAAATGTAAAAATGTCATTATTTAATTGTTCTGAACCTGATGACTGACTTTCTTGTAGAGCATAAATGGAGATTAAAAAAAAAAGGTCATTGTTGTTCTTCTCACACAATTACAATGAATAGAGACTAAGGCTTTTAAGCTTTAAAAGTATGCATAAGAGTCCAATTTAAGTTGAGTGATATATACCGACTACAGTTTAATCAGATAGTTGAGTCAGTGAGTTGAACTCAAGAACCAAATCAGTTGTTTTCATGAATGAAACAATCTGTCTTGTTAGTATGATGTGACATACAAATGAAAACGTTGTCTTTTAGTTAGTCAAGAAAATTGTACTTTAACAAAGTAGTCCTTATGTTGAATGTTTGTTACATGAAGCAATAATCTTACATTATTAAGATTATTTAGACTGATTCACCAGTTGTATAGATCACTTTTAATACAGTGTTATGGTGCTTTAAAAGCATTAATCCCCATTAGTTGTAAGTGCATGGAAAAGACAGACCTGCACATTTTTTAGAATTTCTCCATTTGTGTTCTATAGAAGAAATTCATTCATATGAGTTTGGAAAAACACAAGAGTAAGAAAAGAAGAAAATAAATTTTGAGCTTCAAAATGGCTAAACTAACAAACATGATTCTACATTAGAGAGAACGGAAACAGGAACATTACTAACCCCTTTTTTACTGTAAGACTGTATCGTGTTCATCACAATGTTGTGCATTATGAAGTTTCATAGGCAATTTTGAAAATACACCTTTTTTGTACCTTCTGCTCTGGATTTGGCTCTTGGGCTTGTGCTGAGGTTTTCCATTTAAACAGGACATCATGGTGCTTGTTCCTTAACCTTTGCCTAAGGTCTCAAGCTTTCCCAAAGAATGATCGGAACAACATACCAATTTTACTAGGAATTTGCCTTTTTCAAAGGAAAACCACCCACCAGCAACCTTGTGCAAGCCCAGGCAGTACTGTACTCAATACACCGAACAGGAAAACACAGGAAAACATCTTTATAGGCAAGTTTAGGATGGACATCTGTCATTCAAATGAGGTAAATACTTTGTCAAAACACAATGTCAGCTATTAGTTAGGTAGTCTAGGTGCTTAAATGTCAACACAAATTTGAGTTTAAGATGTACTTACACTTTTTAAGGTGGTTTATTTGCATTTTGTAACCACTATACAAGGACGCTAGTATAAGTATGGACTGACAATGCAGCAACTTGCAAAACTTCAACCTGCTGTCTTTACCTTCGTCTCATGTTTGTGAGGTTGAATAATCCTCATGCCTTCATCTCAACTGTCCATGTTTACAGAAATATCCGGAATGCATTAAGCTGTAAGAACTGCCTGAGAACTTGATGCCACAGTTATCGTTCATGGCTGTTTATGTCCCTCTTCTCTGTACAGTACGTATCATAAGTCTTCCAGTTGCTCTGACTCAGATAATATGCTTAAACTGCAATCATGTGGACACTACATAAAGACTTTCCTGCATAATATTTAACTAAAAGATCAGAACATTACGATGGCATTTCAAGTTTGCGACAAGTTATCATGAGTACCTCAGTCCTTGAAAATGCAGGCTTCTACAGAGACTTATTGTTTATTGTAATACATTCAGGGTCTACAGTGTTAAAGCCATGGTCTCAATACAGGAAGTTCTTTAGTCATGAATAATAACCAGAAAGTATTTAAACTACACATGCGTTTATCTTCCCTGAATGGCCTACAACAACTGTCCTGTATATTAACTGGATCATTTGTATGTGTATATGCACTTGTATTCTTGCTGACATTGTGGTGAAAATCTGGATTCAGTCTGGGAACTTTACAAAGGAGTTAGGAAGTCATCTCGTTCATGAATGTTTTGTTACTTATATGTCCTAAGGGGACAATATACATGTTTTATTTTATGTCCAAGTGTACTTACTAGTGCAGCTATTAGTGATTAATTTTTTTTATGATTAGCATAAATGACCATGATTGATTTTTTTTTTTTATTATAAAATTAATTTATTAAATTATTTGTTAACATTCTTCAGCCTTAATATTTGTACTAACACAGAGAGTGCAAATGGCTGCTGCCGTTTACAAACACTTGAACTAAAATGATGGCTGATTTTATATCATTGTACTAGTGAATTTTGTTTATTTATTCCTGCTCATTCTGGGAGTACCACCTCCCATCTCAGTCAGAGATCTAGCTCAGGTTAGGAAGGTGCATTACAAATGTCATTCACAGTTTGACTCAATACATTCTAAAACATCTTCATGTTGTATCTACAGTACGGAATGTAAACTACACGTATACATTTGAAGGTTGGCGTCTATGTAATATCACACTTGTATTTAAATGTATTTCAGTCATATACAATTACACTGAAAGCTCTGAATGAAACAATGAAATATAAAAATCAACTACCTGTCTGCTGAGAAAAATGCTACTGTTACAATTCCTTTAGTGTCTGCTTGGATTATGTTCATCTCTGCTTTTGAAATATAAATGAAATGAAATCTTTAATCAATCAGGTTTTGAAATGCACTGATGTTTTTTTTTTTATTTTGTTTTTCCTGTGTGTGTCCCATGGACATTATTATGGAGTTTCTGAATGCTGCTTCTATTATGAATAGTTCAGCCAAAAATGAAAATTTTGTCATTATTTACTCGCTGTCATATTGCTCCAAACTTGTATGTTGTTATTTTTGTCCATGTATTTTGAAAAATTCTGTATAAATCTTATATCATCGGCAAACATTGGATTTAATTTGTTTCATCCTTTCTGGAGCTTGACAACCTGTCAACATCACGTTTAACAACATAAAAGTAGTCGTTATGACTTGTACACTATGTTCCATGTCCAAGTCTATCCAAACTATGTACTGGCGTTGTATGGAGTAGAACACAGAATACATTTGAGAATGAAAAGAGGATGAGTTAATAATGATTAAATGTTAATTTGATTTTGATGAACTGGAATACAAACACAAACAGTCTGTCATTGGATATTTATGGGGGGACTGTAACATGGATTGTGTTAATGGAATGTCCTATTGATTGTTTTTTTTTTTCTTTTTTTTTTCCTAATTTGTGTTGTACAGCTTGTATGAGCTTTATGTGTGATCTATGTTTACAACACTTTAATGTAAAAGCATGTCTTAAAGCTGTGATATTATTTATTTTGTTCAAACCTGGTTAGTGTAGCTAATCACTGTTGTGATGCATTCAAAAACTTTTGATGATTATGTTGCACTTTATTGCACTTTGGGTTTAAATATTAAAAGACATTGTAAAAGCATCCTGTTTCTTACAGCTGACTTTTGACAACTCATTTAAAGGAAGTATAACTTTGGAGGGAAGAATTATTTTTAGTTTTCAAGAGTCTGGCAAAATAATATTAACTCATATATTATTATTATGAACTTAATATAAAACATTAATTAATACCTCAGAAGCCTTTTTACTATGCAGTTTTTTTTAATTGTTCACCCACAAATTAAAAAATTACCCACATACCACCAGCAACAGCCCTGCCTCAGGCCATCCATGATGTCAAAGAGTTTGCTTTTACATTGGAACAGATTTGGAGAAATCGTTGATTCATTGAGACATTTATTTTAAAGGGTTTGTTTCTTACACACATGCAGCTTTTCACATAACAATATGTTAATTGATGTTAGGAGACTCATTCTGACGGCACTCATTCACTGCAAAAGATCCATTGGTGAGCAAGTGATGTAATGCCAAATTTCTCCAAATCTGTTTTGATGAAGAAAATAAGTCATCCACATTATGGTTGGCCTTCTTTCTGTTTCACAGAGAAAAACAGTGCATTACAACTTTTTTTTAAGAAGTCTAGAAAAGTGGAAATCATTATTTTTTGGACGTGAAATGCTGAATGATATCAATAGGTAAGGGGAAAATAATGGTGGAGTTTTTTTCTGCTGCAATGGTGTTTAGAGTCTGGAGGTATCGCAGCTGCAGAGCTGATGGTGACTCAGCGATCACCAGAGACGCTTCCTTCAGAGCCCGTGAGGCGTTCATCTCACCCTCAGCTGCAATCACCTACACAGTGATATAATAATACACTTGAGTCGCTTGTGTGATATGTTGCGCCTGATATGGATTTTTCTCTGCATAATGTATTCCTCAGTATTTGGCTCAGCTATTATATTAAACTGCAGGCCCGTAATCACTGATTTTCTCCACATTATCCCAAAATGATTTAAACCTATGCAATAATGGGTAACAGGGTTGCAAATTTTGCTTATCACTCAACAGCAGTTAGCTAATATGTTACCAAATGTAATTTGTAATCACTGATAATCTGATTGTTTGCACTACAATTTGCTGGCTGTGAAAGTTTTTGTAAAATCAATTTGGAAACTTACTTTTTGCATTTATATTTACAATTACATTTAAAGTCAGAAACATTATCTTTCAAGGATCTGTTACCATTGTATTCGGTGTAATTCTTCTTCAGAATTCATCTGTGCTACTGCCATGTGTTTTTGAAACTAAATATTCACTATGAGTGCACTATATTTTGTTTGCCTTTGTTTGCCTAATATTTCTGCAACCTAAATTCAATGTTGGGTCAATTATTTGGCAGTAATGACTTGACTTTGATAATTAAATACTAGTTAAAAAGCATTAGAGTTTGTTGTGGTGGTCTTACTTTGGCACGGGCTTCTCGAGTTGCTTCAGCCTCTGCTGCCATGGCCCTCTGAAGCTGGAGGGGCAATTTAACATCCTTTATCTCCACTCGCTCCACTTTAATGCCCCACACACTAGTGGCCTCATCCAAGGCAATCTGTCATCAAGATGATACAAAGCTGTCAGGACCGTGAGAAGATCACAGGGTTTAGCTTTACAGCTGAGGCATCATTTTAATAGCAAAGAAATAATTCTGGGCTGCGTCTGAAATTGCTTCATATAGCCATTATAAACGATATAGAGGGGACCGTTTTAAGGGTACAACCATTTGTAATTACAGTATGTCACAAAAGTGAGTACACCCCATTTCAGCAACCATTTAAGTATATATTCTCAAGGGACAATACTATTGGAATGAAACTTGGATATATTTTAGAGTATAGTCAATGTGCAGTGTTTATAGCAGTATAGATTTATTGTCCCTTGAAAATTATTCAACATACAGCCATTATTGTCAAAATAGCTGGCAAAAAAAAAATTGCTGACAAAAGTGAGTACACCCTAAGTGAACTTGTTCAAAGTGTCAATATATTGTGTTAGCACCACTGTTATCTGGCACTGCCTTAATCATCCTGGGCATGGAACTGCACAGGTTGTTGCTGGGATACTCTTCCTCTCCTCACGGAGCTGCTGGATGTTAGACACATGGTGCTTCTTCACCTTATGCTTGAGGATGCCCCACAGGTGCTTAATAGGCTTCAGGTCTGGAGACATACTTGGCCACCCCGTCACCTTCACCTTAAGCTTCCTCAGCAAGGCAGTTGTCATCTTGGTGGTGTGTTTGGTGTCGTTATCATGTTGGAAAACTGCCATTCTGCCTAGTTTCTGCAGGGAAAGCATCATGTTCTGCTTCAGAATGTACAGTGCATAATGGAATCCATGTTTCCCTCAATGAACTGCAGCTCCCCAGTACCAGCAGCACTCATGCAGCCCCAGACCATGATACTACCACCACCATGCTTGACTGTAGGCAAGACACAATTTTCTTGGTGGTACTCACCAGGGCATCGCCACACATGCTGGACACCATCTGAGCGAAACAAGTTTATCTTATAGTTTCATCAGACCACAGGACATGGTTCCAGTAATTCATGCTCTTGGACAGGTTGTCTTCAGCAAACTGTTTGTGGGCTTTCTTGTGAGCCAGCTTCAGATGAGTCTTCCTTCTTGTTGCAGTGTGCAGCGTATGGTCTGAGCACTGACAAGCTGACCTTCTACTTCTGCAACCTTTAAAGCAATGCTGGCAGCACTCATGCATCTGTTTTTTGAACGAGTGCTCAACTTCGTTGATCGACCCTTGCAAGCCCTGTTCCGAATGGAACCCATCTAGGAAAACCTCTGTATGACCCTGACCACTGTAGTGTAACACGGTTTCAGGGTGCTACTGAACCTCTAATAGCTTTGGCCATCTTTGTGGAGAGCAACAATTCTAATTCTCAAATCCTTAGAGAGTTCTTTGCCATGAGATGCCATGTTGAACATTCAGTGGTCAGTATGAGACAATTGTACTTAAAGCACATTTTAATTGCTCTAATAAAAGATATACAACTTTGTATGGTCCTGTCAAACAAATAAAAACATAAACATGATGAATAGGATGTGTGGCTTGGCATGGTTAAACAACAAACTGCTGTTATCACTTAGGGTGTACTCATTTTGTTGCAAGCTATTTTGACAATAATGGCTGTATGTCTGTACAAACAACATACTGTTAAAGTATAAGGCTAGAGAATGCCCATGCACAGTGCCCCTATACTGAGAGTTCATGTACCTGCATGTTGTGTGAGATGCCCTCTCTATCAGACAGCAGCTCTGACAGACTCTTTGTGCCCAGAACATTTCGCAAGGTGGTCTGTGCCAACAGCTGTGTTGCATGGCCTGCATTGGACACGTTGGCCACGGAACAGATTGGGTCAAAGACACGAAAGTACACCACACCATCCACACTCACGGTCACAGAGTCCTTTGTCAGGAACTGTTCACATATAAACATATATGCTCATCTTTTCATATACTGATCCAGACTCTTTACATTACAATTAGTCATTTAGCAGACTCTTTTATCTAAAGCAACTTACAAATGAGGACAATGGAAGCAATCAAAAAACAAGTATTAGTTAGCCTAATGCAGTACAAGTAGCAAAGTTTTTTTTAGTTAATTATATAATAAATAAATATAATAACAGATAGAATAGAAAAAGGAAAGAGCAAGGTAGTGGTAGAGGCATTTTACTTTTACATCATGTACTCAGATGCTAAGTCTTAGTTTATTTAACATTCTATTGGTATGACTGTTTAATTTGTCAAACTTTGTATTGTCATAAGGGTTATATATATATATATATATATATATATATATATATATACACACATATACATATATATTAGTAACCAGTTATAAGGTTCTCTGTAACTAAACTTGTTAAAATGAAAATTACATATATAATATGTACACACACACAATTTTTAATGTAAATTTATTAAAGTACTACTAAAATTTTTTATATAAATGAATGCGATATAATATATATTATATACTATAATAGTATATAAAGTATGTAATTATTATATAATACATACCTCTTGGGCAGGAATATCAAATGTCACCGTTCTCAAGTCCACCTTCCTGAATGTATCAGTACATGGTAGCACAAAGAAAATTCCTATTAAACGTATATATAATATACGATGAGGGATGCTCTGTATAAATAACAATAAATTATAAAAATATGTACTGTTTAAATGAGAATCTTTTTCATACCAGGCCCTTTTGGTTTCTTGTCCACAATACGGCCTAATCGAAAGATCACAGCTCTTTCATACTCCTTCACAATCTAAGAGTGAGTCAGTAATGTAAATTGTACATATGGACAGTCATTATTTACATAGATGATGATGATTATGTTGAACAATTGACTGCCTATGGAAAATCTACATATCTTACCTTGATGCACATAAATATGGTAACAGGAAGCAAACCTATAGTGATAATGATGGCGATAAAGATAATGAACCAGCCAAAGCATCCCAGTGAAGGTGGTTTATCATCTGAAAGACATGGAGCCAACAAGGACCTTCAATGAATCATTTTTTTTTTTGTCCAGTTGTTGTTTTTAAAAGCATAAGAGGTAAAAATAATATATTATTTTTTTTGGGAACTAATAGATATTCATCCTTAAATCTATATCCATTCAAATCTCATTTGCAGTTAAACTGCATTTCTAAACTGATTAGAGATAGTTGAAGTGGATAATAATTATTTTAAGCACCTCCTTTTTGTGTTCTACATGCAAGTCCTAAATAGCCACAAAATTAAATGCACAACTGCAAGACATTTAAATTTTATTAAAGAAGCCTTTTGAAATATTACTTGTAAAGGTTGCAATGCATGCCAACCAGTCATTATGTTAATGCTGTGATTGTTTAATCAATGGGATATATAATTTCTTTTTAACCCTAGACTGAATGTCAGGTAAACATATCAAATGCCACTGAGGCACTCCTACTGACTTACCATGTGCTGACGATCATGCTTAACTCCATGTATCACTCAATTTAGAGTGAAAATGTTGCCATGGGGTATTGTCATTATACAATAAATATAAATACAATTCAATTTCAATTTAATTTTATAACTTTTTAAAAATGATTACAGTTATAGTATTAAAATAATTGTAATATTTATTTTGAATATTTTAAAGATTTTGTTTAGAATATAGAAATGTACAAAGGCATACCTTCTATTATATTTCTGCTACTCTCAGTCTCTCTGTCTTGAACCCTGATTACCGTGGTCATTTTGAAGAACGATACCAACTTGAGATGTGTTGCTGCTGACAGCAGGTAACAGAAGCTTGTAATGTGTGCTCACCTTCCCATGAGGGTGTGTCCTGCTTCCCACTAGACCAGGTGTGTGTGCAACACTGAAGGAGAGGAAAATTCTGACTCATTTGATATCAGATGTGAATACCATGAGCCTGAATAAAAGCCATCAACCTAAACCATTAACCATTAGGCAAAATAATATAAAAAACATTTTTGTTCAGAGTTTTTCAAGCCAGGTATTTTTAAACAAGTATTGTAGTGGAACATTTATAATTCATAGATTTGTACACCATCCCATGGCGGTGGAAATATGAGCTGTTAAATCACATGACAAAGCCTGATACATGTCTGTAGTGTATGTATGTAGTGTTTTCTAAACTAAAATACCAATATCATAGTATTGTTGTAGTTATTGGTTAAAGCTAGACCATGTAACTTTTGACCCCCTTTGCGGATGATTGTGTCAAATAATGTACGTATTGCAATTTCCCACAAAACCTGCCATGGTTTGATGTTTCTTGTAAGATCACATTAACATTTTCTTTGGCATTCATCTACATTTTCTTTTAGAAAGTATGTATACCTTTTATGAATTATGTATATATTTGGTTGAATAAAAAACATATAATTTTGTAGTTTTACTTTATTTGATTATCCTTAGATATTATTTGACTACTTTTTGATTATTGTCATAATCACTACCCAGGTAGAAATTTTTCATGATTTGGGAAAGTTTTCAGCTGCAGGATTTATTTTAGTTCCCAGAATATTAAATTATATGATAGCATTCTTTAAAAACATTCTAAAAAATGCTTTTGATAACATTGTTAGAACATTATCCTCTAACATTGCTCAGAAGTCAAATTTTTGTTGAAAGTGAAAACCCAACCTTTATTTGATGTCAAGCTCCAGCATCACTAAATAACTCCAAAAACAGCATTACCAGCTTCACTTACTATAAACCAGATTGACTTTATTTCTGTCATACATTTACAAAAGATCTTTTTGAGATTAAAAGAGGTTTAGATGTTGATGTCTGTTTGAAAGTAATGGTTTGGTTTGATGTCACCATTATTTGCTTTAGTTAAGCAATTTAACTTTGACTTTTCAATGTTTTTTTTTTTAGCTGCTATAGCTGTGTTTGTTATGGCCAAAACAACAAGAGAAAATGTGATCAGATGGTGCTGGCCACTTGCTGACTATCATGTAGTGGTCTAATATAAGCTATTATTTCATGTTATTGACTGTAGTAATGTGTTTTAGCAGCATAAAATCCAGCAGTGTTATAATCAGATAATCTGTATTTCATTTTAGAAAGTTAGAGAATGTTATCCTACCATTTAGGAGAATATTCTGGGAACTAAAATAAAACTTGCTGCTGAAAACATTACCAGAACATAGCATAATGTTCTCGGAACATTCTTAGGACAATACCATTCCTAGCTGAGACAACTGGAGTGCACACAAGCTTCTCTACAGGGCACACCTCGCTTGTCTTTTTTCATCTATTAAACATATCAAATACCCCATGATTCTATTCCCCATGATTCTTGGCCTGGATTTATTATGGCTTCATGCATCACACCTTTGTATTGTTACTCTGTTTGCTCTGAATAATTTAAGTGGTGCGTTCCTATGAATTCTTTGTGTAGTCTTGTTATTGTGTTACTACTGCATGTTTGAGCACCTGCATTCTTGTCCTGGACCCTGTGTTTTGTGCCTCTGCCTTGTTGTTTGAATCTTCATGAACTGGATTATATTGATATTTGCATCTTTGGACTTTTGTCTGTCTTTGACTACGCTTTGGATTACCTTTAATAAAGACTGCGATTGGATCTTCAGCCAAGTCCCAGAGCAGTATCCGTAACAATTATCCTTAAATATTTCAAATTTATACAAAATATAAAAATAAATGAACGTTTGCTAGTATTGCATTGTAAACAATTCAAAATATTTGATAAAGCATTTAACAAATTAATATTTATTTTTAAATACACTATTTTTTTTAACTATTAATTAACTACACTCTTAAAAATAAAGGTGCTTTAAAAGGTTCTTCACAGCGATGCCATAAAATAACCATTTTCAGTTCCACAAAGAACCATTCAGTGAAAGGTTCTTTAAAGGACCATCTGTTTCTTACCTATTTTATAATCTGAAGAATCTTCTTTTGCCACAAAGCCCCCTTTTGTGAAACAGAAAGGTTCTTTAGATGTTAAAGGTTCTTTATGGAACTATTTAAGCAAAAAAGGTTCTTTTATGGCATCGTGAAGCACTTTGTACTTAAACATACTTAAACCAAAATGACAGTGAAGCTTTATTGTTTGTAAAATAGTTGATTTGACATGCTAAATGCCCATAAGGCTGAAAAGGAGTGCATTTTACAAAATACCAAAAACATTCAAATACAGTATTGTTTGCCCACACATTTGTCTCAGCCTTTAGAGCTGTTCAGATACTGTATGTGTATACCAAGACCTCATTAAGGAAACTATGCACAGCTTTGAGTCTCGAGAGTCACATGCAATCAAGACCATAGATACAGTCTATGTGTAAATGATCATCTCAATGGAATACAAATATGAATATATGAACACAAAAACCTTTCTTAGCCATTACGACAGTATAACATGTCTGCATACTGTATAATAGTAACTGTACAATAGTATTAGTATTAGTATTAATAACTGTACAATAGTATTGCTACCTATATCACAACAACCCAGTATGCCAGTTAACTAATATAATTAATTTAAAATGAACATATTTAAAACAAAATGCATTTTAAAATATTTATTATAGCATCAGCTACTGCCTAGAAAGAAGGGCAATTTAAGTAAATACATTTCTTTTCGTGTTTGCTAACATGTGACCAGTATATATGGATGGTAGGTCATACTGTAGGTCATAAAAGTGACTTGAATCTTTCAGAGCCATATACACAATTCAGGTTTTTCCATTGAATATCTCCAACATAATGTTCTAAAAGCAAGCTAAAGCACTAGATGGCATTAAAAAGACTGGACTCAGTCTTCAAAGGGTTGCATCATGATCTTGCGACTGACTTCATAAGCTAAAAAGAGTGCTCCATTGGCAGGAAATGTTCGGATCATAGTAGGGGTCAAACCGGAATACAGAACTCCGACTCCTGAAAAAAAGATTGCAGAATATAAACTAATAGACAATGCAGCAGATTTTGTACAGCAGGTTTCTCGGCAAAGTTTTTAAAGGCCTTAAATGATCAGATTTGCCTGTATCGGATACAGTAGGCTTAGTTAACATGTTTTGCTTTAAAATTATATGAGAGAAAATAATGTAATGGTTATTCTTTGGTTTGTAGACCAACATTGAACTATCAGAGAACTGAATAGAAAGTGCTATTAAACAAATGCCACTATAATGCTGAAATATTGGGAGAAAACTTGCAACAGGTCAAGCTTTTAGACATGAACACTTATCATATGATCCTCAACAGTGACAACAATTCTTCATGCTGCAGTGCATGATGGCCATTTCTACTATGATGTTACCCAGCATGCATTGCAGCATTACAAATTTTGTTGATGGTCACCATTATTGAGATTGATATGCTGTTCTTGAAGTCTGCATGCGTCTAAATAGCAGAAGCACTAAAATACTTATATGCCACACATACAGCAGAATTTGTATTAATTACTTTCAGAGGAAGATTTTGCTTGCATGCTGAGCTGCACAGGACTGATTCAAAACGTAAACAAAAGCTACTACTGGATAATTTAGAGATACGTATATATAAAGATCCAGCATATGAATCTCAACAATGGTGACACTCAACATATGAATTAAAAGCAGAACATGCTAACTAATCTGTTAGTTAACAAGTTTTTTGACTCTACAGCGTGAAAACACTTTCTGTGCAACAATACTGCAATTGCTTATAAGCAAATTACTTGGAATTTCAAAAAGGGTCAGGAGCCCATCAAAAGCAAACACTGATCTCCATGATGGTAGCATAATTTTAACCAATAAAACATCAACATCTGATCCTCTGTAATTCTCAATAACAGCAGGTGTTCATCACTAATGCTCAATCATCATTTAACCCCTTAAGCTCTGCAGCTATTTGGGGGATTTCCACCTGCATTTGGCCTACCTAAATTCAAATGGTTCCCCTATACACATACAATGGAGGAAATAAAAAAAAATGGTTTCATTGTATAGAAAACCATTTAAACTACATAATATCAGTGTAATTCTTTATAAATAACATTATATAGGTTTCAAATATTACAATAAAAACTAAAAAAACATTGGCGCTTTTTGATTTTTTGAAGTTTTTTTAAAAAAAGTCTGTTATTCAGGTTTTGGGTGTCTCAGCTATTTGCAAATTGTTTTGTTTGATTCCACTAGGTCTCAGGATATACCAGAAATTTTTTTTTTTCATATAACAGTTTCTAATGGGAAGTTATTGAATTATAACCAAAGGGAGTCGCATTGCCCCTTTCCCCCCTTTTCCCCCCTAAAAGTGTCCTTCTGTTTCTTTGCAAAAACAGGTTTTATAAAGCACATTACCCCTTAGAATACTATTTTACTATGTACCATAGCACTTTTCATGATTATTGACTGAATTATGTTTCATTTTTATGTTTGCCTGTATATTTACTGAAACACCTACTGTACTTTACTGTCAATATTCAATATACACTCAATACATAGCTTAGCAGATTGTTTTGGTGTCCTTTACGTTTCAAACTAATTATGAGCCGCGGATCCTCTGCTCCCCATGGAAACGGCCCGTTATTTATTCATTTAGCGTCTATTTTGGCTAATGGCGACCGCTTTATTCGTCTGAGACACATATCTACGGTCTGAGAGTCCAAAAACTACATATCCCAAAAGACCCTGCACCGTCGAAGCACCTTTTGTGACCCGGAACCTCTCCATGACTCTTCTTCGCTCTGCGCGTCTGGAGAGGGAGAGGTGACGGCTTTCACACCTCGGAGCAGCACAGCAGGCGGCCGGAGAGTGTAATCTGATCTACTGAAGCCGCTGTCAGTCAGCCGTGAAGACACAGACACCTGTTTGAGCGGTTTTGAGCGCGTTTGAAAAGCCGCGCCCGTGCTTCAAGGAGCGCGTCTGGCAAAACAATGGATTTCTCAGCAATGGAGAAACGTGAAAATGGTCTCGTTTGAAAGAAGAGATCCTAATCTAAAAGATAAAATGGAGTTTGTGGCTGAAGCAGTAGTATGTGGAGGAAAGTAATAGAATATATTATTATACTCTTGAGATAATATTCTGACATCGCGATTCAATTGAAGATTATTTGATCTGTGTTTGTCACACAATAAAATGATTTACATGGTCAGATTCTTGAGAATGAGAGCTTTCTTGTGATAAATTGTCTGTTTTGTGAAAAATATAAGAAATACACATTCTTTGTAATAATTCTTCACAATCGTTAGGCGGAAATTTGTGTGTGGTACGACATAAATTCTAAGCATAACTTTATGTATCATAACTTTATGTATCATAAAACTAAAAGTTATGGTATTTCCAGTAAAGAGGAGACTCTAAGGTTTCAAATGAGACCATATATGGGCTGATACTATATGAGGAAGGTCATGTAAATGAAGCATCAACATTTTGAAACAATTTTTGGAGAGTTTAAGAGGTTAATTAGTCACTTTATTATCTCATTACATTTAACTCTTTGAGGACTTGGGATTTGACTTGAGACTTGCTTGTGACTTGAAAAGAAGGACTTGGTTCCACCTCTGGTGAAATCATTTCATCAGTTCATGGGTGGAACAAACATATGGCAGGACTTTTACTTTCTGACCCCTGGACTACCCACCTCTGCTTACCCTAAATGGTACATATTAGTACTTTAAAGGTCCATTTTAGTACTTTGAAAGTACATATTGGTACCTTTTTACTTTTGTACCTTAGGGTACTGCCCCAGTGACAGAGCTGTACTTTTTTTTTCTGAGAGTGTAAAAAAATCTATTTTTACATAAAATAACTCATTTTTACAGTCATTTTCCTTCACTTTATATTATACGATATATTAAGTATTTTTTATACAGAAAAATGTCTGCGTATTTTTCATAAATTACTTAGAAATGTGTGTAAAATCAAAAAAATAATAGTGATGATAATTTCAGAAATCACCACCAGATGGTGCAAATGGACAGACAGACCCATTGCTCACACCTTTTAAAATGTAAGTAAAATATCCTAATTTAAATAAAGTGCAAAAACCTTAACAGGATTTTTAATAAACGTTTTACAGGTTTCCTGAATTATTACAATAAAATACATTCACATTAAATTAATAATAATAATAATAATGACAAAAAAAAGGCAAAATGACTGACACAGTGGCTGCCAAACAAGAAACGCAAAATTAAATATCCTAATTTACATAAAGTGCAAAAACCTCTACAAGATTTGCATTACATGTTTAACAGAAAAACATTTTACAGGTGTTTTCTTGAATTAATATGATCAAACATGTTCACTGTAAAAGGAAAAAAAAACTTAAAAATGAACACTAACAGATCACTCAAGATCTCAGTATCTTCACTTATTACTAATCAGTTAGATTTTTTTTTATTTTATACAAATGTTTTTGTTGAAAATAAACAGAGGTTTAGATTTTAATGTTTATTGAAAATAGTTTGTCAACATGAAAGAGATTTATATGTATGTGTATGTAAGAAAGTGTTTTCTTAACCTGTGCTCTTGTTCCTTTGTTTTTATTTATTTTTTCCTCTGGCTGCTTTAACTTTGTGTTTCTAAAGCAAATTATTTGAAATTACAAATGCAAGAAAAATCTGATTAGATAATGTTGTATGTATGGCCAATAAAAAATTCTGCTTTTTTTTTTCTCTGAAAATATTCAAAAAAATTTTGAGCTGTGTTCTACATGCACAGAGGCATCATAAATTAGCATATTCTAATATCTAACATTTGTGACGTGTTTATCTGAATATTTTGTCAGCATTGTTGGGATTCATATGCTGATTCCTTATGTCTGTGTGGCTCTGAATTCCTCTCAAAACTAGTGATGTTACACCTGACACAGACAGAGTCTTCGAAGCTTGCATTGAAAATATCAGACACTTTGAAAAATATTAATTTTGTACCTGCAATGATGAAGGAATGTAAATGTCAAATGTAAAAAAAAATATTTATAATATTTATGGGCATGACGCCTCTGATTATTAATAAACTTGATACTCTATATTTAATTCAAAACCTTTATATTAATAGGGTGTGGTGTGCAGTTTTAGGCTTATTAGTGTATCACACTATTAGCCTAGTTAATGGCATTAACTGTAATAAAATAAACAGTAAGTTTAGTTTCCTGTGCCAAGCTTCTGAGTTTCCAGTTTTCGGTGATGGGCAGGATATAACATACAGTATGTTTCACTAGGTTTTGCAACAAAGATAAATACTTAAATCTCACCCTCATTTCCTAAAATCCCCATAACAGTCTTGAGGAAGCCTTCCTGCTTCCCTGCTAAGGACAGAACCTGGATGCGAGACTTCACACAGTCTATGGGGTACACAACCAACCACAAACAGGCACCACCCAAACCACCGCTGAACATCAAGGGCACAACACCTGTCAGAAACACTTAATCAAGAAATATCTTCCATGCAAAAAAGAAAATCATATGGGTTTGCAATGACATGAAGGTGAATGCATGGTGACAGAATTTATTTAAAGGGATAGTTCACCCAAAAATGAAAATTTGATGTTTGTCTGCTTACCCCCAGGGCATCCAAGATGTAGGTGACTTTGTTTCTTCAGTAGAACACAAATGAAAATTTTTATCTCAAACTATTGCAGTCTGTCGGCTGTTGTTAATGACAGTTGGACATTGCAGTGGATCAAAGGTAAAAATAATATAAATAATGTTCAGTTTCTTGCACAGACTGATTGTTTGGTGTCTTAAGAGCTCAATGTATCATCACGAGCCGCAGGGTTTAATTTGGTTTTGTCTGTGTATATTTTTTGACTCTCAAAGCCGTGGGTCCCATTGACTGCTATTATATGAGTGACTGACTGCAACGGTTTGAGTTAAAAATCTTTGTTTGTGTTCTACTGAAGAAGTCACCTACATCTTGGATGCCCTGGGGGTAAGCAGATAAACATCAAATTTTCATTTTTGGGTGAACTATCCCTTTAAGTGGCCTTCCCATTGACTGACCTATGTGCTCTTTGTCTCTGCCCATGTGGTGGGCAAACATTGAGCGGCTGAGTTCATATCCTCCAAAGAAACAGAAGTATCCAGGTACCTCTCGGACTATAGTTGTGGTGAGACCCTGATAGAAACCCAGAGGGCCGTTTGTCCGGAGCACATTTCTTACAACAGACCACACCGTGCTGAAAGAGAGAAAGGAATTTCAGCAAGATATAAATCTATCTAAAACAAAAACAAAAACAAAAACAACAACAACAACCACAACAAAAAAACAATTGTTTTGACTAATTTTCATCGTCTTTTCATTTGTGTGATGTGTAGTTATGTTGTTTAAACTGAAAGTATTTATACAGTACATCATTGTGTTTATTTATTTTAATTTAGGGTAAAAAAATTCTGTGGCAGGTTTCAAAAGTCTTAAGACATAAAAAAAAATCTACTGTACATTCATTTTTTTTTCTGATTTGACTTGAATCACAAATAATCTACACTGGAGAATATAAGAAATAAAAAAATTAAATCTAAAAATAAGATAAAGATAAAATCTTAAAAAGAATAATGTAAAAAAATATATTAAAAAAACATTAAACAGACCTTTTCTGTCCACTGGCGATCTTGCCGGAGGCCTCCATTTCATGCATGGCCTGCAGCCGACATTTAACCAGTTCAGTGGGGCATAAAGCCAGAGACGAGAAGATAGAAGCGACAGAGCCTGAACACGCCTTCTGAACATCACTAAAACACATAAAACAGCTGATAATCACACGCTGAACTTCAGGAGAGGTCACACTGACCTTATAGTTTATGTATAATTTTAATGTTGAATCAAATGTAATATGAATGACTGCATATCAATTAAGATATACTACCATTTCTGAATCAACAGTGAAACCAAACAAAATACTTTTAAATATATTTTATTACATGCAGCATGTTTAACTGAAGAAGACTAATACTTAATTATGATCCATATATAAACATTTTATTAGAATAAAATAAATAAAAATTACAAATTTCATTCACTTTTTTTCCACACTTTTTTGTTAACAACAGGAACACAGGGATGAAATAAACTTCAAAATATGAGTCCCAATGATGACCATGCAAGAGTTAGAGAACGATAAGCAGTGGCCCGGGACAAAACAAACAAGGCTATGATGCGGGGCAGTGGAGGAGGAAGGGTGAAGGAACAGGATAGAACCAGTGAGTCACTAGAGCTGGATGGGTTGATGGTATTTTTTAAAATAGCTATAATAGAATACATAAAACAGGTTGTGGGTCACATGACATAGCGTCTGTCCTAGAGGATTGAATTGCATCATGCATATTGAGTGCACTAGTGAAACATAAGCACATCGGAATTACTGTATGTAGCCAAAAAGGGAGGAGGTGTGTTCAATGCTTCAACACACACAACATGTACAGTATACAACATTAACCGCCCACGTTTTTAACAGAGCTTTTTTAATGATTTTGCTGTATCTTTACAGTTACTCCAGCGTGTGGACAAGCACTAACCAATAAGGACCAAAAAGTTTTTTTGGACATGGCACTATGGTAATATCATTTTGTTCTCCATTAATGTGAATGTGCAATGTCCCAAAACTGACATGAATGTTATTCAGTAATATATGAGTGTTTCTTCAACTATGGACTATTTTGATCCCATGGACTCTCTTGAAAATTCCTACCACAGGATAGTTGTCATTCCCTTCACAAGACTAATCATTTTTATTTGTGTTCTATTTCACACACATCCAGTGGTATATTAAAACAATCTAATAATTTGCTTCAGAATGACTTTCACAAATGTTTTTAACTGCATAGCTAGGTGCTTGATTTTATACACCTGTGTCAATAGATCAATTGATATAGGTCAATAGGTCAATTTAATAATTAAAAGGTTATTAAATTAATAATAATTAAAAGGTGTGTCCCAATTCTTTTGTCCATATAGTGTGTATATATACTGTATACACCATTGTTATTTTACTATTATTTATTTGTTATTTGCCAAAACAACATAACATTTTTTTTTTAAATATTTATTTTATATTTGGCGGCCTTTGAGTCCCAAAGGTTGAGATTCAATACTCTATACCAAAGACATTGTCTCCTTAGTAATAATAATAATAATAATAATAATAATAATAATAATAACAATAATTCATTATGGAAATTATGCCACAAAAGAAATAGGTCATCTTTATTTGTTTAGATGTTCATAGTTGTTAAAACATATTAGTTGTATAATGATAACAGCTATTAATTCATTTTTATGATGGATGTTCAGAGTTTAAGTGTCTAAAGCTTAATGTTTAATAGTACAATGGTATGTCTTATTCTTTGTGTGGCAGTTCACTGTAATGGTACCTCACCTGAGATCTGTACCTTGGTCCAGTCCTGAAACAAAGCGGACAACATTCTGGCAGAAGCCATAGCTCATGAAGAGCACAGCGTTTTCAGCAATGTTTGCTAAGAGGGCAGGTGTGGTGCCCTGATATAGCCCTCGCAGTCCAACCTGTTTGTAGACTGAGACGAAGCAATGGACAAAGCCTCTGTACAAGCTGGGGAAAGTCTGCATCTTCACCTTGGCTGTATCGAAGGGCTGCCCACTTAACACACATGCAATCCCACCTTACAAAGACAAAAGAGAGGCAACAGTGCAGAACATGCCTGAATGTTTTTAAATAACTGATTCTTACTGTAACAAAATTTAAGCAAAATACAAAGCTGTTACCACATGCTCCAGCTGACAGATCAATGATGGCTTGAGTGAGAGGATGTGGAGCCATTATAGAAATTCTTCCTGTAAAGTGCAGGACAAACGTTTTTACTCGGATTCACCCGGATTAGCTCGCATTTACCATAGTATGGATGCAGAATTGACAGGATCAACAGGATACTTTATAAGATATCAATGCTTCATAATATATCAATAACATGTTAATAAATAAATAAATAATAAAGTATGAACTTGTGCCCAGTACACTGAAAAAACATGTAGACATTACAGCTAAATTTAGAACTAGAATATTGCATAAATTTAATGCCTAAATAAGAAGAGGGTATGTGTATCTAACCTGTGAGCTTTCTATTATTAGTCTTAATCTTTAAACCAGATTTAGAGGGAATCCCCCCTGGGAGTCCCTTTGAGCCCAACACTGACCATCTAAACCTCTTGTGCCAACATTCACATGCCAAGATCAAAACGTATTAGCAACATTAAACTCAGCTACTGCAATCTCACATATAATCTGCATAATCGCACAAACCAGGTATTCTCACACTCACCCGCCCTGTATTCTGGATCACTGACTGTCCTGGCAGCTGACACTTCTACAGACTATATCCAATAATGTGCTTGGTTCAAGAGCCTCGGAACAAACCGTCCTGTGAAAGAAGTATTCTTACTACTGACGCAAAACACACACCTGAAGCCGGTACTAACACACACTTCCTCAATCACCACTACAGGTGTGTACATGCCACAAACGCAGGCCAAGGGTGCGTAGGGTTCGTCATGTGGGGGCTTCCTGGAACCGCGTGCCCTGGAAATAAGAGAAGGCGGTCGTGTTGCTGTCATATCCTGCAGAAGTTGTTGACTCAACATTAAGATTGTGACACAAGGTCACTTAATCAAACGCGACATCTGAGCATAACAAATTCCAGGGATACTGATGTGTTATAACCACTAGATGGCAGAATAGACTTGAGTTTACATAAGATTCCAAACTACAGTCGTGGCCAAAAGTTTTGAGAATTACATAAATATTGGAAATTGGAAAAATTGCTGCTTAAGTTTTTATAATAGCAATTTGCATATACTCCAGAATGTTATGAAGAGTGATCAGATGAATTGCATAGTCCTTCTTTGCCATGAAAATTAACTTAACCATTGTTCTACCATTGTTAACCATGGTGACCTGCAAAGAAACGCGTGCAGCCATCATTGAAAAGGTGAGCGCTACCATCAGTCCTGTGTCATGCCAACAGTAAAGCATCCTGAGACCATTCATGTGTGGGGTTGCTTCTCATCCAAGGGAGTGGGCTCACTCACAATTTTGCCCAAAAACACAGTCATGAATAAAGAATGGTACCAAAACACCCTCCAACAGCAACTTCTTCCAAAAATCCAACAACAGTTTGGTGAAGAACAATGCATTTTCCAGCACGGTGGAGCACCGTGCCATAAGGCAAAAGTGATAACTAAGTGGCCCAGGGACCAAAACGTTGAAATTGTGGGTCCATGGCCTGGAAACTCCCCAGATCTTAATCCCATTGAGAACTTGTGGTCAATCCTCAAGAGGCGGGTGGACAAACAAAAACCCACTAATTCTGACAAACTCCAAGAAGTGATTATGAAAGAATGGGTTGCTATCAGTCAGGATTTGGCCCAGAAGTTGATTGAGAGCATGCCCAGTCGAATTGCAGAGGTCCTGAAAAAGAAGGGTCAACACTAATACTGGCTCTTTGCATAAATGCCATGTAATTGTCGATAAAAGCCTTTGAAATGTATGAAGTGCTTGTAATTATATTTCAGTACATCACAGAAACAACTGAAACAAAGATCTAAAAGCAGTTTAGCAGCAAACTTTGTGAAAACTAATATTTGTGTCATTCTCAAAACTTTTGGCCACGACTGTATGTAGGCTACAGATAACATGTAATCATGGATGTTTACATTTTAGACAGGTACACAGTATGGTCTATTGATAAGGCTAATGTAAGAATAAAATTCCCCTTGCACACATATTTTAGTTTCTGTAATGTAAAAATCATTCAAAACAATAGAATTTTTCAAGCATATTGATATTACATAATATTAAGTTATTAAACTATTATTTTTTGCATATATATTGCAAATAAGTAAATTTTTTGTATTTATAATAAACACACCAAAATAAACATAGGACTATGTCTTGTCTTCATTGATTTCCCCTAATTTAGAAAGAGAAAGAAGTTAAAATAGATATAATAGTCTAGATAAACATTGTTTCATAACAGTTTAGGGTCGGCGATTTCCAGTTACACTGACACTGAAAGGATCTTTATTCGTAATAACCACTGTGATCAACGGAAACATCTTGGTTGGAAAGTTAAGCGTCAAGTCTGTTTCTGTTTCTTTTTTGTTTTCTCTCTTTGACTTCGATTACTATTTTGTAACAACATAATTAAACAAACAAAAATAAGCGCGTCTGTGTATGAACAAGCAATATAATGTTGTTAAAAGCCATGCGTCAATATCGCGAGTGTTTTCATAACATCCAAACTCCGTGAAAGTTTGTTTACTAGTTTTTAAAGGACGAAAACACTGCTTGTTTCGCTTTCAAAAGAGCGTCTGTGATTGGCTGTCAGCACTTGTCAATTATGTACGTGGGCGGTGTCAGGTGACATGATAGTGAGTTCCAGTAAACGCACTTAGAGTTTTGGTACACAGACATTCAACAAGCGACAGCAACAGGACTATCACATAATACTGGACTGGACTGGATTACAAAACTTTATAACAACACCAATCCGATGCTGTTCTAGCCACATTGTAACTTTTAAGTCGTTTCCAATGTAACCAAGTCAGTTTAAAGTAACTGCATTTTCTTTCTAGTTATTGTTTCGCGTTTCACGTCATATTTTCTTTTGACAGTCATATGTGACATTTTAAGAGACAAACATTATTGCTGGTACCATGGCTGACGTAGCCCAAAACCAGATGGTCGAGATCGACCCGGACTTCGAGCCGCTCTCTAGACCCCGCTCCTGTACTTGGCCGCTACCGCGGCCGGAGTTCCCCAACCCCGCCGCCGCCGACTCCAACACATCGTCCCCGGCTCCGTCCGTCAAGCAAGAGCCCTCCAGCAACACAGACTTCATCAACAACCTCAGTTTGCTGGAAGAGAATGAGGACTACGCTGATCAGAAGCCTCTCATGCTATGCGGCGATTTCCAGTGTCAGGAGAACTGTATCCACCAGCAGCAAATCCCGAGTCACCAGCAACAGGTGCCCGTGCTCTCCTCTCCGGTGGCCGCTGCTGCTGCAGCCGCGGCAGCCGCTCAGCGCAAGAGCAGCTCGTCCAGACGCAACGCCTGGGGGAATATGTCATACGCGGACCTGATTACCAAAGCCATCGAGAGCTCCCCCGAAAAACGGCTCACCTTGTCTCAGATCTACGACTGGATGGTGAAAAGCGTCCCTTATTTTAAGGACAAGGGGGATAGTAACAGCTCCGCTGGTTGGAAGGTATGTATGTTTTCAGTTTTGGTCTGTACACTCATGCGTTAGTCTCTTGCGCCTTGTGTTATGGTTTTTTTATGCCAAACAGTTCAACTTCTATAAACGCGTCTTGGTTACCATGGTTCCCATTCAAGTTGCGCTCCCATCCAGCTGTTATGAAAACAAAAACGCGTCTTCTGTGAACGCCCCCGTGTCATACGAGCTTTTGGTTTTTGCTCAGTTGGTATTGATTCTTGCTGTACCCTGTGGCCTAATTACTGAGATTTGGGGCTGATTATTATGCATCCTCCTACTTATTGTTTTCGGATTGTCATGGGATTGTCAATAGTCTGCATTCATTGTCGTGTAGGACAGATGATTGCCTCTCATTACATGCAGCACATGGGAGGTGGTGAAGTGCAGTCAATAGTTCAAGTGCTGACCCATGTCACATGCAGGTCCCGAGTAACAAGTGTTTTACAGATGCCTGCTGACAGCTAAGACTTGTAGGATCTTTCCACATTTTTGGGTAGAACTCACTGGAGTTGACTCAGCCCAAATACCAGACCCCCTAAATGCCAGACTACTCATAAACCCTAGTCACATTAACAAAATTTTGTGGGATAAAAGGTGATTTGTTTATTGTCAATAAAGCAGTAAAGTCTGAAGCACAGCTCAGACAGATGTAAATTTTTAACCAAGTATCTTTTTGTTGGTTAGTTAACACACTGAACTTATATGACTAATTTAAACCCTGTATTTCTCCTGCAAAAATTTGCATAACAATGGTAAATATGACCACACCTTGAGGCCCGGACTAATACAACACTCCCTAAAACCCAGACCAAGACAAGACCCCTCAATGTCCAGATTTAGACCAAAACTAGCATCGAATTGATGGCTATTATTAATTTGTATGTCACTTTTTCATACAATATGCCCACTGAAGGAGATTTAGAGGTGGACCTTAACACCTTTTTTAAAAAGGTATACAGTTTTTGTAAAATTCATACGAAACCGCCACCACGGGTTGAATTTATTACAACATTCTTTAATGATGAGAATCATATTTATTTTTGTTTTTCCAAAAACAGAAATTCTATTATAGAAAATAAATGTTATATTAATTGATTTAACTCAGTAAGTGTTGTCAAAAAAAGGCAAAAGAAATGGGGTAAATAAAGCTTTTGAGGTCATGAAGAGTTTGTCAGTTTTCGTACACTCGAAGTAGAGTTCAACATAAGTGTGACTCAGATCAATAAGACTGAGCTTTGGTCATGTTTATGTCTCATTAAGATCAAGACGTCAAACACTAGCTGAAGAAACGTGATAAGGTGGATCCCAATAAATCAGTTTGGGTGACATGATGTCTTACATTGTTGTACCACCGGTATGCCTGAACCACCCTGGCAACCAGAAAAACATGAAAACAGTGCTTTTTATATCCATGGAAACTTCTTCGTTAAGTGGGTCCAAAGTTGTGTTGTTAGGTGTAGTGCATCATCACACCGCACGCTATTAATATCCGCGGGATTAACTGTCAATACCCCCCTGATGTTTGCCAAGTATGCAAGCATGGCGGTCTACACATGCAAGGAAAGATCCGCTCCACCCTCTGATTTTTTGTGTGTCTGTGTGCCAGCATTCCACAATTGTCATGCTTTTGTGCGTCTGTTGGGGAGGAGTATATGCATTGAAGACTGAATGCATTTGGAAAAGGGTGCGTTTTACCTCTCTCACCTCTGATGACACATAATTCTTAGTAGCACAGACAGCACTCAGCGGCTTTCCCACTCTTATCGGAAGCACATCTGATGAACCCAATGTCAAATCTGTGTATATTTGTGTTGTGTGGTTGTAAAATTTATATGATCTGTACAGTGATTGGATGCTCTGTACGTGTGACTCATAATGGGGCAATGTTTTTAAGAACCACAGGAAATTTCCCGCAGGAACTGTTCAATTTTATTCTGATCTCATAAACAATGTGGCGCTGGTAATGATCAGTTAAAGCGTCCCTCAGGGGCACAGCTTCTGTCACTCCAAACCAATATGCTGAAAGGAAGGAGAGGCTCAGATGTTGAAAATCCTCAGTTTTGCTTTATTTTACGTTATTTTTTGTGTTATTTTTCTGTAACAACCAGACACATAAAAAATAAATGGTAACACTTCAGTATTGCTTATTAGCATGTTTATTATTACCGTATTGCCTGTTTATTAGTACTTATAAAGCACATATTCTACATGAACAGTTTCTACATCCCTAATCCTACCTAAAACCTAAACTTAACAACTACCTTACTCACTGTTAATAAGCAGTAAATTAGGAGTTTATTGAGACAAAAGTCGTAATTAATGATTTATTAATAGTGAGAACTGGACCTTAAAATCAAGTGTGACCAGATAAATTGTTAATTATATTGTATTAAATAATATACTATATAAATAATGTAAATAAATACTGCATGATTAATTTGTGCTTTTAAAATGTATTTGTCATTGCATGACCCTTGCAAGTAAAAATATTTTATTTGTTTTTATTTTATATTCATATCTGTATTAATCCAAAATCTTGAAAAATGTTAGCAGGCATCTTTCTCCAGGAATTCAGTTATTTTGGGGAAGAGACAGAGACGCAGGCACCCTACTTTTTGCCAGCTTTATTTTCTCCAGAGAGCTGATAGCCACACAGAGAAAAAGCAAGGGGGAGAGGGGGAGAAATCTATCAGCACTGCTCCTTGCGCGCTGTGATCGTGACAAGAGAATTGAATCTTTGACAGCCCCCTAACACCCCACAATCAACCCTCAGTGCTGAATCATCTGGCTAAATTGTCAGTTCGTGAAGCAGAGAAGAGCTCTGTATTGCTCTGGGCTTCAGTCCAGGGGATAAAGTAACTCTTTTTGACAAAGTGACTTTGAGTTTAATGTCACACCTCCAAAGGGTGAATTCTTGAAGCCAGGTTACCGTAGTCAAGTCCCCCTTTATTCTGTTCCCACAATCCACTGAAAACCAGTGTCAGTTACGCTAGCGCGCTGATGTATTTTATTATTAAGATATTCACAAACTTTGGCATGTGTATTTTATGGTAGCAGATGTGATAAAAGAGTAACGACTAGCTGAGCATAGTTAAATTGTCACGTTAGTTGTTTAGTGAATTTAATAAATAATAATAGTAATAGTAATAATAATAACAATAATAAAATTATTCAAATAATTATTTTATGCTACAAAGGTAACATACAATACATTATATATATATAATGTGTGTGTGTTATAATGTGTATTTTTCATTTAATATATATCTAATAAATCTGAATAATGTAATATAACATTGTTCATCATCGTTCAGCTATATATAAATAATGGGAATATATACAATTTATTAAATAATAATAAAAATAATTTATATATTTGTCGTCATACCTTCTTTTTAGAATGCTGACTGTTGGGATATCTATAGGAGAACTGTCACATTTAGAGATGTATTGTTTAGAGCATTTTCCTTCTAGATTTTAGTGAATGACAAATTACCTCTAATAATAGTAAATTGATTCTAGTGAGGCTGCCATCTCTGAGCAACTTGACATGATAACGCATCTTTTCTCCACAGAGAACGTCCGTAGCACATAATTTGCAATTTGTTAAACAGATATTAGGGTTCAGATTTCAAACCAGATCATTGCTGTGTTTTATTTATTTATTTCATAATTTTTACTTCTCTATTATGAATAAGCATGTGCACTAACCACTAATTCTAGTTTTCAATTCAGAATTTACAGGCACAAGCTATGACAATTCACATGAGTCTGATGCTTTCTGTAGAGAGGATCTTGTGTTGTGTTGTGAAGTTTTTTGTGAATCTCCTGTGGTGTATATCTGTCTGTAGAGTGGTAAACTCTAGTTGCTCTTGCATGTGTTGATTTGGAAAGGTTACACGTGATATGAGGTCTCTGAATGTTTCTAAACAAACATGCCTACACGGTTCGGTTTGATCTGTGCTGTGTTGTTTCTTCGTCTGCTTTTGCTATATCTATGAAACATACGTCACTCTCGCAGTGTAAATATTTGATGCAGGTCTCTGTCGCCAATCACTTGAGCCCCCTTTGATGTCCGCAATTGATTTTCCTGTTGTCACAACCCCGTCTGTCATTGGTTTCTCCCATTGTCTTCCCCTGCCATTCTGTGTTCATTTGGTTTAGCCCTGTGTTTAGCCATTATCTGTTTCACCTGTCCTTGTAATCATTAGTCATCTGTGTCACCTGTGTTTGATAATTAGTTGCCCTTTATAAGTCTGTCTTTGAGTTTAGTCTTTTGTCGGTCTTTAACGTTATCTGGATGTGTGTGAAAGCCCTCTGTGTTCCTGCCTGTTCCTGCCTTGTTCATCTTGGAGAATTCTATTAAATTTATTGTTGATTGTTAATCTCGTCTATCGTCTCGTCTCGTCCTGCACACCCGCGTGACAGAAAGACCGACCTAAAAAAAAAATTCACGGCGTCTTCCCCTGCGTTTATTTTCCGTTTTTTTTGTATCAGTGTTTAGTTTATTTTTTTTTTCCCCCCCGTCATGAACGATCCCGCCGTCCTCATCCTCCTCCTGAAGCAGGGGAACCGCTCTCTCGAGGACCACACCAGAGACTTTATATTCCTCGCCCCGTTTACGCACTACCCGGACAGTTGCCTATGCACGTTCTACCGCGTGGGACTTAATGATAACATCCAGAGGCAGCTGTCCGGGGAGGGTCCTCGAGAGAGCCTCGCCGACTACATCGAGTGGGTGCTGGTGTCCAGCAGAGCTTCGTTGACCGCGAAGGATGACACCAGCCCCACTCCAGACCCAGAACCCAGCCCAACATCACCCCGACAAGCGGAGTTGCAGCCCGAGCCCACCGACGATGGAGAGCCCGAGCCGAGAGCGACAGAGCCAGAGCCGGACCCATCGGACCAGGTGCGAGAGCCGACTGCTACATCCGCGACGGTGGAGTGTGACGTGGAGCAAGAGAGGGCTACAGAGAGCCCTGCCCACTGCACCACCACTGGGGGTGAGAATGAGCAACACTCTGGGGACTTAATAGACTTTTCCACAGAACCACTGACCTGCCTGAACTTCCCACCCACCCGCCCTCTTCTGCCTATGCCTGAGTCTCCGCTGGTCCCGTCCAGCCATCCTGAGTCTCCGCTGGTCCCGTCCAGCCATCCTGAATCTCCGCTGGTCCCGTCCAGCCGTCCTGAATCTCCGCTGGTTCCGTCCAGTCGTCCAGAGTCATCGCTGATTTCGCCCAGCCTTCCTGAATCTCCGCTATCACCTGTCAGTCCCCCTGCTCACCCTCAGTCATCCACCTGTGCAGTGGGCTCGCCGCGGGACTGCCAGCTTCCATCGGCGTCTCGGCTGGAGGATTCCTCAGCTCCGCCTCCAGCCTCCGAGTCCTGGACTCCGCCTCGGCCCTTCGACCCCGCGGTTCCACCACGGCTCTCGACGCCCTCCTCTCCACCGTCGCCCGTCGATCCACCAGCTCCACCGGGCTCCATCGTCTTTCCGGCTCCGCCCTGGTCAGTCGTCACCCCATCGGCTCCTCAGGACTCTGCTCCTCCGGCTGTGCCTCGTCGCGCCGTCCCACCGGCTCCTTGGGACTCCTCCTTCCTGCGGGCACAGCCTCCATCCTCTGTCGCTCCGGCTCCGCCGCGGATCTCCGGGACTCCGCCTCCGCCTCGGGCGCCAGAGCCTGCTCCACCTTGGCCCTCCGGATCCTCGGCGTCACCCCGGATCATCGGCTCTCCGTCTCCGCCTCGGGCTCCTCCGCCATCTGCTCCGCCTCTGTCGGTCGGCCCCATGGAGTCGGCACGCCTTCCTCCACCATGGCTCCTCCCTCCGTCGGCTCCACCGTGGGCCGTCATCATGGCTGTGGTCTGGGTCAGTTCCTCCTGCTTCAGGCCCCTCCTGTTTCCTCCCTGGCTCCTCCCACCTTCGTCGCCCCCCTGGACTCTGTTGACTTTGTTTGTTGTCCCCCTCCAGGGGTACCGTCCTCCGCCCAAGCCTCCTCCCTTATGTACTCTGTTCTTCCGCCCCTCTCGTTTTCTCCACGGCGCGAGGACGCGCCTTTCCGGAGGGGGGCGTGATGTCACAACCCCGTCTGTCATTGGTTTCTCCCATTGTCTTCCCCTGCCATTCTGTGTTCATTTGGTTTAGCCCTGTGTTTAGCCATTATCTGTTTCACCTGTCCTTGTAATCATTAGTCATCTGTGTCACCTGTGTTTGATAATTAGTTGCCCTTTATAAGTCTGTCTTTGAGTTTAGTCTTTTGTCGGTCTTTAACGTTATCTGGATGTGTGTGAAAGCCCTCTGTGTTCCTGCCTGTTCCTGCCTTGTTCATCTTGGAGAATTCTATTAAATTTATTGTTGATTGTTAATCTCGTCTATCGTCTCGTCTCGTCCTGCACACCCGCGTGACACCTGTCCTGTGGTACGTCACACTTTGCTCCTGTGATAACCTATCCTCCAATCAACTGATACTTTTTGAAAACCGTTTTCAAAACATAGGCCGCAGTTCAGGTACATTCACCCCGGCCATCTTAGAAAACAGTTTGGCTCAGAAATATTGTAATTGTAATTTTTGTGGATGTCATTTGTATAGCCGGTATAGTAACCAATATAGGTTCTTAAGTCTTCAGTAGCGATATGATAACTAGAGATTGGAACATCTTATATAAGTTTAGTAATATCTATCATAGCCAAACATTTGGTTGATATCAGTCTATAACTATTAAATTAATGTGATGTGCAAATGTTTCCCAGTGGAAAAAGAAAAAAAGTTTTCAGTTAGTGAAAAAACAAAAATAAAAAAAATAAAGTTTATTTAATAATCAATTAATTAATAAGTTAATAAAATAAACACTCAAATGAGTTGTAAATAAACGTTTACATTGCACATTAGGCAATCACATTAGTTAGTTAGTTAGTTGTTAGTTAATTTATTATTATATGCCATTTTTTAGATTTTTCATTGAGGATGCAAATTGGGTTCAAAAATCTGACCACAACTGTTCCCTGTGATGTTCACATTGCCTCCTGCTCTATTACTGCAAGAAAGGAGTTATTTCCTCGAAGAGCTGAGAACATTAGATGTAACATCATTCCAAGAATCTCATATTTTGGCCGAAAGAAATCTGTGTCTTGCTTGTCAAGCTCCTGCTGGGACAGTGCAGTCAGCCCTTGTACTTGAGTATGAAGGATACTTGCATTCGTCCAAAAGCCCTGACCTCCCCTCTGTTCTCACCCCTTCCCTTGTCTTGCATCCTGGCAACAGCCTCTCTTCTGGCTGTCGCTTGTGCTCACATGGGTCGCTACACTTAATCAAATATGACTCTGCATAAACTGAGTCGTTGGCTGTTATTTTTTAACTGTAAATGCTGTGCTAGGCCAAAGCGACGGATAGAGCGCTCCTCAGTCATCCCCTAAGGCTCTGGCTGCCTGACGCACGCTTTTGCTTGAGTTCAGATAAGGCGACACTCATTAAAGGTTGCATAATGAAACGTTTACTGGAATCCCAGAGCTTCAGGCCAAAGTCTGGTGCCACTTGTTAGTCAGTGGAACTCCTTCAGCAGAGAGTGAGATGGGGGTGGCTCTGCCTCTCTCATGCACTAATGTGACCTGCATTTCCAAACTCAGACCTAACAAACTGACATACAACGGCCGGTGGACATGTAATTTCGGAGCACATTCCATTCCAGGCCTTTAGTCTTGCAATAAACCTCTTTTAACCTTTCCCTTCTTCTCGTCAGCTTGAGGTATTGCTATCCTTTCTTTCAGTCTACACCCTGTTATGGTGAATGTTTTATGTGCTGAATCACTATTCCTGGCATGCGAGTAGTAGCCATATGTGTATGCAAGTGCATACGTGTGTGAAGGTGTTGTGTATGAAAAAACTGTGTCAAACTGTTGTGCTTTTTGAAGGAGCATTTAGTTTGAAAGGCTTGTTTGGTTTACTTCAGACTCTTTATAACAGGGGTATCCAATCCTGCTACTGCAGGGCCAATGTTCTGCAAAGTTTAATGCCAATCCGCCCCAACACACTTGCCTGGTTAGCTGGTTCAGGTGTGTTGTAATTATTTAGGATTCAGGAATCAAACTGCTAACACAATGGTTAGCAGCTCACTGGAGGGGAAGTTTTTTAATGAATAATTACTCAAATCTGTTGTATGGCTTTAGAATATAGCTCACAAGTCTATCACATATTATGGTCCTTTTTCCATCATTTTGGAACCTGACAGCCCCAGTCCTCCCATAATATGGAAAAGACCAGGATATTCTTCAAATAAATCACCTTTTGTGTTCTACAGAATAAAGAAAGCCTACAGATTTGGAATGATGTGAGAATAAATGGAGATAAAAATGACTAAAATATCCTATCCTGTGCCTGAAGGTCCAACACACTTGCCTGAAAGGTCTTACTAACCCAGAAGACCTTGATTAGCCATTGCAGGTATGTTTAATTAGAATTAAATTCTGAATAGTGGCCCTCTAGGAGCAGGATCGGACACCCCTGCTTTAATGTCATAAAAACAAAACAAAATAACGACTTATCTTGGAACATATTATTTGCATGTAAGTAGAGATTACCATCCCTATGACAGAGAAAAAGGAATTAACAAGAGCAATGTTTGATATTCTTCAAGTACCGTGGGATCCAAGGGACACATTTGCAAGCACCGAAAATATGTTCTGCAGACTTCTGCTCTGCCACAAGTGCTTGGCAGTACAGTGTCCAAAGAAATCAGACGCAAGCAATTCATTATCATTACAGTATTTGTTGACTTTCAAATGGCTACACTATTTCCAAAGGGAGAGACATTTGCGTGAAATTTTCAAAGCCCAAACTTGCCTTAAAGTTTACTAACAGTTGTTCTTATTTTGTTTATCAACAATGCGCTTAGGCAAGGCAGTGTATTTTGGGCCGCGTTACATAGCGATCTGAGTTCCCTCACCTATGATGTAAGAGTGCACTGTGGTAAGACCTTCCAAGTAGGACAGTTCCGGCAAGTCTGCAGCAGACCCTTAAAACCATCAGCTGGATTTAAACTGTGGACAAGGTGGAGGGGGGAAGTATTTTGGGGCTTGACAGAGCCAACAGGGGTTAGCATGCTTCTCCCCACACTCTCCTGTGCTCATCTGCCTGTCTGGGCAGGGTGACAGGGTGGCGTAACCGGCCTCACTGTGGTCAGAACACGCTGATATCTTGACGGACCGCTGGCCGCAGCCCAGGGACAGAACATCACATCCTCATGATTCAGTTTAACAGGGTTGGGGATTGCATGAGGTAACAGGCCACAGAGCTGGATGTTGGCAAGATTGCTGTTTGGGTTGCAACATGCTCCCCCATCCCCATAACATATAAATACAAGGAGAAAGATGGCAAATATTTGGACATACATGTCAGACAGTTTTACCACTGATTATACGTTTCAGCAGTGATATAGACATTTGGAGACTTGGGCTATTATAAGGTGACCAGATTTCTGAAATGAAAACCGGGGGCATTTTCAGTCCAGCGGTCAACATATTGTTCAGATTTCCGATGTTATTATCTATAAATTAAAAAAAGGGTTGTTTGTCTATGGTAAATGAAGTTCTGTGTCACCCTTGGCTGTTACCACACAAATAAATTTAGGTTTCCCAGTCAGTATTTAGGTAGCAACTGACTTAAAGTTTGTGGCAGTTTTCCACTTGTAGCTCTTTCTACAATGTTACAACACGGTTGCGTGACTTTAGTCATGTAATATTAACCTACAGGTCAGAGATATTCTGGAAATTTGGCACAGCAAAATCCAGCTGAAGGAATTTTGATCAACTGGTTTGTTTTTTCCGTCTTTTTGCTAGCTTTAAGAGCCCATCTGATGGTGAGGGTAGACATACTGGACCATTTAAAACCAAATAGTCATGGGGAGTGAGTCAGAATGAGTCACAAATTTGTTTGGTATGGCAGTAGGTGAGCACGACATGAGTGTAAGAAACACTGGTCTACTCCAACTTCACTTCAAGACTCTCGTTAAAAGGACACATCATGTGATAGAACACAAGAATTTCCTTGAGTTGGAAACAACATAGATATCCTCTAACATTTATAATGCCAAGCTTCCTCCCCAGTTCACTTGTACCATATATCGAAAAACTTTATTTAAAAAACATTCAGTAATTGTCATTAGGAAGCTTCCTCTTCAGTTCACTTGTACCATATATTGAAAAACTTTATTCAAAAAACATCTACACTATCTACACTAGGGGTGGCACGGTTCACAAAACCCACGGTTTGGTTCGTATCACGGTTTTAGGTCACGGTTTTCGGTTCTGTATGGTTCTTGTTTTTATTTTTCATTTTAATCTTTAACACTCCAGAAGTTTACTTTGACATATGAAATGTAGCTTGATTATCCACAATTTAGGATACATTATTAAAAAAAAAAAAGTTATATCATGTAATCATGCACAAACTGAATTGGACTTGACTTTAAGCACATTATTGAGACCATCTCTGAGGAAAGCTAGGGGAGATTTGATACAGCAAGAGAGAAGACATTGATGACATGCTTTTCATTTATTTGGCAAAAACAGGACAATGTGTATCTCTACAGGAATTTATGTGCCTTTTTAGCACATAAAGATTGAACTGAAGAATTAACTTGCATGTCTACCAACACACTGGCGTGATGTCTTCTCAGATGAACTGACAAATTAAGATGAAATCATGAAATCCAAAATGTTCCCACACACCTGACCTGGCTAAGGGGCCGTTCACATGAAGCCTCTTTTGCGCACTCAAGTTCGTAATTTCAAATGTAGACGCGCGGTATGCACGCTCGTAATGGAAGCGACGCGGTGCGACACGCTCGTTTTTTCCAGGCGCGTACTTGCCGCATCGAGATAAAAACATCTCAACTTTTCAAAATTCCGCAAGCTCACCGCAGACCATGTGACATGAACCAACCAATCAGCTTCATCCTTTCCTTTAATAAAATTGAAAGCACAGCCAATTTGGATGAACAGCGTATCATAGCTGGCGCATCCTCCAACTCCGGGCAGCCTTCCTTATCTCTCCCACTTGCCATTTCTACACGTGACTGCAGCACTCCACTTTTACGGTCTTTATGTCTACACACACCTCTTATTTCGCGCAAAAAGGACACTCACGAGGCTACATTGCGCATGTGTTGAACCGTTGAACCGTGCAATGCACACACGCACCGAACCGAGACAAGCGAACTGAACGGTTCGGTTGTTTTTCATGTACCGTGCCACCCCTAATCTACACTATTATATTAATTTAGTGACAATGTGCATTGTTCTGAAAGCCACAACAGTTCTGGCTTTGTTTAGAACTATTTCCGTCTGTGACATTGAGCAAAAACAGTTAATTGACAACTGACAATATTGTGTCCAAAATATAACACAATATTAACTTATTGATTTTATACAACAGTTCAATAAACAAACAAGATCTCATTTGCAATCATGCTGATATTCAAGAAATAAAAGCAAATTAAGGTGTTAAATTGACAGCTATAATTTGTTATTGAAAAAAAAATCATTCTTTTTTTTAACTGAGCAAGAATGCATTAAAATTTATCAGAAGTGACAATAAAGGCTTTTACACTGTTACTTAAAAAACTAAAATGCTTCGTTCTAGTCATCAAACATTCTAAAAAAAAATATTAAAGTTTACCAAAAAAATATTAAGCAGCACAATCGTTTTAACACTGATAATAATAATAAATATTTCTTGAGCAACAAATCAGCATATTAGAATGACTTCTGAAGGATCATGTGCCATTGAACTGGAGACAAACGTTGACACTTTTTTCGACCTTGTATACAGGCAGTTTTGTATGTATGTAGGTCAGCACAATATTATGGCAATATAATTGGTGTATAGGTGTGGAGAGCCGAGCCATGATGAAAATAAAATTGCTTTGTGCACTTTTCCAGCAGAAATGATGTTTGTCATTAGGCAGCGCTCCTTCAGAAGAAGATTGAGCTGTCACGTCACATTTCCTGTTAGAAAGAAGAGGTTCATCTGCTGCTGAGTGACAAATGAGGGAGTCAGACCGATAAGAGCAATGGACAGGACCACCCAGATTGATCACAGGGGCCACCACTCACTAAGCTACACTTTGCCCCTTTTTGGGTCATTTTTGTGCATGGAAGTGAAAGAGAGAGAGAAATATGCGTCTTCATGCCAGTATTTGTGTGTGAGTATATTGTAGCCGTCACTTTTATGAGCCCGCCGGCTGCCGAGGCCCCAAACCGCAGGCATTACCCTCTCTACTGTTGTGCAACTCCTGCCCTAAAGCGATTATACATGGTGCCTGTCAGACTGGCCCACTATTATGACACATAGACACAGATTGACTGGCTCATGCTCACATAAACACACTCTCACACACATAGACATGCCTTTACACACAATATTCAAACATTGACCCACTTCCGTGCCAAAAAGCCTATCAAGTAATTCATCTTGATTTTGTTTTAAGATTGCTAGAGAATAGGGAGATGTTACGCTTTTGTTTTTATCAGGCATACACTGTGGGATTTCATTTACATGTCTACATTTGTGTCTTCCTGCTTTTTTTTTCAAGAACAATTTGTGTAACTGGTTTTACAACAACCTCTAAAGAGCCCTATGTTTACAAACAGGGATGGAATCAGAATTTAGTCATACGAAAAATGGGATTCATACTGTGGAATCTTATAGAATTTGGCTAATTTTTGATGAATAAATATAAAAAAGAAGGTCTGTATAATTGGTAAAATTTTGATATGGACAAGTGTATGTACATTTAAAAGTGAAAAAAGAGTACTCAAAATAAATGTTTGCTTGAAGAAATTGTGACAGAAATATAATACTATTTTACTGTACAGTACAAAGTCTTTATTTTGTTTTAGGGGTATTATTCCCATAATTTATATTACTACAATAGCTTTCTCCCCAGGCTGGTACAAATGGCTCGATTAGTTCTGGGTTTGATGAAGGTCCGCCTTCCGAAAAACAAAATGTGTTGTGATTGGTTAGCAGCTTAGACGGCGTTTCAGTACTGCCATGCCCCGTCCTAAAGCAGCAAGTTCCGTGTACAACTGAGCAAGCTAGAATAAAGTGATTGGACATTTTTCTTACAAAACACATCGGATCGTTAAAGCCAAGGAGGCTTTTACTGACCCCTCCGGTGCCATTTATTATGGATCGACTTGTTTTGGACTGATGGAGAGAAACACTTGTCTATTCTAAAGCTTGGGAGTGCCATTATTATTTTTAATATAACTCCAATTGCTAGGGGTGTAACGATATGCCTAGGTCACGATACAGTACGTATCCCGATATTGGGTTCACGATACGATACATATCACGATATTTTGAACAAAAATTAAAACATGAAACTGAAAATCAAACAACAGATTTATTAAAAATAAATAAATAAACAAATTTCAATAGCTTTCTTAGTTTTACATACAAGGTCACATTTTAAGGTTTAATAAAAACCTTCTGTATTAAAATTAACAACTGATAAGGTCTGTCACTGATTTTTTTTTTTTTTTTAAATTTAACATGATAGTGATAAAATTGTCAAGATGTCAAATTCTTTAAACCTGCTAGTGATGCAAGATTCTATGTGTGTGCGAAACAGAGTCCTACCTGACGGGTGAACCGCTATAACTGACGTAAAGGTGGAATAATATTTATCTGTCAGGTGCAGTGCAGGTGACATGCACTGGTATTTGCTCTTTGGACTCAATCCGGTACACGCTGACGCTGCTCTCAAAAGGTCCCGTGCTTGTGTTCGCGCTCTGTCTGAAGACCGTTTAAAAGCCATTTCACATGGGACGCGTCAAGCGGTGGAATCTCAGCGCTGCCTTCTCTCATAGTGAAAGTGTTTTGCTGTCGAGCTGGTGATCGCAACGCGGTCTCGGGGTAAACGTATTGCAAACAACAAGGTCTCATTTTACTTTACAAAAACAAAATAAATAAAACGTAATGAAAATACTATGTGTTATTTGCTATTTGTCATTTTATGGGACAATGACTAGCGTGGTTTTCATGTCAGACACAGTTTACTATGACATTTTACACATAATTGTATTTTTACTGCGCAGGCTATACTACACACATTTTCTGAATTTTTTTTTTTCTTTATTAATAGACTTTCTCCGTATTTTATGGATCATACAGCTCCGAAATGTTGCCATACTGCTAACTTAAATGAGGAGGGAGGGTCCGCAATCTCTGGGTTGGTTGCCATGTTTCCTCACGTTCTTCTTCAACTAGCTCAACTTTTGCAGGCAGGCGTCACATGATTGGAAAGGTAGTCACGGGGTGTGTCGCGATTCTCCCTTATCACACCGCGACACAGGATCGTGGATCTGAGTGTCGTGATTTCGGTTTCATATCGCGTATCGTTACAGCCCTACCAATTGCATTCGTCTGAAAGAAGGAAGTCATATACACCTAGGATACATGGAAGGTGAGTAAATAATACGCTACAGTAGTGTTGGTCCTATCGCCGATACATGATATTATCATTATTGTGCTAATTTATTTAATAATTTACATGCCCGAAACCAGCTTCAGCATAAGGCTAGTGAAGCTATCTACACTGTATGATGAATAAATCTCTTACCACATACTGTACACGGCGCGGCTCCGACGCGGCAACCGATGATTGTCACTCTAGTCAATGCTTGTGTTTACATCAGCTCCGCATGTGTTTCGACCCTCTATACTGCACGTCAACAGCACGGCTCCAGCACGGCTCGCTGAAGCATCCCAAAAGCGGTCAATGCTACATCACTAAAGTTAGGCGAATCCCCCACCTCGTCCCTCCCCACCCGCCAACAATTTGAATTTCCGTAGGCAGGATTTATTTGAATGATATTAATGGACCGAATTGTGACATCATAGCATCCGGAAAACAAACACTGTAGTCCAAAGGAGCTGTTCGTTGTAGTTCTTGAAAAGGGATTTTTTAAAAACTGAATATCTCCCTTTGGAGTGGACTTTGAGATTTGTAACTTTGCAGATGTTTTTATGCCCAAACATACACACCACACACTGGCTAAAATTCAAAAAGTGAAAAAGCATAATAAGACCCCTTTATATTTGTCATAGTTATGTCAGTTTATGTCATTGGTTTTTCCCATTTGTCTTCCCCCTGTCATTTTGTGATCATTTGGTTTAGTCCTCGTTTGTGTTATCACCGTCACCTGTGTTTAATTATTAGTTACCCTTTATAAGTCTGTCTTTGAGTTCAGTGTTTTGTCGGTCCTTAACGTTACGTGTTGTGAAAGCCTTCAGTGTTCCTGCCTGTTCCTGCCTTGTTCCTTTTGGAGATTTATTAAATATATTGTTATTTGTGAATATCGTCTATCGTCTCGTCTAGTCCTGCACACACCCCTGACAGAAGGACCGACCGCAACAGTTCACGGCGTTTTACCCCTGCGTTTTGTTTCCGTTTTGTATCAGTGTTTGTTTTGTTTTTTCCCTATGGAACCCGCCGTCAGAATCATTCTTCTGGAGCAGGGGAATCGCTCTCTCGTGGACCACACCAGAGACTTCGTGCAACTTGTACCATTCACGCACTACCCGGACAGCTGTTTATGCACGTTTTATCGTAAGGGACTCAATGATACCATCCAGGCGCAGCTGTCCGGGGAGGGTCCGCGAGAGAGCATCGCCGATTTCATCGAGTGGGTGCTGGTGTCCAGCAGAGCTTCGTTGACCGCGGAGGATGACACCAGCCCCACTCAAGACCCAGAGCCCAGCCCACCATCACCCCGACACGCGGAGTTGGAGCCCGAGCACACCGCGGAGGAGGAACTAGAGCCGCGAACGACAGAGCCAGAGTCCTCCACGGATGATCAGGCGCGTGAGCCGGCCTCTACTACCGCGACGGTGGATTATGACGTGGAGCAAGTGAGGGCAACGGAGAGCCCTGCCCACTGCACCACCGCTGAGGGTGAGATGGACACTAACTCTGGGGAATTAATTGTCTTTTCTGAAACTATGGACGATAATTCGGATTTAATAGACTTCTTCTCGGATCTTGCCCAAGACAACTCATGTGACTTAATTGACTTTTTCTCTGAGCCACTGACCTGTATAGACTTCCCTCCCACCCGCCCTCGTCTGTCTGAATCTGCCTGGTCCCCGCTGGTTCCGCCCAGCCGTCCTGAGTTCCCGCTGGTTCCGCCCAGCAGTCCTGAGTCCCCGCTGGTTCCGCCCAGCCGCCCCAAGTCTCCCAGGTCAGCAGTCAGTCCCCCAGCTCACCCTCAGCCCAACACCTGTGCAGTGGGCTCGCCGCGGGACTGCCAGCTTCCATCGGCGTCTCGGCTGGAGGATTCCTCAGCTCCGCCTCCAGCCTCCGAGTCCTGGACTCCGCCTCGGCCCTTCGACCCCGCGGTTCCACCACGGCTCTCGACGCCCTCCTCTTCACCGTCGCCCATCGATCCACCAGCTCCACCGGGCTCCATCGTCTTTCCGGCTCCGCCCTGGTCAGTCGTCACCCCATCGGCTCCTCAGGACTCTGCTCCTCCGGCTGTGCCTCGTCGCGCCGTCCCACCGGCTCCTTGGGACTCCTCCTTCCTGCGGGCACAGCCTCCATCCTCTGTCGCTCCGGCTCCGCCGCGGATCTCCGGGACTCCGCCTCCGCCTCGGGCGCCAGAGCCAGTTCCACCTTGGCCCTCCGGATCCTCGGCGTCACCCCGGATCATCGGCTCTCTGTCTCCGCCTCGGGCTCCTCCTCCATCAGCTCCGCCTCTGTCGGTCGGCCCCATGGAGTCGGCACGCCTTCGTCCACCATGGTTCCTCCCTCCATCGGCTCCACCATGGGTCGACATCACGGCTGCTCTCTGGGTCTGGCTCAACCTCTCCTGCTCCGGATCCCTCCTGTGTCCACCCTGGCTCCTCCCACCATCGTCGCCCCCTTGGACTGTCTTGTTTTCCACTTGGACTTTTGCTTTGGTCCCCCTCCCAGGGTTGCGTCCTCCACCTAAGCCTCCTCCATGGACTCTGTTTTTCTGTTTTGCTGCCCCTCTTCTCTGTTTTCTGTTTCTGTTTTGTACGGCGCGAGGACGCGCCTATGCGGAGGGGGGCGTAATGTCATAGTTATGTCAGTTTATGTCATTGGTTTTTCCCATTTGTCTTCCCCCTGTCATTTTGTGATCATTTGGTTTAGTCCTCGTTTGTGTTATCACCGTCACCTGTGTTTAATTATTAGTTACCCTTTATAAGTCTGTCTTTGAGTTCAGTGTTTTGTCGGTCCTTAACGTTACGTGTTGTGAAAGCCTTCAGTGTTCCTGCCTGTTCCTGCCTTGTTCCTTTTGGAGATTTATTAAATATATTGTTATTTGTGAATATCGTCTATCGTCTCGTCTAGTCCTGCACACACCCCTGACAATATTATAGACATATTTAAATGAAAGAAAATGGAATATGGAAAAATAAAACAATTTTAGGGAAAAATATTTCAATGGTCACTAAAAATGTAAGTTTAGGTAAAAAACAACAACAACTGTTTTAGTTTTAATATGTCAATTAGTTAGACATGCTTTGATGATTTGATTACCTAACTATTAAAAAAAAAAACAGAAGCAGGGAAAATTTAAACATGACAAAATTGGAATCCAGTAAAAAAAAAAAATAGATCAAAATAATAAAATAATAATACATAAAAAATAAAATGGAATTGGGAGGCGGGGGGATAAAACTGTTTTTACCAGCCCTACTTTTGACTGTAGCCTGTTTTCACTGGTTGGTCTGAGCTCTGTGTGTGTGGTGGCTGTTTTTATGATAGTGAATTCCTGGGTTGAGGCTGAGCCATTTGGGCAGATTAAACGTGTGCCCACATGTGCGCTCCGTTTTGTTTCAATGAATCATTCATGTCGTGTTGGCCTGCCGACTCACTGAGGCTGAACACAACACAGTAGAGTGAAAACAAGTGGCGGGATTTTTAAGCCTCGTCGCTCTCTTTTTTTTTTTTTTTCTGCTTGTTCGGTCCATGTTGTTGATGTTTTGGTGACAAATATTTCCATGCGTCAGTCTCTTCCTGTCACAGGTGCTGGGGTTTCTGTGACTCATACAAAACTAAGACTGAAAAGCTGGATTGACCTCTTAATGTGTGTCTGTAGTGTACATGTTCATATTATAAATGACTGTAATTTGCATTGAATGTAGAATAAATCCAAAAACAAGTTCATAAAGTACAAAAAATTACATTCCATAAGCAAGTTCAAACTGTTTCCTGCTAATATGCTACTATTAATGTACATATATATTACAAATCTGTGTAATGTAATTAAAAGAGTAGTAACTTTAAAGACACAAGTCTAAGACCTCTAGTGAAAAAATACATTTAAAATGAATTATAATTGAATAAAGTTGAAGCTATGTGGCAGTGTGCTGGTGATGTCATCACTGAAGGAGAGAGTGCTGACTCTGACGCCACATGAGTGGCTTCTTCCTGTTCTCCTGTTTCCTCCAAATCACCTCCCAAGCCTTCCTTTCATCCTTCCCTTTCTTAACCTCTTTCCTCTTCCACATTCCTCGACTCCCACAAGAAACCGTCGGAATGTTACAGCAGTTGCAGTGGAATCTGCATGATAGAGCTTTTGGCTGATGCTTCATGGAAGTCAAGATTGATCGAATAAAACATGCAATTAGATCTGGCCTCTGATTTGCACACGTCTTTACTTGATCTGAACCAGAACTGCTTGTTCTGCTTATGTTACAAATCATTGCATTTAGACACTAAATCTTTTTATTCTCATTTATATATCTGCAGCTATCTCCTCTTAATAATTAATAGTTATCGTCCTTACTGTAATACAATGTTATTTTAGTATCATTATATACTCTTATAGTATTTAATAATTCTTTTTTAAATTAGCTTTTATTTTTACATTTTTTGTTTTAATTTTAATGTTTATTTTTAATTTTAATTTACTATATATATATATATTCATATAATACCTTTAGCCTTATTTTATTTCAGTTTTAGTAATTTTAGTACTTCAACTTAACATTAAAGGCAACATTTCTAATGATAACTTTTATCTAATATACTATATTTTATTTCAGCTATTAAATAATTTGTAGTGGTTTTAGTTTTAGTTAGTGGTTAACTGATAGTGTTGAGGCCGATATATCAACTGATATTTGAGATTTTTTCATTATCGACTTAACTGATCAGTTTTTTTAGAAAGTCTCCCTTGTCTTCCCTACCTTTAAACAAAGAAAGTAAAATAAAATAAAATAGTAGAAAAATGCCCAAGTTTCTGGTCCACATTCACTTCCAAAGTTTTTCCTTTTGGTTTCCCTCTTACACTAAAATATCTTCTTTTATGTTCAACAGAAACTTCATAAACAATATATAATTTCAAAATTAAATGCGTTTGATTGGAGTAAAATATGACAGACATTTCTTCAAAGTCTGTGGCATTTATTCTAATAGTTTTTTTTTTAAACAATGCACCTATAAATATTTTACTTACTTTATATTTTACATAAAAAAGTAATAATGTACAAAGAATTGCACTTCCTAAACTTGCCAAAGAACACAATTACTGACTGTAGTTGAATACCTGTTTGACTACTTCCTGTTGCTTAAAATAAGCCCTCTCTTCACTCAGTACCCTTTATTTACCCCCAATTCCCTTCCATATTTCAAATTATTTCACCTTAAAGTACTTTATAACATTTGTATATAACTGTAAGTTTGGATGTGGCTTATAAGCTCAGACAGATCCACTCATACACAAGGCATCTGGTATGATTTCACAAAGCAGATGGACATATTCAATGCAAACCAAGCATTGAGTAATTAGGTGAAGTCTTTTTTCCCCTCTTACACATATAGTGGCATGACAAGCTTAAGCAACACATTGTTAGTCATTTATTTGCGCAACGACACATTCATTCAACTTATTGTCATCAGCCTTCTATTGTATAGTGCTGACTATCTCACCTCTAAAGAGACCTGCGTTGTTTGTCATTTTTAATTGATTGTACTAAAATAATTAAAGATGATGCAGAGTGAAGCAGCAGCATTAGCCTCATATTTGTTGCATGAGGTCATTATCTAATAGAGCTCACATTTAGAAATGTGCTTTATCTAAAACCCTGCCGGCCAACCACTCATAGTTCAAACTTGCATGACCTCAGATGAAGTTTAAGAAGCGTTTAAAGTGAACGCATGTCAGAGATCATCACTCTTGGTACCATTAGCATTTTCCTCAGCATGATCATAGTACACAATTCCAACGATGATGGGCTCAAATTTTCATATTTGACAAATTAGTTGAACAGTTATTAGCACTCTCACTCTAAACTGTAATCCTTACTAAAACCTTTCAGTCCAACCACCCACAGTTCAAGGTTGCGTGATAGTTAGCATCTACGGCACTCAAATAAGGTCTCTTGCGGCCTGGCTGCAATAACACCCTAGAGGCAGACATATGTCAGGCTACACTTGTCCACTGTACCGTAACGTAACTGTAGCTAACACTCAGACCCTCCTATGAAACCCCACCTTGCCACAAATACATGAAATAGTCTTTATCCAAGCACAGAAAAATACACTTTCTCCTGAGCACACTCTAAAATATCTCCCTCCTTGACTGCCACAAACGTGGCTTTGTCTATGCACAGTGCCATTCAGTACAACCATTGGCTATATGGATTCTAATACGATATGTGCAGCCCAGAGGATGCAATTAAACATCATCTGAAATCACTTAAGTAGTTTTAATGCTTGTTAATTGTGTAATTTGGGTGTAGAAGCAGTACACATGGCAGTGTTAAGGTACGTGTAGTACAGTGTAGTTATAAGTAGGAGAAAAAAAATGTCTTAGTGGCATGCTAGCTGTACAGTTCTGTACAGTTATTATATAGTCAAGAAATCAGTAAAAAAAAGTAACATAAAATTAAAATAACCAGTTACTTTGCATACTAGCATAATACTTGTAACCTGAGAGATTTCTGTCCTTCCATTGGATCCATTCAATCAAACTTTATATCTTCAAAAATTAATGAAGACATCTCTTATGAATAAGAAGTATTCATAGGGTCCGAGATATGCCAAAAAAACAATCGGCACTACCAACCTTTCCACAGATAAACAAACAGTGTTCCAACCAATCAGCGTCAGGGGTTTGGTGTTGTGGATTTTCGCTCCGCCTCCCTCACATCCCTGCACCAGTAGGAAAGTCCACAACACCAAACTAGAGATGCTCCGATCAGCATTTTTGGGGCCGATCACCGATTACCGATCACCAAGATCATGATCTGCCGATTGCCGATCACTGCCGATCACAGAATGGCAGGAGAATGGGAATCTTTGATCTATAATCTAGCAGAGTTTGCACCATTTGTAGAAATGAAACTAACTCTAAATTAGCTATGTTGAAAAAAAAAAATCTAGAAATAGGCTACAGTCAAGATCTTGAAGAACCAACAAGTTAGGGTTGGAGACGATAGTATCGTGTATTGACAATCGCCAGTTGCTGATGCCTTCTCTGCTGAAAAAAAAAAAAAACAGCATACTGTATGCTGCTTAGGTATGTTTTGGTGCTGGGATGCTGGTTTAAGCTGTTTTATGCTGGTCCTTTGCTGGTTTATGCTGGTCATGTTGCTGGTGAAGGACCAGCATTAACCAGCCAAATAACCAGCAAAGGACCAGCTAAAACCAGCATCCCAGCACCAAAACATACCTAAGCATCATATGCTGTTTTTTTCACCAGGGTTTGACGATAGCAAGACGGTTATTATTCTAGGATGCTTCAGAAACTTGTCGTGACATTAACAAACGCATAGAGTGGCCACGTCGCCTTAACGCTCCGCATGGGGAAGAGATTTATTAGGGCCCGAGCCCAAAAGGGCGAAGGCCCTATTGTTCTTCTAAGGGTTCTTATTTTTTTTTTTTTTTTACACCTTCCGGGCACTTTTGGGGGCCTTAACATACTCAAAAACTCTTGAAAATTTGCACACACGTCGGAATCTGCGGCCATCAGGACGCCACAGAGGCTGGGACCCGGGCGTGGTTCAGGGCCTCTACAGCGCCCCCTGGAACACAGTTTGAAAACTTGATGTACTGCGCACACATACTTGCACGTACTGATATGAAACTCGGTACACATATAGATCTCACTAAGCCAAACGACTTTTGTACTCTATGTCATAGGCTCCACGCAACAGGAAGTGAGATATTTAGGGCTGTTTAAAAAGCGCATGCTCTGGAATTTAACGTACTCCTCCCAGGAATTCCATTGGATTGTCACCAAACTCGGTCAGCATGATCTCAAGACATTGGGGACGCTAAATTGCGAGGAGATTTTTGATATCTCGAACGGTTTGGCCGTGGCAAGGCGACAAAGTTATGGCGAGAAATGAGAAACAGGAAGTGTCTAATAACTGTTGCACACATTGCCTGATTCTGATGAAACTTCACCAGTTTGTTCGTTGTATGATGCCGATTCAATAAATGTGACTATTATGAGTCAAAGTTATAGCGCCACCAACTGGGAGCAGGAAGTGTGTCATTTTCAAAATGCTTTGATATCAGCCTCTTAATTTTACTCGATTTTCTTTAAACTTCATCAAAATCATGTCAAAACACGACCGATAAGAATATGTAAAGGGGTCGATGATAAATCGAATGCTGTTGCCATGGCAACATGTCAAACTTTAAAATTAGATTCCTGTCTTTTCAAGGCAGATAACATGCTTAGAATTTCATGAAACTCAACACACACATCAATATTACGCACTCTATAGCGCCATCTTTTGACAAAAATTGGGGGGTTAGTTTTTCCTACAGTCACCAAACTCTGTACATATATTAATCTCATCAATCTGGACAACTTTCTAAATCAAACTCATTAGCTAAGACCAACAGGAAGCCGGCTATTTTAATTTGAATGTGGATTTTTGGAAAAATCAGGCTGTAAACAATTTCACACTCCTTTTAAGAACAACCAGCTATTCACACCAAACATTTTTAACATGAAGAGAAGATTCTGAAGATGTTAAATTGCGAGCGGATTTGTGATATCTTGAACGGTGTGGACGTGGTGATTTTTTAAAGATATAGTAAAAAATATTTTTATATCTTTAAAGTGCAGCATCCAAACTCTTTAAAACTTTTTTCACACAGAGATCTAATCATTCTGAGCAAGTGCTGGTAATATCAAAACTATTCAAGCTTCTATGAATTAAAGAAAATTAAAAAAAGAACTCAGAAACCTCACTCTGCCTGACTGTGTTCAGTCACTGCAGAATGACATTTAGAGTGGCTTAAGGGGGAAGGGGTGAAAGGGAGAGAGGGAGAGAGGGGTAGAGAGTGAAACATGCTATCTTGCTATAGACCATCTTTGAGAAATGCACATATATATATAGTGTAATCGAAAATAAATACGTCTGATCTTTGAGAGTCTGATATTTTGAGAAAATATAAAGGGTCACTAAGTCATTCATTGTTTGTATTTTGCAGTTGTTGTTTTTGTATTTTTTATTTTTTTTTACTGAACTATACCATGAACTTGTCCTATTCAGTCACATAGCAAAAGATTAAGAAAAATGCAACTTTTAGCATTAGCGATTTATCTTCATTGATAGACATTTATTTTCATAGTGTTATTTATTGAATATAAAATTTAAATTAACAATTTCAAGACAAACTTGGACAACAAAACAAGCTTTGCTGTTATCTGTTCAAAACATCTGAAAATTATACCATTTTAAGATGAGTTATATATATATATATATATATATATCGCCCCATTTCAATACTCAACTTGTTTTTAAAGATATTTTGAAAGAATGAAGCGTTTATAGAGCACTTTATTGTGTATTGCTGTACACCCCCATGAACTGTGTTCATGTTCATGTTAATTCACAGTACATAAACTATATATGAATACTTTTTTTAGCTTAATATTAATTAACATTAATAAATGCTATTTATTTATTGGTCATGTTAACTAATATAGTTAATGCTAACAAATGAAACTGAATGGCAACATTTTATATTTTGTGTGTATGTGTCTGTGTGTTGATTTTAAAGTCTAACCCTTTCAATTCTGTAAACTTAAAATCCAAACTAGCAGAGGGTTACTGTGAATGCATGTGCCAACTGGGCACCGTTTTCCTTATTGATTCTTAGTTATGTAGCGCTTAAGAGTGATGTCTTGTAACAGGAGGAGTCACCAGTAAAGCAATATCCACACAAAACTTGTACAGATAGGTAACAATGACATTTAAGCAGAAGTGGTGGACGTAAAGCAAGCAATAATAACATTTTGTTATCATCATGAATCATGTTCTTATCATCATCATCAGAGTATAGGGAAAATTTTGCATATTGGTTCACAGTTGGCATTATCTGAAGTCCTTGCATTGATTGCATTTAATTAAATCAACATTATATTTGGTCAGTCTGATCTTGAGGCCTTAGAGATGTTAAATTGTGAAGATCTTGAGTTTTCATTAAAGGGCATGTCCGTGGTGGCCTGACAAAGTTTGATGTTTCTGCATAGACATAGAAGTTGTTATAACTTAGCCATAAAATGTCTGATCTGCCACAAAATTCACAGGTTTGGTAAGAGTCCTGGCCTGAAGACACCTAAAGACTAATATTCAGATATTATCATAGCGCCACTTGTTGGCAGCAGGATATATCATATCTTTCACTAACTTAAACATACCAAGGTCAATCTGCACCAAACTTCATATGTTTGATAATAGTGCTGGCCTGAACACATCTACATGCCAATAATTAGTTACAGGCATAGCGCCACCATCTGGCAGCGGCAAGTTTGGCACATTTAAAGAACTTATGACATATTTTTTCTATATTTACTGTATTAAAAGCATACTGCCCACCGTTTGCTGATTTCCTGAAGCCACCGGTCGGCGGTGAGCCCAGGTGCGAGGGCCCGTTCATCGCTGCTCGCAGCTTTAATTTATATTAAAGTGCACCTCGCACTAGACTAGGCTATTCTTTGATATTGTAAATGTTCTTTGCTTGTTATTTGTAGCTGCTTTTTAAGATGATGTAAGGATTATATTATCCAGCATTGCAGTCATTAGGATAAAGGAGGTAAAATGTGGTTTAGGCTGAATTAAATATGATATATCAGAATCTGTCTGTATATAGGAAACATAAACATTCACCTCAGTAACATCTATATGCGTCTATTAGAATTACGATGCGATAAAATGGCGCTAAACATACGCACGCTAATTACACGCGCACCGTTTCTCCTCATTCTATATGGACTGAACTACAGCATGAACTGATGACAACAATCAGACATACAGCGGTAACATTATTGCAATATGACGGGTATAGAAAGATACATTCATTTACATTCAAGCACGCACATTCACCACTCAGAATGAAACCGAAAGTAACCTATAGTTTAACTTCTCCGGCAAAACTACAGTCAGCGCTCTGTACACTTACAACATAGTCACATAATAAAGAATTTAGTACTCATGTTGCATGTTGCCACTGGTAAGCTCCGTTCTGCTGTTGTTTACCTAGGCGCCGTGCATGCACGTGTGAAAAAGTTGCGCAAGTAATTTACGTCAAGTGATCGGCTTTTTTGATCGGCGCTTTTGGGGTTCGCCGATCAAGCTATTTAGAGCCAAAATCGGCCGATCATGATCGGTTGCCGATCGATCGGAGCATCACTACACCAAACCCCTGACGCTGATTGGTTGGAACACTGTTTGTTTATCTGTGGAAAGGTTGGTAGTGCCGTTGTTTTTTTGGCATATCTCGGACCCTAGGCTGACCAGAGAGACGCGTTTTTTTCACAGACAATTTATGGGGCAAGCAGCGAGCGGATCGTGAAGAAAGGTCAGCTGAAATTGACACTTTATGTTTTAGGCTAGAAATCGCTGATACAACATTTAACTTAATCCCGAAAAAAACTTTCCACTGCATTTCATTGCTGTCATTAAAGGACCTGCTGAGATCATTTCAGTAATCGTCTTGTTAACTCAGGTGAGAATGTTGACGAGCACAAGGCTGGAGATTATGTCAGGCTGATTGGGTTAGAATGGCAGACTTGACATGTTAAAAGGAGGGTGATGCTTGAATTCATTGTTCTTCAATTGTTAACCACAGGGCTCTGAACCGGTTCAAGAAATGAAAACAAAAAACGAAAACAAATGACATTGAACAGGAACAAAAACGAAAACAAAATCAATTTTAATCGTTCTGAACAGAAACGGAAACAGAAATTCCAAATTAACCGGTTAATAACGGTATTTTTTATCCTTCTCTTTATTATATCAATTTGGCAGACCAAAAACATGAATTCAAATTGTGTGCGCAAATGCGACGGTGACGCATACAACGTGAAATGCCCGCGAAGCAGACGTCATAAGCAGAGCCCTTTCTGATGCGACAATCTTAAGGTTACCAAGCACCTGGCTGTTTCATGTGCAAAGGTATGTTTAGGTTTAAGTTATTGTAGCCTAATTAAAACTTGTAGTTAAAATTACAAAAAATAATTACTGATTGTCTATTGTTTTTAGATGGGTCGCCATAAAGAAAATCCCTTTCGTCAAATTTTTTCATATGACAAATCGTCTGATAAATCGATCTGTAATATTGAAGGATGCGGGGCAGAAATAGCTGGGAATCATGTCTGTAACCTGCAGAGACACATTCAACGTAAACATCCAACAAAATATGTTGATTCGACCAGCAAATGCATTACTTTTTCTTTTACTTTTATGCATTAAATGTAAAATCATAACTATCTGGAGTTCTGTTTTGTTTGAGTGAAAATAGCCTATAATAGGCTATTATGCATATTAGGTCGTGTGGTCAGGATGTTAAGCGGATGGTCTTGAAGGGGCTTATTTCGCTATAGTATTATCAAACAAGAAAATTGTTTTTAAAAAATTATTAGCGCATTTGTTAGGAGTTTCCAGGTGAACTCGTTTACTTTCGGTTTTAAAGACAAGAAGTTCAAATGACAAGAACACGGAATTTGGTTTAATCATTTGTAAACATAATGCCAAACATGTTATTAAAAGGCACACTATCTATCTATCTATCTATCTATCTATCTATCTATCTATCTATCTATCTATCGCACTGTGTAATAAAATAACGTTTATTAACCGGTATTTTTCTAGAAAACCGTTTTCGGAACGTATTGTTTAATGAGGAACACAAGAACAGAAACGTTATAATATCGATTCTGCTCGGAGTGAACCGAATGGATTTTTTTTTTTTTTTTTCGTTTTTTAAGCCCTGGTTAACCATGGTGACCTGCAAAGAAGGATATTGTGGCTACTAAGATTGCACCTAAATCAACAATTTATAGGATTATCAAGAACTTCAAGGAAAGAGGTTCAATTCTTGTTAAGAAGGCTTCAGGGCGTCCAAGAAAGTCCAGCAAGCGCCAAGATCGTCTCCTAAATAGGATTCAGCTGCGGGATCGGAGTGCCACCAGTGCAGAGCTTGCTCAGGAATGGCAGCAGGCAGGTGTGAGCACATCTGCACGCACAGTGAGGCGAAGACTTTTGGAAGATAGCCTGGTGTCAAGAAGGGCAGCAAAGAAGCCACTTCTCTCCAAAAAAAACATCAGGGACAGATTGATCTTCTGCAAAAAGTATGGCGAATGGACTGCTGAGGACTGGGGCAAAGTCATATTCTCCGATGAAGCCTCTTTGCGATTGTTTGGGGCATCTGGAAAAAGGCTTGTCCGGAGAAGAAAAGGTGAGCGTTACCATCAGTCCTGTGTCATGCCAACAGTAAAGCATCCTGAGACCATTCATGTGTGGGGTTGCTTCTCATCCAATGGAGTGGGCACACTCACAATTTTGCCCAAAAACACAGCAATGAATAAAGAATGGTACCAAAACACCCTCCAACAGCAACTTCTTCCAACAATCCAACAACAGTTTGGTGAAGAACAATGCATTTTCCAGCACGATGGAGCACTGTGCCATAAGGCAAAAGTGATAACTAAGTGGCTCGGGGACCAAAACGTTGAAATTTTGGGTCCATGGCCTGTAAACTCCCCAGATCTTAATCCAATTGAGAACTTGTGGTCAATCCTCAAGAGGCGGGTGGACAAACAAAAACCCACTAATTCTGACAAACTCCAAGAAGTGATTATGAAAAAATGGGTTGCTATTAGTCAGGATTTGGCCCAGAAGTTGATTGAGAGCATGCCCATTCGAATTGCAGAGGTCCTGAAAAAGATGGGCCAACCCTGCAAATACTGACTCTTTGCATAAATGTCATGTAATTGTCGATAAAAGCCTTTGAAACGTATGAAGTGCTTGTAATTATATTTCAGTACATCACAGAAACAACTGAAACAAAGATCTAAAAGCAGTTTAGCAGCAAACTTTGTGAAAACTAATATTTGTGTCATTCTCAAAACTTTTGGCCACGACTGTAGTTGTAGTTGTAGAGCATGACGCACACTGACGTTGTAGATTTAGGGTCAGTTCCCCCTCTATATATTTCTATTCTCAGTCTTTCCATTTTAAAATAAGCAACAAAATCAAAATCTCAGATTTGAAAATACAAGGGCAAGTTGGTGCATGGCCTTCACTGCAGATCGCTACAGCAAACCACCACTAAAAGGTCACAGTGATGCACTTCCTGCCAATGAGGAAGCATCCACAACCTGCAAAATGTGTGAGAAAATAAGTGTGAGAGGTGCTATATCTATTTCCTTCTGAGGCCGCCCACCCTGGCTCTGGCAGCTCTCTCGGTTTGATTCATCACCTGCTTTTGCTGACGTCAGCCTGATTCACCGGGTAGCCTAGCTTGCTTGACACCCTGTGGCCAAACCACGCTTTTCCACCAGTTAACTGCAAACATAAATAAATATATAGAATTTCTTCCTTACATAAAGAGGCTGTGTTGTTTGTGCGCTCCTAAGAAAGGTCACTTGGATTAGCGATCGAATCTTCTCCATTGACGGTAAGGAGAGTCCTTAGAGACCAAAACAGGCCCTGTATTTATAACATTAGCATGTTTTCTGACGGAACAGCTGTACAAATGCTCAAAGGAAATGACTTTTAGAATGAGGCTTTTAAAATATGGTGTGTACTACAGTCATAGAAGTTCATTGTTAGCAATGCTGTTTTTATCTTAATGTATGCCTTTAGTAATCATTGTCATTTGTTAGAGTTACCCTGTGCTTTTTTCCTCCCTTTCTCCATCTTTTCTGCGGGCGGACGGCTGTGTTTTGATAAGGAAGCTTTAGCTCTCCAACCCGTCCTTTTTGGGGCAGCGTGCACTACTTGCCCTTGTGAGGTGGACTGTGGCTCCGGTGTTTTTGCGCGGAATGGTGATATTAGCTGGATGCGTATCAGCACTAGCCAGTACTTCCTGCTCTAATACAATGGAGAGGAAGTCAACAAATAGTGCTACACTCAACGACTTTGCTTTGCTCTTTAAATCCTTCCCTCCATCATTTTGTATGACACGACGGGGCCATTGGGGGCACTCACGTCTATACAGTGTGGAGATATGCCACTATTTTAGTTGATATGGATTGGCCCAGGATGGTCAACTAGTTGACGTCTTCAAACAACTAACTATTTGATTAGTGTAGTTGATTAGTTGATTAGTTGATTAGCTTCAACCCTTGCTATTACTTGTTAGAAAATACAGTATGTCACAAAAGTGAGTACACCCCTCACATTTCAGCAACCATTTTAGTATATCTTCTCAAGGGACAATACTATAGAAATGAAACTTGGATATATTTTAGAGTAGTCAATGTGCAGCTTGTATAGCAGTATAGATTTACTGTACTCTGAAATGTCTCTGTATGTTGTTTAACCATGCAAAGCCACATGTTTATGTTTTTGTCTGCTTGACAGGACCATACAAAGTTGTGTATCTTGTATTAGAGCATTAGGCATCATCCCAGAAGGAAGCCTCATCTGAAGCTGGCTCACAAGAAATCTCGCAAACAGTTAGCTAAAGACAACCTGTCCAAGAGCATGAATTACTGGAACCATGTCCTGTGGTCTGATGAGACTATAAGATAAACTTGTTGGCTCAGATGGTGTCCAGCTTGTGTGGCAATGCCCTGGTGAGGAGTACCAAGAAAATTATGTCTTGCCTACAGTCAAGCATGGTGGTGGTGGTAGCTGCAGTTCATTGAGGGAAACATGGATTTCATTATGTACTGTACATTCTGAAGCAGAACATGATGCCTTCCCTTTGTATGTTGAGTAATTTTCAGGGGACAATAAATCTATACTGCTATACAAGCTGCACATTGACTACTCTAAAATATATTCAAGTTTCATTTCTATAGTATTGTCCCTTGAGAAATTATGCTAAAATGGTTCCTGAAATGTGAGGGGTGTACTCACTTTTGCGACATACTGTATATAATAGCTTATTAAATGCTTTTACCTGAATTTTAGAAAGATTTTTTAACCCGCTTAAAGCCGGGTGCAATGGCGCATCCAGTGTTTATCATAGCAAAGGCAATGCATCAGATGAGTTCCATGAGCGGAGGACAGGAATGCGGGAGAGAGCAAAATAGAGTAGATCAAATTTTAAAAGTGACTTGATGCTTCAAATAAAGATATGATCAATTACAATGTAATTTACCAGTAGGTGGCAGGAAGTGACTTTAAAAAAATGCTGATTCATTTAGGAATTAAACATTAGTCGTTATGAGTGAGTCTTTGAGCCATTTATTCAAACCGTTGAATATTTTTAAATAGACTGAAATTAGCATTTTGTCAAAACCTCTAAGTCTTGATTCTCAGTTTATCCACAATCTTGCAGCTCTAGTTGGTCCTTTAGCCACATTTTATGTAAACAAATACATTTTTTTTTTTTTTATAGAAGTGGGGTGGGGTGTCTTTTTTAGGGGTCACATCTATTCCGACCCTATCAACACCTCTGCTTGCAAGTACAGTTTTTCAAAAATATAATTCTAAGATTTGAAGTACACTACATGTGCACATTCACTTCTGTTTTTACAAGGAATGTATTTAACAGTGGTGGTTTAATAAGGTTTAATTAAAAGACAATTTAGAAAATTATTAGCATGCTTTGCTAACAGTCTAAAATTAGCTAATCATCTGTGGTTAGCAAAGTTGAATAGTCCATTTTGAAAATATGTGTTTTATGTAATATGCAATACATTTATTTCATACTAAGTATAGTTCAAATCTATTAAAGATATTTACTGACATATCACTCGAAACTTACTGATATAAAAATTATAATTAAACTTTTTTTTGGTTTTGGAGTACTGCTTGTGCACAATGCACATTTCTTAATATTAAAATTTTATGTCACTATTGATTAGGATTGTATTATCTTCGAATAACATTGGATATTAAATGCAAGATATTTAAAGTGCACCTAAAATATACTTGCAATAATTCTACTTTAGCACAATCAAATATTTTGTATATAAATAAAATTACAAATAAATAACAAATAAATATTCTTAAGTATAATATTAGTTGGACTTCAGCACTACTTCCACACAATTAAAGTTAATTAAGTACAAAATGAGTTGTTCCAATTTATACCACTTTAGTATACTAAAGGTACTCTTGCAAGGCATGTACTTAGCATTAAATAAATGTATTTCATATTTATAGCCTATATTTATTTTTCACTAGGGTTGGAACCAACCTTTCCTTCTTCCAACCCTGATAAAGAATATCAGATATCTTTAAGACTCTGCCTGACGTGGGTATTTTGTCTTTTTTAGGCTAATATAGGTTAAACTGTAAAACCTGGAGCATAAAGTAGATTTATGTAAAAACAAATCAATTACTAGTTTGCATAACACTAAAGGACTGCCTTAGGAAACCGCAGTGGTGTATCCTAGTGGGAGTTTGCTCTCAAAGAAGTGCCCTTTGGCAAGCACATAAAGTGCTTGGCTAATGCTCAGCTAACCTAGCTAGATGACATTGTCTGAGTTGTGTGTACCCTGAATCTTTTTGCAGATGTTAGGAATGAAAATTGCCGGCAACCCTTCAGTCATGACAGACCACTCTGTCTTTTCACACAGCATATCAAAACTCTCTGCCTCCAACATCACTTGTGTGAGAACACATTATCAAGCTAAATGCTAGACTCAGAGAATGGATTCAGATGATCTACTTTTCATGCATTCTGCTTTTCATATTAAATAAAATATGGAAATACAGGGTTTGGGATGCAGAGATGAGATTTTAAAGGGAAAAAATGTAGGTTTCCTCAATAAACTCCTGATGATAATTTTTCCAATTAGGTAGCTAAAAGTTGAAAAGTTCAGAAATGGCTTACAGTTTAAAGATATCATTAATTTACTGACTTTGAATGTTAATTTTGAATCGGAATGTTGGTAATTTAGTAGAAAGAGGGGTATTTAATGGACACCAGCAAAAAACAGGTTTCTTCCAGAAAAATCGAAGCATAGCAGTGAGGAGCCCCCTCACATAAGAGAAAATTAGATTGAGGAGTTGCACACTGGGAGCTGTGTAGTAGGCTTCTCCTTGCCCAAAATTCAATTAGTAGGAGCTGACATTATCCTTTGACACAGGTTTTCTTTTGTGATGGCCAGCCATGGCAGCACGAGTGTGTGATCAGCTGGCTCATGGTGTGTCAGAGTGGCGTTTTTCTAGATGACACTGAGAGAAAAAAGGGGACAAAAGGGAAGATTCGGAAAAGAAAAACGGTCATGTTTAAATGTTAACTGTTCAAAGATTAAAAGTGCATTACAATTATTGCAATGTTGTCAGAAAAAGTATTAGAGGCCAGGCACGGAAGGTATTGAAACCGTTGGCGTTCTTATTATTCTTATTCCGTTTCCGTTCTTTCGAGTCTGTGGCAGCCCATAGTACTGCTTGCGGGAAAGTTGTGACATCTTTAGAGCATGATAGCAAAAAGTTATGGAATTCAAGTTGATTAGTCAAATCGTTCTCGAATAACGCACAAACAAATTCTACAAAAAGCACGCAAAAATGGATGTGGGAAAAATTTTGTTTTCGTACAGTGCTGCTACAAATTTTATGATGATGCCAAAATGACTCTGAGGCTTTATCTCTGCAAAGCTTTCTGTGTGCCTTTGTCACCTGACACTAAACACACCACATCGATTTGATACCAGCGCCACCTGTTGATCAAAAGTGATAAGCCATTATATCATATATTACTAGCAGTTCTACATGCACTTTGGTGTGCTTGGCCCCGTAATTGCTGCTTGCAGCTACATTTGTTGTTATTTTTGTTGTAGTTGTTTTGTTGTTGTTATTACTAAATACTTGCTATAGTAATATATATTAATGTATTATACATTCTAATAGTAATACAATGATACATTTCTTAGTTATATGTATTTAGTGATTTGTTTAATTTTAATTAAAAAATAATTTAAAAATAATAATATTTTGAATAATAATAATTTGCATTGTTGTTGTTAAGTCCTTAGTTTATAACATGCCTGAAATTTGTCTTTGAAATATTCTATATATTTTAATAGTCAATAAGAATGTTTAGGGTTGCATCGATCCGATACTCTGGATCGGTATCGACGCCGATCCAAGCTTTTTGAATGGATCGGATATCGGTGATGCGTGACCGATCCAAATTCGATACCGTTACCAGAGTTTGATTAAATAAATAGCAAGAAATAATAGTCTACTGTAAAAACTATAATAATTCATACAAGAACACAATTATTTTAAAACATTGCCTTAAAAATAAAATACATTTAAAATACGTTGCGCTGCTTACACAACCACATGTGACGTGAGTGTGAGGCGAGTTCAGAGGGAACTTTTACATGCAAAGTCTACTGTACCTCAGTGTGGTAAACATGTCCCTGATTTGGAAATATTTTACTGTTGATACAGCATCTAGTAGCACTGCAAATTGTAATATTTGCAAAGCCAAAGTTTCAAGAGGTGGAAGAAGTGTTTCGAATTACAACACCACACATTTAATCAAGCATCTTCAAAAGCATCACGCAAAAGAACACAAGGACTTCACGAACCGAGCGACAGCTTTTAATACTTTATTTGTAAATACTTTGTAAATGAGATATTGTTTAATACAGCAGTTAAATAAATAAGAAATTATTAAATGACTTGCATTGTCTGACTATAACACTATTGCCTGATTTTGCTCTATTTCGTCGTCAAAAGTAATCTGAAACAAGTCACAACAGTGAGCCACTGCCCATCTCCATTCAAACACAGCAGTGTTTCGTTTATGAATGAACTTGCGTTTTTAAACAAATCTAGTGAAATGATTCAATTTCCCATTCAAACAGAGAGTCACTTGCTTTATTCCTGAATGAACCATCCGTTTGAACGAATCAGATGAATGAAATGATTCAATAATTAAATCAGTGTCTTGCCGCCACCTGCTGGCAGATCTGTTCAGTTATTTATATCTGTAATATTTCTGTTTTCAAAATGTTGTTTTTAAAACATTAATCTTAATATGAATTTATGAATTTGATTGCACTCATGCATGTATCTCTTTTTCCCCATTTTTTATCCAACAATGTGCAAGCAGATTTGGTATTTCTTTCTTTACCTAAAACAAATAAATCTTAATGAAAAAGTGAATTGTATACATTCTTTAGTTTTGAAGGTAAAATACCCCCACTGATATCGGCCTGGTATCGGTATCGGCCGATACTCTGAATTTTTGGTATCGGATCGGATTGGTTTTGAAAAAATTGTATCGTTGCATCCCTAAGAATGTTATACCCAACTGCCCCCAACCAACCACAAAATCATGATGTTTAATTTCTACACCATGCACTTTCTTCAGAGGTCCACCTTGTGTTCAGGGATTTCCTCTTGAACTGTCATGTTTCCTTAGCTGCCCTTCCTTGGCAACACATTGCGGTTGCCAGGTACATGAGGATTCTAATGACGATTGTCATTTCCACTTCTGCGGATGGTTTTTAATGAAAGCAGATATGTAAATACAACAGGACGCCAGGCTCATCACATTTCCCCATTCACCTCTCCCTCGCAGGGCACTTAAGAGCTCCTCTGTTGACTTTCAAAAGTAGGCCAGCGTGTATTAGCAAGATTGTGCCCTGTTGGCTAAGATAGCTTATCAAAGTACAAACACAATCTCGGAAATCAACACAGCGTTGAGGAGACACAACTGTTTAATGTGCACATTAACACTGGAATAGTTATTAAGATTTTCTTGGCACACTTTTCCTTATGAGTAGCTCAGGATTAACTACATCACAAGGACAAAGTGTAGCAGTAACAAGTGTGGTCAATGTATTTAAGTTCAGAATGCCTTGAAGGCCGACCCATTCAGGGATAGTTTGTATTATACGCACACTAAATAAGATTAGGCCAACCTGGAGAAAATCTTACACCAGCATGATCCAGGATTACAGAGTGTGATCTTTATTTGGAAGGAAAATGAGCCCACACTGAAGTCTCGTGTTCCGCTATTGACTGGATCTATTGAGTTCAGCTGGAGTCCAATATTTCATTTCCCCAGAGTGGAATCCGAAACAGAGAGACAGACTAGAGGCCTGGCGAGACCTCGGTTGGAGCTGGTTCTGATTTGGGAAACATTCTGATGCTGTGAGTCAGGCGGCCCCACAGACACACATTCAGTCCAGAGTCAGTCACGAAGGACTTGGCAACTATCACTCCAAGCTGGTTTAGTGTCCTATTCTGAAAGGCTTTGAACATTTCACCCTTTTCTGAAAAACATCAGCTATCTTTAGTATAATACTTAATGTTTTTTACAGTTTAACTTAAAAGTACAGTTCTGTTCTTTACTACGTAAATAAACATTTTTACTGTAGAATTGATAAAAGTGCTTCAGCAAAAATACTCCAGATAATTTTTGGACGTTGGTGGTTTCCACAAGTAATGAATTTCCTGTTTTACTACGTCATGCAACCACACTATAGAAGTTACACAGAGCAGGGATTTTTGCTCTGTGTAGAACCCTCATAAATGACATTATCTACTTCTCAAGGCCACAGCTTTATTTTGATGCTTATTTATATTTTGTGGGGGGACAAATAGTAAAAATTACATAATTGATGTTTACATTGTTGTTGCCAAAAGAAAAAAAATAACTGGAAAAATTATTAAAATACTAGTTTTTTTTTTTTTTTTAATAATCCATTCAAGCTTTTCACAATAAATGCTGATCGATAGCCATTTTTTTTTTTATTAATATTTTTTTTCTTAAGAAATTTTTTCACATATCCCCCGGTGGACCCCATAGAGCCCAGTTTTACAATTTCTAGTGTTGCATGTCTGTGTCAAAAATCTACTAAATTCAGAATGATTCTATTGATAATAATAACAATTGATAATTTACCCTTGATAATCATTTAGTTTGATTAATTGTACAGTTGTACCATATTGTGATTATCAGGTGTGAATTTTCGTCAAGTATTTATTCTTCTTCAGCTTCAGCATGCCACTAACGGAATTTACAGGAAGTGCGCAACAGGAAGTGGGGAGCACAGTATGCCTGCATAGTGCAAATCTTAGAGAAGATTATTTCCTTGTTAGTGCTGAACACCTGACACTCATTTTGACCTGATTGGCATGCTAGAAGACATTTTCACCAGTGTGTCAGTGTGTAAGGATAGAGAAAGAAAAAGTTTGACTGGAATTTCTGCTCTTCTGAATCGATGTATGTGTATGCATGGCAGGAAAAAAGAGTTTGTGTGTTTACTTTCATGTGGCAATAAATCAATGTCTCCTTCTCTGCTGAGTACAGAGATATACTCATGTGGGCGTCTTATCTGTCCCTGTCTCTTTATAATCTCTGTGCAACTGCATACTCGCACTGTTCAAAGGCAAACCCTGTGCCCCTTTCAGCCGATAATATGAACCATTGGTATCGACTGCTTTGCAGGTTTGTCTGGGGAGAGCTGAATAATACGCCAAACAGCTGAACGATAATTTTAAAACGGACAAAACTTGGCATGGACATTGTTTTTGTGTTTCCAGTCTTGTTGCCAGCTCAGGGAATTCCCTGATGTGCTGCTTAATGAAATGTGGTTGCATAAGAAGCAGAACTGTCAATCGATTAAACATTTTAATCAAATTAATTACATGATATGCTGAGTAATTAATCACAATTAATCACATATATCATGACAAATGACAAAGCTGAATTTGACGAAGCAGCCATTAGGTAACACTTTCTATGAAGCCTGTATTTATAATACATTATAAGGGTATTCTTAAGGCATTTTAATGAATGTATAATGCATTATAAAAAAAATGTTATGTTATATCATATCATGAATAATCATAACTACAATTATAATACATTATAATACTTGCGTAATCGAGGTTAACTTTTAAGAGTATGATTATTTATAACACACATTGAACACCATATGAAATCTTCGGTAACACTTTCTATGAAGCCTGTATTTATAATGCATTACGTGGACATTCTTAATGCATTATAATGCATGCATAATGCCTTATAAACAGCATTATAATATGTTATATAATTTTATAAACAATCATAGCAACAGTTACGATGCACTATAATACTTACCTTGTGTGCTTATAACTTTGATGAGTACAATGCATTATATCACCAGATGAAGTATGCATTTACAATGCATTATAAGGGCGTTCTTATATGTATGTTCTTATTATGCATTTTAATACATTAAGAATGCCCTTATAATGCATTGTAAATGCAGGCTTCATCTGGTGTTATAATGGTAAGTATTATAATGTGTTGTAACTGTTTTTATGATTATTAATTAGATGATACAGCAAATCATAATTGTGTTTATAAGGCATTACGTGTGCACTATAGTACATTAATAATACCCGTATGAAGGATTATAAATGGAGACTTTATCTGGTGTTATAATGCATTGTACTCATCAAAGTTATAAGCACAAAAAGGTAAGTATTATAGTGCATTGTAACTGTTGTTATGATTATTTATAAAAAATATATAACATATTATAATGATGTTTATAAGGCATTATGCATGCATTATAATGCATTAAGAATGTCCTTATAATGCATTATACAGGCTTCATAGAAAGTGTTACCAAATCTTCTTCACTTAAATAGACTATATCATATTACAATTATTTTTTACATTTTATTACATTTTATTTTGATGGTCCCCTTAATCACACAGGGGATTTAATCTATTGACTATAAGCAACTTTGCAACTACATGTCAACTAACACTCCTTAGAGTATTAGTAGACTTAGGTTAAGGTTAGGCTAAGTAGAAGGTTCATGACTTGCAAAGTTACTTATAATCAGTTACTGTAGTCTGTTGGGGAACCATCAAATATGTTAGCATATATTTAGCACTCTACTAATAATAATTATTGCTAGCTGACATGTAGTTGCTTATCAATAGCTGTCTAAAGGGTACCATCAAAGTAATCAAACTGATATTACAATAAAAAATAGTTTAAAGCAAATGTGTCATATTATACATTCATCTGTTCAATACCTGATGTTATGGCTGTTTGAGAAAAAAAATATTACTGTTATTATTATTAATATTATTATTACTTACAAGTGGTCTTTGTCTGCTTTAAGTAAAGTAACATAAGTAAGATGACAAGATATTAGACTTATAATATGTTATAACTAAGTATAATCCATTATAACTTAAATGGATGCAACGTGTTCATTGTGTGTTAGAAATCATCATACTTTTAAGCTATAACCACAAATAAGTAAATATTATAATACATTAAATCTGTCCTTATGAATACTCATGAGATGATATAACATATTATAAGGTTTTTTATAATGCATTACGCATTCATTATAATGCCTTAAGAATACCCTTATAATATATCAGAAATATGGGCTTCACCGAAAGTGTTACCATTCTTGAATGGAAACTTCAAAAGAACAGTATTTATGTAAATATTTTGTCAGTCATTTTTGATTAATGTATCCTTGCTAAATAATAGAACATAATATAGTAAGAGATCTAAAAAAAGGATAAAAGTGGATTTTTATTTGTCTGTCATATTACATTATTTAAAAAAAATGTTTATTTTTTTATTACAAATCAACACAGTGTAATGCATACTCAAGAACTGAGCAACTAAACATGAGAGTGTCATGTCTAGTTGGGGAGGTAGAAGAACAACAACAACTGAATATGAAAGTTGTATGCCACCACAAAGTAACAGTATTTGTGAAAGCGTAACACATCATATTAGCATATTAGTGGTTATGGTAGACATGACATCTCCTGAAAGGCATGGGCTATTTTTTGTAATGACACTGTCATTTTAAGTCAAATGAGATTACCCTCTATTTGTAAAGTAATTTGTTGGATTATCTAAAATTATGCATTAGCAAGTGAGTAATAAGTATATTAGTCATTTCTTTCCATGGAATTCAATTGGCCTGCCAACTCTCCTGACCTGAACCCCATAGAGAATCTGTGGGATATTGTGAAGAGAAAGTTGAGAGACACAAGACCCAACACTCTGGATGAGCTTAAGGCCGCTATCGAAGCATCCTGGGCCTCCATAACACCTCAGCAGTGCCACAGGCTGATTGCCTCCATGCCACGCCGCATTGAAGCAGTCATTTCTGCAAAAGGATTCCCGACCAAGTATTGAGTGCATAACTGAACATAATTATTTGAAGGTTGACTTTTTTTGTATTAAAAACACTTTTCTTTAATTGGTCAGATGAAATATGCTAATTTTTTGAGATAGGAATTTTGGGTTTTCATTAGCTGTATGCCAAAATCATCAATATTAAAACAATAAAAGGCTAGAACTACTTTCAAATGTGTGTAATGAATCTAAAATATATAAAAGTCTAATGTTTATCAGTACATTACAGAAAATAATAGGGCTGCAACAACTAATCGATAAAATCGATTATTATCGATAATGAAATTCGTCGACAACGATTCTCATTATCGATTAGTCGGGTCCGCCCACAGTGCATGTGCACTTCAGATGATCACGTCAAATTACAGCACTGAATGACGCATTTCTATAGACACAATTCATCTCAGAAGAGTGGAGGACACAGACTGAGATGCTGCAGGAGAGATACGTGATCTGAGCTCCCCAAAACATGAGAATTCTTTATTTTAAACTATCTCTATTTTGAAGCTAATAGCGTAATGGCTTGCCCTGTGAGGCGCTTTGACAGATCCGTTTGCATCCTCAGTATGAAAACTTTCAGTTTACGGTCATATCCTTATCTGTAAATGTCACAAATTCACACTAGCATTTCCATTTATGCATAAAAGTCCATTCTGGCAGTCTGTGTTAAGTTTAAATCTTTACTGAATGAGCGTCAGAGAGCCGGAACAAAGAACACAGACAGGGAGACACTTAATACTGAGTCAGTGCAAAAACATTCATGTCAGTCGTTTAATGTTACATTTAGATTTAAATACAACATGTAGTGCACGTATTTATGAAGGGTAGGAACTATACGCCTGTGACGCTTTTTACCAACTACGGTGGTGCGATGTTTATATATAAATAAATGAGGCTCAAACATTATTAACAAACGTGCGTGTTTAGGAACCCCGTCGTTGAACAAGCAGCCTACAAAACGCTAAAATAAATCAACGAAATAATACATTTAAATAAGAAAGTAGCCTAAATAAGAGTTAAATAGGCTATTAAACAAACATTCGTTTGCAAAAAACAACCTCGACAGCTGATCAGAATTACTGGCCCGAGTCTGACTGGATCCTGTCTTTGTCTTCCCCATTGCGAAGCTGCTGTTTTTAATAACAAAGTAATTACATTTATTTTCGTTTCTTTAGTTTATAAAGTTAATTTAGAAATATATTTGGAACACTTTTTATTTGTGAAATTCAAGTTTTAGTTTTTTAAAGTAACGACAAAGCACCCAGCGGCAGACATATGAATTTAGCCTTCTCAAATCATCACGATTTAAATTAAAATCCTTAGATATATATATATATATATATATAAAAACGGAAAGCATATCACAATATTAGTTTAATCGTTTAACTTCGATATATGTGTACAAATAGGCGCATATCCAATCGTTTGTGCGCAGAGTGAAAGCTTTGCAGGACATAGAGGTGCAAGCGCCATATGAAACTTCATTTTTGCTCATAAATGTAAGAGTAATAAATTTACTTTAAATTATTACTTCACTAATATAAAACGAAATAATTCAAATAGAAAACAAAACTCTTTTATTATAGGCCTAATCCATAAAGATGCATTTAGGCTTTAAAAGCGCGTCCAGTAAGCAGATCTTTGCGACACTGACTCAGAAAATAGTTTATTAATAAATAATCTGAATATCTCCTTACTTTTCCCCTGCCACATTCATGGTAATTACTTTAGCTGGGGCTTTGCGGCAAGTTTAATCTTACTGCGTGCATCTGAACATGGAACTCTGCTGAAGGCAATTGCGCTCGCTGCTGCTGCTGCTGTTGGCAGGACACTAAACACCACCACGGCAGAATAAATAGCAGAAACACTGTATTTTATGCTTGTTAGTGTGTTTTTCTTCAGATATTTGTCTTTTCTCTTTTTTACGACAGGTGAATTGTTGTCAATTGTTAAGCACTGTGTTTTCATAGCATTCAGAATGTGGAATAGAGTGATTTAAAAAATAAATAAAAAAAATAAAAAATCGTCATTTTTTAAGCCAACTAATCGATTAATCGAAAAATTAATCGGCCAACTAATCGATTATTAAAATAATCGTTAGTTGCAGCCATAGAAAATAATGAACTTTATCACAATATGCAAATTTTTTGAGAAGGACCTGTATATCATGTCGGTATTTGATAATAAAGGTTGGCTTTCAAACTAAAATTTCCCTTAGTTATTAACATAGCCTAATTATTTGTTAAATTCACCAACAGAATGGTACATTGCCATAATGTGTCATCGCGATCGGACAGGTGATGCGTGAGCCATCTAGAAAATTCAGAGCGATGACAAAATGACTCAATAGCATTTGAGGTGAAACTAGCACTGCTTGTGGGACAAGTGCAAAAGCAAGAACTTACTCTTCTCCCAGTTACCAAAGTTTTTCAGCTGAGAACCAGTGGCCCCATTCAAGTCTGTGGAAGCACTGAAAATGCTGAAGGCGGAATTTGACGTGTGATTCAAAAAACACAGTGGACCAACACCAGCAGATGACACTACATCCCAAATCATCACAGACTGTGGAAAATTAACACTGGACTTCAAGCAACTTGAGCTATGAGCTTCTTCACCCTTCCTCCAGACTCTAGGACCTTGATTTCCAAATAAAATACAAAACTTGCTCTCATCTGAAAAGAGGACTTTGGACCACTGGGCAACAGTCCATTTCTTTATCTCCTTAGCCCAGGTATGATGCCTCTGATGTTGTCTGTGGTTCAGGAGTGGCTTAACAAGAGGAATACAACAACTGTAGTCAAATTCCTTGGCATGTCTGTGTGTGGTGGCTCTTGATGCCTTGACCCCCAGCCTCAGTCCATTGCTTATGAAGTTCACCCAAATTCTTGAATCGATTTTGCTTGACAAGCCTGTAGTTCTCTCGGTTGGTTGTGCATCTTTTTCTTCCACACTTTTTTCTTCAACTCAACTTTTTGTTAACATGCTTGGATGCAGCACTCTGTGAACAGCCAGCTTCTTTGGCAATAAATGTTTGTGGCTTACCCTCCTTGTGAAGGGTGTCAATGATTGTCTTCTGGACAACTGTCAGATCAGCAGTCTTCCCCATGATTGTGTAGCCTAGTGAACCAAATTGAGAGACCATTTTGATGGCTCAGGAAACCTTTGCAGTTGTTTTGAGTTGATTCGCTGATTGGCATGTCACCATATTCTAATTTGTTGAGATAGTGAATTGGTGGGTTTTTGTTAAATGTGAGCCAAATCATCACAATTAAAAGAACCAAAGACTTAAACTACTTCACTCTGTGTGCATTAAATGTATTTAATAGACAAGTTTTACAATTTGAGTTGATTTACTGAAATAAATGAACTTTTCCATGACATTCTAATTTACTGAGAAGCACCTGTATATCTTTTGAAAAGAAATGATCATTTGTCTGTCTGGTGCATACAAAAATAATAAACTATTCTAGCATTAAAAGGTATAATAAATACAGATAAAATCATAATAAAATAATAATAGTAGTCAGTCCAGCCCATGGAATTTTCTTTTATAAACCGACCCGGCCCCCCATTAAAGAAAAGAAAATTATGTGGCCCGCTCAGAAAAAAGTTTGGGGACCCCTGCTTTAGAGCATTCAGGTTCTTTTCCACCTGACTGCTTCAGATCTGAGACTTGGGTTATACTTAGTACGTGTGAGACCTGCTGAGCTAATGATGAGCTAATGACAGGTCTGGGCGCTCTCTCTGTCTCCTGCTAACCACACTCACTCATTCTTGACGTCTGTCAGCAGAAAGTAACGCTGTCTACACCAGACATGACCCAACATGAGGCCAACGCTCAAAATGAATGCATAATTAGACCCTCGTTTTATGCTGGACTTTGCCTTTTAAAGAAGACATGACCAATGAGGAGTGTGAGGAGCATAACTGCATTGTTCTGCTTTCTTCCTGCACAGGTGTCAAGGCATTCACTCCCCCACGGCTGCATAAAACTGCTTTTCTAGTCCAGTAGTAATGAGGTTAAGCCATCACACATTGGTGTTATTTGTTGTTAGTCTTTTTGACATCTGATTATTAAGAGCAGGCTGGAAATGTGTATTTTAATCAGAAGAGAAGCTCTCACATGTGGCTACATCTGAGTCATACCGGCCTTCTTTCTGCTGTCTTTTCCTGGTGAGTTTTCCATTTTAGAGCACAGAGGACGATTATAGTGGCATTTTAGTTCTGCTTTAGAAGTAACTACTTGCTTCTGCAGGACTACAGGTTCTGTCATCACAATCAGATCAGACTGCAAACTCACAAATCATCTGAAACACAATTAATTTTGATATTTTGCTGATTTGCCAAATTTAGTAGGCTGTTCCATCATGAAAATAATTTCATTGAACCAGTGTTTTGTTTAGCATTTATTTAGATTTGAGCAATTGTTTAGCAATTTATTTTGTTTTGTTTTTTCAATAATTTATTTAGATTTTTTTTGTATTGTTTTAATTTATTTTAAATCATTTATTTTTTATATGGTTTATATGTACGTGAACTGTGAACTGTGACCTGCAAATTCGTATCACGTGAAGACGTGTGACCTAAACAAAATCAATACGTCATTTCGTGACCCCTGAATTAAAAGAACATACACAATAAAGCCCATGGAAATTGAAAACATCATGGGCCAGATTTACTAAACAGGCCAAAGTAGCGCTAGAGTGCAATTCCATAAAAGCGCAGATGGGAGGGGAAAATTCTGCTTGTGATTTGCTGACAGTGCGCACATTAAAGAAAACAGACGCAGCCAGATAATTTCCATAATAACCAGCACAATTCACTAAGAGCAGAGCTAATTACCATCTGCTTTAAGACATTTTGGGGGGGGGGGGGGGTGTTGAATAATGGCCCAAGAACCAATAATTTGACAAGCGTTACTAAAACGCTGTGTGATTCATTTTAATACTCTCCTCTGAAATTTCATTGTTAAAAACTGGCTTTTGATTCCCAATGCTGATGCCTTCAGTAAATCTTGGATGCTTAGAGATGGAAAGAGAGGGGGAAGGAGGGGTCACAGTCACAGAACAGTGTGGCCTTTCAGGCTCCTTGGAGGAAGGGATTGAAGTAAGGAGGGAGAGAAATAGAAATGGAACTCTGTGTCCTTGGCTTGTGGACTGCCCCGAACACATGACCTCCATCTGCCTGTGCAGCTTACAGTGACACGCTCAATCACTCAAATACACACACTAGTGTATGTTAGTGTGTTGCGTAAAATCACTAACATTTTAATGTATAATTTAATAGATATGACCACACACCTAAGCCAGAAATATACTTTATGCAAGTATGCAGGCACGAATACTTGGTCAGCGTATTTCAAGCATGCGTACTTGGCAGAATCCAGCATCAGTGCTCAGGAGGGTGATAGAGTTACTTTGAAATATCTGCACTATATTATTCAGGTAGCTAGTAATAATACTGACTTGCTCAGAAAGGCTGTTGGTTTGTCCACCATGAACCTTGAAACATAAATACGACGGGCTGTTGAATTATTAGAATATAACGCACCCCCGTGGTGGTGATGCAGACACGACACATAATTTGTCTATTTTTAACTTGTTGTTTACTATATTTATTTGCTTGGTCAGTGTTGTTTTAGTTCTTTTGCTGTTGTAGCCTGTAAGGACCTCTGAAAACTGAAAACATTTGACGAAATCATATGGACAGTCTAGACCTGCCTAGACCTACTTTAGCCGTGCGTTTCTCTGAAAATGATTGCACACCTTAGAATATGCAGCTATTCAACATAAAAAGCATTCAACATAAAGGCAAAATGCTTAAGTATGCATAACATACTTATGGACCAAAATTGTTCAATAAAAAAACACTTGACTCTTAACACCATCAGAGTGAATTTCAAAATCAATTTGTAGTGTTGTCGAAAGTAGGGCAGCCACATAGATTTCATCAGAAATTGAATATAGCACCAGTGTACTCTTGGCATCTCATCCATAATTTTTTCCCGCTGCATTACTCGCGTCCAGTGTAGAAACAGTATAAGAGTGTCCAAAATAAAGAAAAGTAAAAATCTTTTTTTATTATTAGTTTGAAAAGTTTGCCAAGTTCTTGAACACCGGAAATTTTTTTTATACCATTTTAAGATTGTTTAAATGTTTGCAATGAATGTGCTGTGGTATAACCATCAAATAAAAAAAGTAATTAAAGTATATACTTATTTACCTTACATTTGTAACTTCATCATTATTTAAAATAAATTAAATTAAATTAAATATATATTTCAAGGTGAAAAGTATTTTTGGTGAATTAAATCATTCATAATATTTTGGAAATGTTTTTGAAAAAGTCACACCACATGATATCAGGGCAGTTATATCACGGTGACATTTCTAAGTTTGTGTTAATCATGGAGGAAGTGTATATATGAGGTAACTGTATATATGAATGTAATTTAATAATAAATAATTAGATCTTGACAAAAAAAATCACATTACATCAAAAATCACGTCACATCATTGAACTAGTTACTGTGCCTAGTAGAGCAAAAGAAGATGGTTTTTGAGTTAATGCCCACAATATTGTCCTTTGTGGCAACACTGAGAATGCAATGTGTACTTGCGCTGCATTATAAATTATGATGAAATGTATTTCGAAATGTAATACACATACATTCAAAGAATTTTAGTTCACATGCTTGGGTAGAGTACATCAATTATTTTCAACCTAATTTCACCCTTATGTATTACATGCTATCAGATGCTACACGTGCAGTGCTTAGGTTAAAAATAACCTAGAATATTCCATTAAAGCTGCTTTATTTCTTTAAAGCATTATGCTGTCTGTATGATTTATACTTATCAGGCCATGGGGTCATGTTTTACAGAGACATTTTAAGGCATATTTAACATCTAGATGTCCATTATTTAAGGGGGCAGTGGAGTGGGCACTGCTTTGGCTGTAGTTGAGATTTTGGGTTTGTATCTGTGGTCTGTAGGGCTTTGTTTATTCTCTCTGGAGTGAGAATGACTGCGGCTGGATCTGGTGCCAAACAGAGGTCTGCCAGAGGAGGAGTGCAGTAGGGCAGCTCTCTCTCCTCCCCCAGCTTGGCTCTGTGGCCTGGCATTCTAGTCCGTTCCACACACACACTCACAAACTCAGAGGCTCAAATACACAACCACTGCTTCCTGAAAGACAGGAAGTGAGGCCGGCTTCCTGTGACAGTCCTCTTTTATGTGGTCACTTCCTGGTGTTTGGCTCTTGCTGTTGACTTTCTTCATTTTTTCCTGCAGCAGGGGCTTCAAATCGTGTATATGTGAAATAAACTTTGAATATTTAATAGTGGTACATGCGAGGGTATGTTGACACATTTAATTATAGACGACCTGGAAATATCAGGGAATTTAAAATGTTTTTTTTTTTTTACTTTTTTTTACTTTTTTTAGGTCTAATCTATTAATCTTGCTAATAAAATCTTCAAAAGGGAAAGTTGTGGAGATTGTTATGCTCATTTAGAAAGTGCTCATTGAAGTAATTTATATATATAACCTAATAAATAATAATATATAAATGTAATGCATGATTCTAACTGAATTCGACTGCCAGCAATCATCAAGCAATTTTGTTTTATGAGGACAGCAGATTCGGCATTTTGATAAGCTTGTGGGAAAAGTACTGTTTCTAATGCCATGCGAAGAGTGAGTTCAGTAAGCAAGTGATCTGCGGAAGGTGCGACTCAACTGGATTGTTAAACACAGTAAACAACCTTCTTTTCTTATTTGTTAACAATACACATGCAAAACAAATATTTCTATTTTATTTCCTTTCAGTGTTTTAATTTACTGATATCAAATAAGAATATTCTACTTTGAATGGAATACAGCATAATACTGTGTCACTACAATTTTATTATAGTATAACTTGTAACAGCTATGGTATTGTAAACACCATACAATCATTTATTTTAAATTATTATTTAGTTATTTAGTTATGAATTTAAAGCTCTACTGTTATTGTATTAAAGGTCGATTGAATAAAAATATATAACAATATGAAATGACAGAAATGTGGACAATTTTACCACAACACAATATACCACATTTTAACTGTAGGCCAATATAATAACATGATTCAGTTGCATAGATGACACATTGTGCTCTTACTTGATCATAACATTCTAGAAATTGCTTAGTTTTATATAATGCCGTCTCATTGTGTGTACTGTTGTGGTATTTATGGAATGGCAGTATTGTTGCAAACCCAAGATTATAGGATCTTCGCACAACAAGAGTGATGGTTGGGGTTTAGTATCCACAGACAGGAATGTGGATTGGGACACTGTAGTTCCAGAAGAGATAGGGTATTAGCAGGCTAGCTGTGATTACATTTGAACTTTGAACACAGTGATTAGCTGGAATGTCGAAGTTCCTGTGTTCTACCGCCACTAATACATCAACTATTGTCAAAACAGGCTAAAAATGTGTCAATTGGGAAGGAAGCTGCAGACCTGCACACAGGATGAACACGCTTTGATATCATTTGGGTTCTCTTAGTCGTTTTTTGGCCGTTTGTTCTCATAGTTTTAGGGACTGATTCAACCGCGGTTTGGAGGAATTCATTTGGCTTGTGCTATTTAGAGGACACAAACATACAGTGCAGCAGTCAAACAGGATAAATGCACTCTCTTTTAGCTCCAGTCTGTCATCATTCCTAGGTAGCATCAGAGTAGGAACATTTCAGTAGTTCACCTATAGTGCACGGACACTTTGATAACACACAACAGGAAGTAGAAGAGTTTGGAGCCCCATCCAGACGTACTGCTTTGCCAGACTGAGAATGCCGTGTTCTGTCCTGGTATTCCCCAGACCCTCAGGGCTCCCATTCTCCCAAACCTCTCCATATATCCAACAGTGATGCCTCTTCTAATGTGGTTGTGGTTAAATTTGTCACGCTATACATATTTGAGGACTGGTCAAGAGACATTTCACGTGACATGTAAAGTTTTCAGTTCTGCAGTTCTTCTGTTCAAAATTTGAGCCAGATGGATGGTTATAGTTAGCAGAGTGACATTACTTCAGTTGGTAATGTTCTACTTTTGGATTCATGTGTGAATAGCTCTGAATTGTTGTAATTCGTTTGATTTTCAGATTTACTTTGCTCTGTCAGTGCTGATAAACATAATGTACATCATCATAGAATGTTACCTGTAGTTATTATTCTGATCTACTTTTTGGACCATGTGATGCGTTCTGCCCACTACAATGGTGAGAGGTGTTTCCAATTGGCTGGCTTTACACAATTTCTGGGAGTCTAAGCATTTTCATGCATTTTTGAAAACTTTTATTTTAATTATTTGATTATTTTAAAAATGTAAAGTGGTTCAACCATGCAGTAAAAAGCTATTGAATGTGAAGTAAAAAGTACTAGATCTATCTTGATGTTTTCAAAAAAGGACCAACAAAATGACTTCTTGCATGTTGGTTACACCACACTGACTTTCTCAATCTAAAGACTGTGTTCTAGTAAGGCTGTATATTTCGGCTTTCACGTACTTTGTTACGCGTAAAGGATGCATCAAGTGTATCCGTTGCATCCTCCAGTCACCCTTAATCCACCACTACACATTCCAGTTCACAAAGAAGAAATAGCGGAAATGAGTCAGCACTAAGCTTGTCCAATATCTTTATCAAATACAAAAAAAAAAAAAACGTGATTGGAGATGAACGAATTATGTTTGTTGTTATGAATTAATCACATAATGCTAAACTGCTCATGATGTAAACCACTGGGAGACCACAGATGCTTGACATTTGCTGTACTGCATTAATAGAAACTCTATTTTTAATGTCTTTAGTTTTTTTTTTAGTACATCAAGTTAAATGAAAAATGTTGAATGAAATGTAGCCTTAGCAATCTACTGAAATAAATTAAGTTACTTTTTTATATTATTAACTGAATGTAATAATATAAAAGTCTTTTAAATTTTCAATATTTTTTTTGTGCTGTGAACACGGTGCTGTGAACTTTAATGATGTAGCCAGAGGACGTACTAGATACTAGAGTTTAATGCTGAGGAGGACTCTCAGAAAGACTAGACTAGGACAGATGCAGCCTCATTAGGATGCCACCTTACGATTGATTCATTTGATTTGATTAAAAATATTTTTATTCTAAGCCCACAAAAATGATTCAAATTAATTTTATTTCTGAATTGAAAAGACATTGGAACATATAGGTTGATGTTTAAATGAATTGCATTTGATCTTTCAAGATCTGTTTCTCTTGAGCATGTCACAATGACCATGTCTACAACTTATATATAAAACAAATACTATAAAATGTATAGGCTAGATTTACCAGAATAAATAAGTAAATAAATGTGTCTCTGCATGTGCTTCATGGAGCTTTTAGTTCACAAACAACTGCAAAGATCATCTTAAGCTGCCATCACATCCTGTAACTATCCATTAACAACTCTAAATTAGACACAGGAGGCATTAGGCCAGCATTTCAAAAAATCCCCCATTTTCCACCTCTCTAGGGAAAATGGTCCTAATGATTGCGATCACCATGACAACATAGGTAATGCGTCTATGCCAGGCTGAATGTTTACCTGTGTTTGCCAGACATTATGGGATGTGAGCTCATCAGAGTGAAAGAAAGTACATATTTTTTACTACACTAAATTTGCCCTAGTGCCACAACTATTCATTGGCAATAATAGAATAATAGGCACAGAAATGGCTGTTTTGGTGGTCATTAAGACAGTTTGCTTTTTATGTGATACTGTGTGTTGCTAATTAAGTCATAACATGTGGCAATGCATTTTTAAATGTATTTTTCTTTTCATTTTTGTGCTCCTATAAAGGAACACGTCATTAATTGAGGGCAGAAGCTGACAGGCCAAGCCACTCAAACTAAAAAAAAGCAATGTTCACACTACAGTGTTTATGCTCTTTTGGTAAATCAATTTACAAATGGCTTACTCATAGTTGCATCTGCACATAAAACTGAGAGGGTACATGTCATCTTTAATACCTTCAAATCAGTTCATCCACTTTTGAGGTTCTTCAAGACAGATGTATAATAAATAATAGTCTTGGAGCTCTGAAAGTGAGGATTATACGTGAAATAGGAATGTCCATTGTCGCTTAAAACAGAATTGCGTTTTAATGATTCACAGCAAAACATCGAAGGCACTCTATCGTTCTGTTTGAATGGACCACTGAGAGCAATTTGTAAATATTTGCAAGAACATGTTTATAAGAATGGCTAATGTTCAAGGAAAACTGTCCTCAAGTGTCCTTTGAATGACAGAAAATGATGCATATAGATGAAGGAAATGGTGAGTGGACAAAAGTAGAGGTGAAGAGAAAAAAGGCCTTAATAGAAAGCAGCTGCTGTGAGGATTTGCACTCTGCTGATTTACCGTCAGAGGGGAATTTACGGGAACAAGGCAAACTACGAACATAACACTCACACTTTTTTTTCTCCTCACTCTCTCTCTTCCACAGAACTCAATCAGACACAACCTGTCCCTACATAGCAGGTTTATCCGAGTGCAGAATGAGGGGACAGGTAAGAGCTCTTGGTGGATGCTCAACCCTGAAGGCGGTAAAAGCGGCAAGTCACCACGACGCCGGGCTGCCTCCATGGACAACAACAGCAAGTTTGCCAAAAGCAGAGGACGAGCAGCAAAAAAAAAGGTAAAAGCTGCACACCAAAACTGCTTCAATGTCTTTCATAAACAGTAGACACCACATTTTTTTTATACAGTTTTTCTTACAAATTGTTCTGTTCATCTCTAACTTTATAGCTGGCTCTTCAGGGTGGGCCTGAGGGGGGCGCAGACAGCCCAGGCTCTCAGTATGGCAAGTGGCCAGGCAGTCCGAACTCCCACAGCAACGATGACTTTGATGCCTGGACAGCGTTCCGTCCCCGCACTAGCTCCAATGCCAGCACACTGAGTGGCCGTCTCTCGCCCTTTATTGACGACGAACTTGGCGACTCTGATGTCCACATGGTCTACCCAGGCCCTGGGTCAGGTGCCAAAATGACCTCCACTCTCCCCAGTTTGTCTGAAATGGCTGGTTCTCTGGGTCACAGAGGTTCTGAGAATGCGATGGAGAACCTTCTGGATAACCTCAACTTGCTCTCACCTAAGAACCCATCGGTTGGGTCCTCAGTAGGCCCTGGATCAGGATCCAACCAGTCCTCACCCTCTTCGCTCATGCAGGCCAGCTCTGGTTATTCCCCCTACAGTTCCCCAAGTATGGCTGCGGTCAACCAGCAGACCCAACAAGACTATCGTAAGTGTCTCTACGGCCAGGCAGGAATGGGTAGCATGTCCCCAATGCCAATGCAGCCTCTGCCAGAAAGCAAGCCCAGTTTTGTTTCCGGTCCAGGAACTTTGGGCCAGTTTAACTGCACAGCAGGGCTGCTGAAGGAGCTTCTTACATCTGATGGAGAGCCTGGAGATCTCATGCCCTCAGTGGACACTGTTGTTTCCCAGTCAGGTGGAGGCAGTGGATGTATGTTGCCCCCCTACAGCAGTGGGCGGAATGAACTTATGGGAGGTGGAGCATCTCACGGCCATGCCCTTTCTCATCCACACAATATGCACGGACAAGCCACATCTCTGGCATTGAATGGGCGATCATTGCACCCTCTGACCGGGATTGGTCACAGCGGTGCTGGTGGACGCTTGGGAAGCGTCAAGTCAGCCATGCAGATGCAGTATGGAGGCTCCAGTCATATTGGAGCTGGGCTTCCTCCTTACTGCAGTGTCAACAGCAATGGATATGGGCGCAACCCAGGGATGATGCCCCACCAGCAACAGCAACACCTGGAGAAGCTTCCCAGTGATCTGGACGGGATGCCTGTGGAGCGATTTGAATGCGATGTTGAGTCCATCTTGCATGATACGCTCATGGACGGAGAATCGCTGGACTTCAACTTTGACCCCATGGCCACCCAACAGGGATTCCCACCTCACAGTGTAAAGACCACCACTCACAGCTGGGTGTCTGGGTAGGAACTACTTTTATTAAACTTATAATATTTTAACAACCCAATAGTATCTGAAGTCTGTAACCTTTTCAAATTTATTTTTTAGAGTAAAACTCTCATTTAAACACTTTGTACACTCTTTGACACAAGTCAATGAATGTGAAGTGGCTTCTGGGATGTCAATGAATTTGATGTTTTTTTATTTTTGCAGGTAAAAAACTCTCAACTGGAAAACAGCAGCACTGAGCGGCTGCCCACACACATCAAAACCCTTCATCAGGGAACGTAGCCCCCATTATTCTTTCGCTTTCTTCAGCAGAGGCGGCTGAGATACGACCTCACACTGCCAAGCACACTGGCTCAGTTCAGAGCTAAATTGCAAGGACGTTTTCCTCAGACATTGGGACTCACATTCAAACTAAGTGCCAAACCAGTTGCCTGTGCTCCATAGCCAAATTGACAAGCTTTATTTTGCTGCCTTCTTCTTGCTGTAGAGAATCAGTTGTCAAATCAGGGCAACGAAAACCCGAGGCCCTTACATCTGCTGCAACACAAACCTACCAATGTCCACACCAATTTTTAGTAATGATTTTACAGCTGCACTTCCATTAAGAGCAAACTGTGATAAGGTATAACCATCAAATCCAACACCAGGCAGCACACCTCAAGTTCATTTGATACACCTCAGAAAAGTGACTCCCATGGTAATAGCTCATTCATTGTTGCGTTGCCAGTTCAAAACCCTACTCTGCAAATTTTTGCTGATGGTAACACGTTCATGCTGTGCTTCATGGAGACTCCATGATTGGCCTTAATGGGAAGAAGAACTGGAACAGCGGTAGGCAGGAATGACTGTAAATAGATTTATTTAGAAATAGTCCTGCACAAACATGACCTTGAAAATGTTAGGGAAATTGTTGCAGACTAGTTGAACTATGTCACATTCAACACATCATCACACTTTCATTTTATGTCTTTTAACACTTTCATTCTGTCTCAGCATATTTGACATAGGGGCAGATGTACTACATTTCTAAACAATGTGTTATTATTAACTGGTGTACAGAGAGTTTACACAATAATATCAACAATCAGGGCAACAGATTTAATGTTGTTTTGCAAATCTGAGAGAAACTGGACTTGACATTTTACATTTTGATAGGCTTACATTGAATAGTGTTTCTCATCTGAATTATATACATCTTTCCACATTTCTTGTAAATACATAAAATATATATTTCAAAAACATATAAAATAGAAATAAGAAGGTTATTATATTTAGAAGGTTTTTTGTTTATTTTGTATTATCACAATTATTCTTATTGCTGTGTATTATTGGCTTTAGTTTGAGAATTTGTTTATTTAAAGAAATAGTTCACCCAATAATGAAAAATTATAATTTCCTAAAAATATACAGTAACTTATTTTTTTTCCAAACCAATTTATTTATTCTGTGAAACACAAAAGGTGACATTTTGAACAATATCATGGCTGCTCTTTACTATGTAATGAAACTGAATGGGGACTAAGTCTTGCAAGTCTTTTGAACTACAAAGATGGCTCATCACCACCATTTGATGGTAAACACCACTGGTTTTGTGTGTTATTTTGCACATCTTATAGCTTCATGTTTGTTTTGGAGGATTTCTGTGAAAAATGACACATTTTGATTGACTCAATCCTTTCATTTTGTTTTTCATTGTATGGAAAGGAGCAGCCAATCCATATAATAAACTAAATTAATTTGTGTGTCATGGAAAAGAGTAAGTCACACAGGTTTGGAATGACATGGAGGCAAATAAATGATCCCAAAACTAGAATTTTGGATATTTTTTTTAATAAACTGTTAATAGTGCATTTTATTCTGAGATTATGGGTTCTTCAAAAAGAAACAATTCCCAGATTTTTTTTTTTTTTTATTGGTTCTTTCCTACAATGATTAGACCTGTCTTTGTTGTGACCCAAATAAGAGCTAAATCCCAGTGTAAAGACACAACCTCAAACTTAAAAAACAAACAAACAAATAAATAAACAAACTATTGTATTTGCTTTTTATAATTTCTCACAGGGCTGGGACACCACCAAAGCCTTCAACAGTGGTTAATGTAGTTTAGAGCTACAGCGCTAGGTGACTCCAATGCCTTTGCCACTGTTTTGAATCTGTTACTGTAGTAAAGCTACAGTTCTCTGCCTTCAAGGAATGTAGAGGCATTTTTTAACTTAACATTATTTGGCAGAAGGAGAAGTAGTGTACTTTTATCATGTCATGGTGTATTATTTACACTTGTATTATATTTCTATTTTAATTCACATCTCTCTCAAGCTGCAGGCACTGTGATGTATATGTTCTACAAGTTTGTGGTGATTTTCCAAGTCTGTGGTGCCTCAACTTTTGTTTTTCATTTCTATTTTATTTTAGTTTCGTATACCCTTTATAAAGACTGTTTAGGCTCCTTGCACCCAAATGCACTACTAGACTTTAACATCTTTCAAATTGACCAGCACAAATTTCAGATATCTCAGACAATTCATTGAAGACTTGGTTTCTTGAGTAGTGTTACAAAAAAGGCTGAAGACATTTTAATGCTTTGTAGAAAACTAAGATATATATTGGGTTCTCACTCTTGGCCAATTATTAAATATTAAAATGCTTAAAGTTATTAGAGGTGTTCTTTAAGGACGTTAACACTGTTCTCTAACTAGGTGGAATGTGACAGAGCCACAAGTTGGTGTTTTGGTTTCTGTTTCTGTGGCTTCCTACTGTGTAGCCGTACCCATTGTGAAATCTCATTTGATCCAAAATCCCACTCTGCATAACTCTATATGTAACATAAAATATGATTGGCTGTGCCATAATTTTTACTTTTTAGTATGGAATTTTTTGTCACGTCTGGTTGGGACACAGTGAGATTCAGTCGTGAGAAGAGTAGCAGATGTTTGTTAACACAAACAGCTTGCATCATTAAAATATTATTATTAACCTCTGACCCACACTGCCTCAGTCAGCACAAGAAAAAGACCAGATTACTTTGTGCCCAACATCATGAACATGCATTTGCTTGTGAATTTAGCAGGTGACCCCACCTATGCACATCCATGTACTTTAATGATTATTACAATTATTGTCATCTCCAGTATGTTTTAATGATGACGAGATATTTGATATTTCATGTTTGATAGAGCTGTGGAGTCATGTTAATGTCACAGATGTTAGTTCATAGTTCTGAAGAATATGAAGTATATTTAGAGAGTAGAAGATAATTTACATGCACAGCTTTTTGTACACTGTTATTCTTGTATTTAGCAGCAGTTTGTAAAAAAAACATGGACAGTTGAAAAAGAAAAAAAATTATGATGATTGAAACAAATTTGGAAGAAAATTTAGCTGTTTTTCTTCAGATTGTGAAGTTTGGACCAATTTTTAATGACAAAACTATGAATTAAAATATTGCACTTTGTCTATAGATGTAATGAGTTCTCCTAGAGAGATGAAAAAAGTGAAGATTATCTATTTTGAAACAAACTGTTACATTTCTTAACTTATGTACAGAAATTATTTGATTCACAATCAAAAGATGATATAACTACAGGTGCAATTTGTTTATGTGGTTAAGAAAGTAATAATCTATAAGAGAGAAATGATATTGTTAAGCTGACATGCCAATACTGACATATGTATATTTTATCTTTATTCTTTAAGTTTGTCAGCAGTGAGCAAACAGTTTGTGAAATGTGAGGCCATAGTGCTCTGATTTTGTTCTTTATGCCGATGTTGTGCTTGTTTTTCTGTACAAGAAACATGCTGCCGCTGTAAAAAGCCATGTGTATATAAATTATGTTATATAAAAGAAGAATCTAATGTGATTGTGTCTTTTTATTCATTCACAAGGAAGCTTTGGATGCTTTGGCTTGTGGGAAACATTAAAACCATGTCCAAAAAGCACAGTAAAGGTATTATTTTGATTATGAAAAATTAAAAACTTACATATATTTAAGTGTATTATTATCAGGTATATCCACACATTTTAACAGATTTATTAAATGCACACACATGCTCAAAGTTAGTAGCACTAAAAGAGTCATGCCAGATGATCATCTGTCAGATAAGGTCAGTTGAACCTTTAAATAATAATTTAATTTGTTTTTCATAACTTCAACAAATACTTCAGTACTTAAACAATTAATCAAACTGCATTATAGCCTAATAACATAAGTACAGAACCGTCACATATTCATATCCTTTATGATGTTTACATTGAAAAGCCATTAAAATGACTATTATTACTGTGCAAATTCATATTAAATTTGAACATTATACATTTACATTGAACTTTTGCTTTTATACTTTGCTTTGAATTTGTTTTCAATTTTTCTTTTAATTGACATTTTATTGCAGAAGAAAAAAATGGAGAGAAAAAACAACAACAACATTAAAACACTTACTTTGGTTCCAGTTAAAGAAAACCTTTTTTGGTTTAACTCATCTTTTCTTTCTTTTTTTATTTAACAAACAGTAGAGTTTAATTATACTTGGCCTATACCTATCATTCTCTTTCATAATAATAGTAATAATAATTAAAAGTATGATTTACAGCACATCTAGTATATAGTTTTACATGTAGATTTATATACATGTTACATACATCCTAAATCCAATTTAATTACAGCCATCATGTCTGTACTAGCTTTGCACACTTTGGGGAATATCTGCCCATTCTTTCTTGCAGAATTGCTCAAGTTCAGTCAAATTCTGTGGTGAGCGGCAATGGACTGTTCTCTTTAAATTCATCCACAGATTTACGATTGGACATTCATCTTCTTATCCAGTATGTTTAGGGTCATTGCCGTGTTGGAAGGTGAATGACCTGCCCATCTTCAGCTGTCTAACAGTGGAATGCAGGTTTTCTTCAAGAATTTGGAGGTACTTGGCAGCATCCATTTTCCCTTCAATCTTGACCAATTGTCCAGTCCCAGCTGAAGAGAAACACCCCACAATATAATGCCACTACCATGCTTCACAGTAGGTATGGTGCGTTTTGGGTGGTGTGCTGTGTTTGCTTTTCACCAAACATACGCTTGGAGTTCAGTCCAAAAAGGTCAGTTTTGGTCTCATCAGATCATAGCACCTTTTGCCAGACGGTTTTTGCATAGCGCAAACGAAACTGAGTGTGACACTTTTTTAGGAAAGGCTTCTTTCATGCCACCCTGCCATAGAGGCCAACTTGGGAGATAGTTGCCACATGCACAGACTGACCAGATCCAGCCATAATGTAAGTCCTTCAAAGTTGCCTGTGGCCTCCTGGTAGCTTCTCTTATCAATGCCCTCCTGACTCATCTACTTTGGACAGACAGCCTGATCTAGCAATGTGCTGGTGGTGCCAAACGCTTTCCACTTCTTGATGCTCTGAACAGTACTCCGAGGGATAGCTAAAGCCTTTGAAATGTTTTTGTAGCCTTCTCCAAACTTGTGCCTTTCTACAACTTTATCCCGGAGGTCTTTTGCACCGCTAATAGTGGGATCTTCAAGAAACAGCTTGTTTTATTCTGAAGTACAGCACCACTACTTCTGATGTCAGATGTTTCAATTAGCCTGGTGTTTAATTTAGAAGTTGATTGCTTGCACCTGAGCAAGTTAATAATGGTATACTCTAAAAGGCTAATCACTTTACCAAACCAGACATCTCACTGAATAATTTTTAATAATCCTCCAGAATTTTTTAAAATTATATTTTTACTTTAATGATGAGGGTTATAATGTGTATATGCAGCTCAAAAAAGTTAAGACTTAATTTGTTGTATTTTTCAGGGTGTAATGTGACAAAAGGTAAAGGTTTTCACAGGGTATGATGATTTTCTATAGGCACTATATATTTTATATATATATATATATATTAGGGGTGGGCATAGATTAATTTTTTTAATCTAGATGAATCTAGATTAAATCTTGGAATTAATCTAGATTAATCTAGATTAAAATGGCTAATTTGAATTCTGCTGAAGGCATTCAGAATATGTGTGCTACCCAAATAATGACTAAAAGTAAGTCTTCGAGAACGGGCCAGGTGGCGCATTAGATCAGGCGCTCATCTCCTGTTTCCAAAATGCATCACAAACTGCTTGACAATTGCATTTACAACATAATTACCTATACAAACTTGTGTAACCAAGTACTTCAGCGCAAAAGGCTGCACGACGTGCGCGTTGCCGTTAAATACACAGACGTGCACGGGCATGGATTTCTGCGTGCATAGTCTTCCATTAAACTGCGTTGCTTTTAGAAGCGTCAATTCAGTTGTTGCATATAGTTTAATGTCTTTATTTCGGGATTATCAAAGTAAATTATAACTCACGTGCCCCAGTAAAAAGGGTCTAGCAACACACCTGCCCTGAGGCGGCTTCATAGCTGCATCCATGTTTGCACGTCTCATTTGATGTGGTAATTTCACAGAAGTTGAAGACTCATTCTCGCCCCCTACAGTGCAATTCGACTAGGTATACGTCATCCGCGCTAAAATATCAAGGTGAAAGTCATCATAGCTTGCGTAGTTTAGACCCAGCTCCCAACCCAACTTTGAGAATAGATTAACGGCGATATTTTTTTCATCGCCCGATAAGAGTCTCACGTTAACGCAGCACGTTAACGGCCCACCACTAATATATATATATATATATATATATATATATATATATATATATATATATATATATATATATATCAGAGGTCGCGTTAACCGAAAATTGTCAGTCATTGACGGAATTTTTTTAGAAATGATGGAAAAATCTGAAGGCCGTCTGTCACTTTGACAGATTAGCCTACACTGAGGATGACCTATTGTAATTTGTAGCTGTAATTCCCACTCCTGTCCAGTTGGTGGCGAGTGCGCTCCAGTGTGGCAGCAGAGAACTGAATCCAGAACAAAAACGAAACTGTACATGTGACTACAAAGAAGCTACAACGATCTGTCACGCCACATTATAGAGCGCCAAAACGGTATTTATTGCTTGAATTTCCTAACGAAAGCGACATAATTTGAAATTTAAGACTTGAGACAGGATGTGGTGTTGAACATGAAAAGTTAAGCAGTCTCATCTGTTTATCTGTTCTCTTCAAAATAAATGCCTATATTATAAATCTATATTGTCCTGAAAATGTGAACAAACATAAATGCAATTAAATGTGGTATTAAAATTAAAATATGAAAATTAAAATGACGGGTAATAATGGATTATGACGGAATTTTTACGACCCTGTCAGTCAAAATGACGGGCAATGTTCAAGTCTAACGCAACCTCTGATATATATATATATATATATATATATATATTAGTGCTGTTAAAATTACTGCATTAACGCAGGCGATTAATTTAAAAGATGTTCACCAAGACGGCATTTATTTGATCAAAAATACACTAAAAGCAAGAAATATTGTGAAACATTATTACAATTTAAAATAACTGTTTTCTGATTGAATATATTGTAAAATGTAATTTATTCCTTAGATGGCAAAACTGCATTTTCATTTAATCTGTCTAAAGAATTAGTTATTTGTTAAGATGTAAAAATTGTTACAGTGCAATACCTGACTTGGCCTTTAATGGAGCTGCTGGAGATTTTTCACTAATAAACTCTAATCAAATTAAGTAAAAGTGGAGCGCATTCACTATATTCTCTTTGAACACTCCTCTGCTTTTAGTCAGAATGAACGCAGTCACCCCATTTCAGGCTTTGGGTTCTTTCTGGCTCCTCTTCAGCACTGAGATGTGATCAGCTTGGGGGTTTCTGGAGCCAGATGGTCCTGTGGAAAGCAATCGTGTGAAAAGCAGTGGGGATCTTTGTCCTGGCTTTGATAGTAAAGGACGCCAAGAAAAAAACTGCTTAACTGGCACTTTCTTCCCTTTGCACTTCTCTCCAGGTCTGGGTGTTGGATTTCTATTATGGTTCGGGCTTCCAGCTGGTCCGCATCACTAGAATGATCTTGACATTGTGCCCTGATCTTTCAACACCCAGCCAACAGAGATATCTGGATCCAATATACGGTTTATCCAATATATATTTCTTAAGATCCAAAAAAAAAAAAAAAAAAATATTGAAATGCCCAGAAGTGGCTTTGAGAGGGTCACCCAAGGACTTGCGCTAGGTTCTGGGAGACAAACAGGTGGTAAGGCTTGATGCAATATGAGAACTGGCATTTACAGTATTACTTTTTCTCACAGTTCTCCTGGGTTTTGCCTTGCTCTCCATCTCAGTCCTTTGTGTAGCAGTGTGGTCCAGCGTTCTCTTTAAACTGCATGTGTTGACAGAAAGAAAGAGGAAGTGCAGGGAGGAGGGACGCCACCCTGCTGAAGGCCCCTCATGAGCAGCTCCTGTGGAATGCAGTGCGTGTGAGTTTTCCGCGTATGTGCGTAAGATTGGTGTGGACAGCAGCCAACTGCATACATAGCCCTTACATTACAGAGGGCACAAGGCAAGACAGGTTATGTGAGGACACACATATGTGACCCTGGTACAGTCTGGAGACTTCAACAAGCAGGTTCTTTTCAACAAGCTCCTGCATTATTGAGCAAACAAAAAGGATTGCTTCTTTTGGCAAAACATGATTTCAAAATAATTTCCGAAATTTAAGTTTTTTATAGATTTAATTTTACTAGCAAACAGCTCAAGCACAACATTTAAAGCCAATGTGTGTTAAAACATTTTTTGGTTGGTTTACTATGCAGACAACTGAAGCATTTGTAGGTTGAATACCCTGAAAAGATGACACACTGTGTCTCTGTGGCACGTTCAAAACATTTCTTCATTTGTTTGAACCGCCCAACTAGCATAGCAACATTAGCTTGACCAATGGCGTTAGTTTAGGCCGACCAACGGAGTGTTTGGGAAGCCTGTGTGAAAACATTATGCGTTTCATGCTGCTAGTGGTGCAGAATACATACACTTCACTTGTAAAGAACCACCCAGAATTTATATCTGTGTCTATAGTTTTTAACCTTCTTTTGGATCAGTTTAATTAATTTGTAGATGTTTTAATAAAACATTGGTATAATCAAAAGCAGTAATTTGCTAGTATTCAAAAGCATTTTATTGGCCTGTTTAGCTAAGCCATCCATACACAGCAAACAAAACAAGCCCTGAAAATGTATAAAAGAACATACATTATAACACTTAAAGGGGTCATATTATGCTTTTTCACTTTTTGAACTTTAGCCAGTGTGTGGTGTGTATGTTTGGGCATAAAAAACATCTACAAAGTTACAAATCTCAAAGTCCGCTCTAAAGGGAGATATTTAGTTTTTTTTAAAATCCCTTTTCAAGACATACAACGAATGGCTCCTTTGGACTACAGCATTTGTTTTTCGGATGCTATTATGTGATAACGTAAATCCTGCCTACGGAAATTAAATATGTTGGCAGGTGGGGGATTCGCCTAACTTTAGCGATGTATTATGGACAACCACTTCTGGGATGCTTCAGCGAGCCGCAGGTCGACGAGCCTTAACTAAAGTGTCCGTGAACTGCTCCGGAATACGTGTGGCTGTAAACACGAACACTGACTAGTAATGATCCATGGATGCATCGGAGTCACGCCGTAGATGTGCAGTGTGTGGTAAGAGATTTATTCATCATACAGTGTAGATAGCTTCACTAGCCTTATAATTAAATACATTAGCACAATAATGATAATATCATGTATCAGCGATCTCGCAGGCTGACGATAGGACCAACAATACTGTAGCATTTTATTTACTCACCCTCCATTCATCCCAGGTGTACATGACTTCCTGCTTTAAGACTAATGCAATCGGAGTTATATTAAAAATAATCCTGGCACTCATACAGCAGCATAGACTGAACGGCACAGTGTTTCTCTCCATCAGTCCAAAATTACTCGATCCATAATAAAAAGTGTCTCCTTTAGCGACCCAATGTATTTTTTGTAAAAAAAAAAGCCTGGGAAGAAAAGCCATTGTAATAATGTAAATTATGTGAAAAATTATGTGTTTTTGGAACCACCAAGCATGAGAGCATGTTCTAGTGCACCCCTCAAAACAAAATAAAAACTTTGTAAAGGAGCATTATAGGACCCCTTTAACATTTAAGGGTAATACATGATTTGTTAATTTTGTTAAAAATATGTTATACTTTAAATAAAACATTTTCAAAGGTTTGTCAAAGCTGTTTTTATGCAAGTTTGGCCTGGGTTTTTGTAGCAATTTCACTTGTTTGATCAGAAGAAGCCACCAGCGTGTAAAATTTTGAATGCTTCAAAACGGTAAATTAGTTTGCGAATCAATTGGTTCAATGTTTCTCCCATCACTATTTCACAGGATACTATTGCCACATGGTAACTAAGGTGTTTCTGTGCCTTCATGTTTAGGTTGTGTTTTGGACATCTGTTTCCTGTACACCTTGTAATCCCCTGATTGTTTTCACCTGTTTCTTGTTAGTCTAGTACTCTGTATGTATTTAAGCTTTTGTGTTTTCAGTAGGGTAGACTGAGTACAGTTGAAACACCTCAAATAACTTACGTACACAGGAACCCTAAGCCGTGATTTTTTTGTCCACACGTGTATTAGTGTTCTCTTTCATCATGGGAAATTTAAAATGTTTGCGTCTTTCCACTCCAAAAATATTGTCAAAAGTTTTTTTTTCCAAGGTGAGTTTTTCATTTCACCATGACCCTTTCACAATGAATAGCTTATTATTCTTTTATGATTGTTAAACTTAACATATATCATTGCATTAACATTACTCTGTGCTCTAAAAATAGGCATATTTTATGACATCGTGCCATGCAAGGTCTTTTCCTAATCTAGAGAAATGTAGAGTATGTCAGTGGGGTACTGTTGAGACACATTGTCCCTATTGTGTCACATGCTGTTTAGTTGTACAGTGTTATGATAATAGGTTAAAAGTCACATTTACACACATGCTACGCAAATTATGTTTAAAAAAATTATATTTGTGATATTCAACTGTTATTAATGGACATATTTTCTAACATGAATGTTAAGAGGATACCATAGCATTTTAAGAAATATACAAGGTGGTAAAGTGGGTATAGTTGATACACCCTTTTTTAGGTCACTATGTATACAGTAACAGTTCAGTCATAGAAAATGAAATGCCTATTCAGAGGCTGAGTGTGTTTGTATACTGACATTACCAACGTTATGGGGACCAAATGTCCCCACAAGTACAGTAATACCACTAAATTCTAACCTTACGGGAATTTTTTTTAGATCCCCATAAGGAAACAAGCTTATAATTCATACAGAATGACTGAAAATGTAAAAATGCAGTAAGTTTTGAGTGATGCATATCTTTGAGGGGTGGGTTATAGAATATACAGGTATGTATATTTATGGTTATGTTTACATTTGTACTGTTTGCAATATCTTTTCTAGTGTTCCTATTTTGTTTAACTGAATCTGAATAAAATAAATAAAATAAATAAATCTGAATTTGTGATGGGTAGAAATGATAGGAAGCAAATGCAGTGACAAAAACCAGGTTTATTATGAAGTAGAGAAGATGAACAAAAACACAGTGATGATGGTGTCTCTCGGCCGGGTGGTGCAAGGGCTAGATGGTCAATGATGGTGACGAAGTGCAGCGATCCCGTGTAATCCAATCCAGTGTGTGAAACTCCCATGCAGACGATCCAATGATGAAGACAAACAAAGAACATCCAACTCGACAGGAACAGCAACCTGACAGACGCACATCCAACTAGCCAAGAATCCAGAGAAACGATCTGACGGGGAAGGAAAGAATGAGGTGAGTTTATATAGCCGTGTAATGTGAGACACCTGGTGCGGGAATGATCGGCAGCTGTGCTGATGAGCATGATGAGCACAGATCACGAGACATGAGAACACAGCGGATGCGTGAACCGTGACAGTACCCCCTCTCCTAGGAACGTCCCCTGACGTTCCCAGACTCCTTTACCTGCTGATTGAAGTCATCAATAAGAGAGTGATCCAGAATGTCTCTGGCAGGTACCCAACTTCTCTCCTCCAGACCGTAACCTTCCCAGTCCACCAAGTACTGAAATCCCCTCCGCCTAGAGTCCAGAATACGATTAACCGAATAGGTTGGTTCCCCGTCTACGAGTCGCAGCGGTGGGGGAACCGGGGCTGGCGGATTAATACGTGCGAAAAACACGGGTTTAATCTTTGATACATGGAAAACGGGATGAATTCTCCTGTACACTGGAGGAAGGTTGAGGCGGACTGCCACCGGACTAATGATTTTGGTGACAGAAAACGGGCCAATAAATTTGGGAGGGGAATGTTTTTAGTAGAAAGCCACACTTTAGAACTGACTACGTATACGGGAGGCCTAGACCGGTGGCGATCGGCTTTGGCCTTGGTACGCGCTCCCACCTGGAGTAGAGTCTCACGGGCTCTAGTCCAGGTGCGATGGCACCTCTGGACGAAGGCGTGAGCGGAGGGAACTGCGACTTCGGATTCCAGACTGGGAAAAATTGGTGGCTGGTACCCTATACCCTCTCAGTTTGCCCATTGCTTTGAGGATGGAACCCCGAAGAGAGACTAACAGACGCCCCCAGAAGCTTACAAAACTCTCGCCAAAATTTGGACACAAACTGGGGTCCTCTGTCGGAGACCACGTCTGTCGGGAGGCCATGTAACCGAAAGACGTGGTCAACGACTGCCAACGCTGTCTCCTTGGCTGAGGGTAATTTGGGCAAGGGAATAAAATGGACCGCCTTCGAGAACCGGTCCACCACGGTCAAAACTACCGTGTGACCCTGGGAGTGTGGGAGGGCGGTGACAAAATCTAGAGCGATATGGGACCAGGGTCTCGAAGGGATCGGCAGCGGTTGTAGGAGCCCATCTGGGGGTCTGTTAGAAGTCTTACCAGTGGCGCAAACTGAGCAAGCCAAAACAAAACTGCAAACGTCACGAGCCATGAGTGGCCACCAAAATCGTTGCTTGACCAAATGTGTGGTGCGATTAACTCCTGGATGACAAGCCACATTGGAACAATGTCCCCACTGAATAACCTCGGACCGTAATCCCTCTGGCACAAACAAATGGTTCGGTGGGCAACCGACCGGAGGCGTTACCCCTAGTAAGGCTGTTTTAACCTTCGATTCGACCTCCCAAATGAGGGCAGAGACAATAAGTGTCTCGGGAAAAATACCCTCGGGAGTGGAAGGGTGATCGGAACGGTCAAGAATACGTGACAAAGAATCGGGTTTGACGTTTTTGGAACCCGGGCGGTACGAAAGTGTAAAGTCAAAGCGTCTAAAAAAAAGTGCCCACCAAGCCTGCCTAGAGTTCAATCTTTTAGCAGTTCTAATGTATTCTAGGTTTTTATGATCAGTCCAAATGATAAAAGGTACCCCCGACCCTTCTAACCAGTGGCGCCATACCTCCAATGCTAGCTTGACTGCCAACAACTCTCTGTTACCAATATCATAATTTGCTTTAGCTGGCGACATACGGTGTGAGAAAAACGCGCAGGGATGCATCTTGTCGTCTGTGGGTGAGCGCTGTGAAAGCACCGCACCTACCCCCACCTCTGACGCATCGACCTCCACCACGAACTGACGTGATGGATCAGGGGTGACCAGAATGGGAGCCGAAACAAAGCGGCTTTTGAGGTTGGCAAACGCAGCTTCGGCTGCGTCTGACCACCTGAACGCCATTCTAGGGGAGGTCAAGGCAGTCAGAGGCAAGGCTAGGTGGCTGAAGTTGCGAATGAAACGCCGGTAGAAATTGGCGAACCCCAGAAACCTCTGTAGGGCCTTACGGGAATCTGGACTTGGCAAATCCACCACAGCCTTAACCTTCTCGGGATCCATGCACATACCCTATATATAGACGACATGATGTACCCTAAGAAAGGAACAGACTGTGCATGAAAATCGCATTTCTCCGCCTTGACAAAAAGCCCATTCTCTAGCAGCCTCTGAAGCACTCATCAGACGTGCTGCACATGTTCCTGGAGAGACGAGGAAAATATCAATATGTCGTCCAGGTAGACATATATGAACTGATCGACCATGTCTCGTAGCACGTCATTGACGAGTGCCTGGAAGACCCCTGGGGAGTTGGACAAACCGAAGGACATGACCAAGTATTCAAAGTGCCCTCTGGGGTATTAAAGGCAGTCTTCCATTCATCTCCCCTCCTAATGCGGACCAAATGATAGGCATTTCTTAAATCCAATTTTGTGAAGACCGACGCTCCCTGCAACCTCTCGAAGGCTGAAGATATTAACGGCAAAGGATAAGTATTCTTTACCGTAATATTATTCAGCCCCCGGTAATCAATACAAGGTCACAGAGAACCGACCTTCTTCCCCACAAAAAAAGAACCCCGCCCCTGCTGGAGAAGAGGAGGGTCGAATGAACCCCGCTGCTAGAGAATCAGAAATATATTTCTCCATAGCCTCTCTCTCTGGAACTGAGAGTGAATATAACTTGCCTTTAGGCGGAGACGTACCTGGCAGTAACTCTATTGCACAGTCATGGGGACGATGAGGAGGAAGAGAAGCAGCCCGAGACTTACTGAACACTTCCTTCAGGTCTAGGTACACCGTGGGCACGTTACACAAATCCGCCGCCTTCTCCTGAAACAAAGAACCAGAAACAGACGGACAAGCAGACACAAGACAAGACTCATAACACTTAATGCTCCACTCAGACACAGACTTCAGCTGCCAATCAATCCGGGGGTTGTGTTTGATGAGCCAGGGGTGTCCTAATACAACGGGTGCATGGGGGGAGTCCAGGATGTAGAAGGGGATACTCTCACTGTGGTTGCCAGACATAGTGAGAGTGATGGGTTCCGTGGTAAAGGTAATCGTGGGGAGAATCTGGCCATTGAGTGCGTGGACGGCAATAGTGTTGGTGAGGGGGAGGAGGGGAACATGATTCAGACATGCGAAAGTGAAATCCATAAAGTTACCTTCTGCCCCCGAATCCAGCAGTGATGATCGTGATTGTTCCATCTTAGCCTAACCGGGAGGAGCGTGGAGGTCAAGCTGGATGAGGTCTTCTTAGCGGAGATCCCACCCGACAGTAGCCTCAAATTTACTGCCGGGCTGGCCCTTTTACCGGACAGCTATAGGCGAAGTGCCCCGCTGCCCCACAGTAACACCGCCGCTCGGCTCGGGAGAGTCAAGTGTCTACCCGTAGGTGTGATAGGCGCAGCGGGAACTTGCATCTGTTGCATCCGCTGGGTCAGCTCGGACACCTACACCACAAGAGCACGGATGGCCTGTCCTCACTCACCCATGCTCTTCTCCTGGTTGTCCAGCCGAGAGATGCATGCCCGCATGCAATCCTTCATGGTGACCGGGGTGGTGCCTGCTGCTTCCATAAGGCGTCAGATCGTTCTGTGATGGGTAGAAATGATAGGAAGCAAATGCAGTGACAAAAACCAGGTTTATTATGAAGAAGAGAAGATGAACAAAAACACAGTGATGATGGTGTCTCTCGGCTGGGTGGTGCAAGGGCTAGATGGTCAATGATGGTGACGAAGTGCAGCGATCCCGTGTAATCAAATCCAGTGTGTGAAACTCCCGTGCAGACGATCCAATGATGAAGACAAACGAAGAACATCCAACTTGACAAGAACAGCAACCTGACAGACGCACATCCAACTAGACAAGAATCCAGAGAAACGATGTGACGGGGAAGGAGAGAATGAGGTGAGTTTATATAGCCGTGTAATGTGAGACACCTGGTGCGGGAATGATCGGCAGCTGTGCTGATGAGCATGACGAACAACACACACAAACACACAGATCACGAGACATGAGAACACAGCGGATGCGTGAACCCTGACAGAATTAAAAAAAAAAAGTTGCACAATGTAATTTTGTAATTTTTATACATTTGCAATAAAGGGTTAGCCAGCATTAGAAATGTGTCTTAACTGTACCATGGTAATGTTTCAACTGTACACCATATGGGTGTACCTTATGTTTATGAGTTAATTGTGGAAAATATAAACTACTTATGGCTATAATCAATTTATGATATTTTAATACACAAGCAAAAGAATTATCATGTGAAAAATTACTTCATTTCAGCATCTAGTTTTTGTGTAGTGATGAAAAAAAGCAGAAAGTTTCTCTACTGTACTTAATCTAGCCTATTTTTGGTCAGGTACATGTATTGTCCAATATTTGCATCTTGACCTGCATTACAATAGATTATTACCTTGCCTTAACAAACACCAGTAATTAAAACTGTAAAATTCTTTATAAATAAATAGCTTTTACATTAAGAAAAAAAAAAAAAAAAACTCAGAACTAAAGAAAAAAATAAAACAAACTGTAAATGATGATGTTTCATGTGAAGTCTTTGTAAAACCTTAAGGAGCAAACAACCACCATCTTTCATCATGCTCTTCACACTTGGTGTTGCAGTAAAAGTACAACCATGTGATTCACAACTCAATGCAACAAACACCTCAATACTGCCAGACACTTTTCTTTCCCAAAAGAGGGGTTTAAAAAGTCATTATATAATTGTATATACATGTGGTAAATTTGACGGCAGTCTTTGCATGGAATTCATTCTGGTGGCTGGAGATGAGACACTAATGTCTCACCTTGCTTGTCCATATGGAGCCAGTTACAGACTCTGAAAAAGCATTCAGCCCCTAAATTACAAGCGATCTGCCAAGAGCAAACGTAACTAGCACATTCATCAACCCACTTGGAAAGAGAAAAGGATAAAAAAAAAGAGAAGCAGATGTAGCGAACGGTTGTGTGATGAGAGATGAGGAGTCTCAGACTGCTGTCCTCAGTTGACTCCCCACTAGTGTGACGATCACCAAAATGGGTGGGAAAAAATCATGCAAAATTACATAAGTGATGTTACAAGTGCCACTGAGTCTGAAATTTGACTCATGGATATTGATATTTCCTATGCCTAAAGGAATATTTTACCCAAAAAGGAAAATTCTTTCATGCAAACTTATATGACATCTTTCTTCTGTGCAACACAAAGAAGTTATTTTGCAGAATGTCCAAGCTGCTCTTTTGCATACAATGTAAGTGAACAGTGATTTATCTAGTCAAGCCACGAAAAAGAAAATAAAAGTATCATAAAAAAAAAAACAGTACAAAGAAGTTGTGCACAATATAACAAATCCTTTAAAATCATTTTATTTGATTTTATTCATTTATTTGTGGAAAATCTTTTCCTCTGCTGCAGCTCTCAAATTTTCTGCAGTTGGACTCATTTTAAAATACTCAGAAGCATGTCATTAAGATAATTATCAGTTATGTTTGATAACTGCAATAACCTGAAAAATTTTGGAGCATGACAACCTCAATTCCCATTTTCTTTCACTGCATGGAAGTGAAACAAGGACACTGGAGCAATTGCTAATATATGACAAGCGAAATACACAGCTCGAAAGCAGCGGAGCTTTTATTATGCCACAGTCGACCACTTCCGCTCCTTTCGGTCATGCGTATGTAGGACAAAGCATCACTGTTTTATCATACTAGATACAGTTGAGTGTGTTGAAAGTTCTGTTATAATGCTACTCTGTGCATTCGTCACCCGTTAATAAAATGCATGCAACGCAAGGACACGGCCCGTTTCATTAGTTAAAATTGCTTATTCTCTGGAAACATTGGGGATAATGTAAGTACACAAGTCAGCAAAATATATAACACTGTTCTAGTGTTTTTTAAACATTTTTATAAAAAAAAAAAAAAAATCTTAAATATTGTGGCTTTAAGAAAATGGTTCTAAACATTACTAAATTAGGGTTCTTCATGTAACAATATTGGTGCTAAAGAGGAACCCCTTTCTAAGGTTCCATAAAGATCCATGCCTTGCTATATATGAGCTTTATGCTGTTATAAATAACATTTTTTAAAATTGTTTCACTAGTTCGCTTTTGCATATAATAAACAGCGTAAAGTTAAGCGTGTTTGGCATGCTGTCCGGGAGAGGGCTCCGAGCTCGGTAGTCATTCCCGAGCCCGGGGCACTCCCCCTGCCCAGGGAGAGGGGTCCGAGCTCGGCCTTTGGCCCGAACCCAATAGCGCTCCCCCCCTGGCTGGAGGTGAGGAGAAAATAAACAGGGGGGGTGGGAGGGATGCTGGAATCAGAGATAGCTGAAGGTAGGACTGCTTGGTTATTTAAAGGGACTGTAGTAATGGGATAGGGAGAGTGATTGGATAGGGAGTGATTGCTGATGATGAATTGGCCGTGTTAATTATCTGCGCGAGCTCCTCCTGAAATTTGTTAATGAAACATCACTTATTGACATTATATAGTATTGTTTTTTTCCTAGATTTTATATAATAAATGATATTTATGTATTATTATTTTTTAACCCCTCTATTCATGTGATATTTTAATATTTTGTAGTCTCTGATTTTACATAAAAACCAACAGCATGTAGTGTCAGTTAAGTATATTTATTTTTATTCACTTGCAATTGTAGCAATGCCCAATGTTATTAGCTGAATACATGACAATTGACACTAACAATTTATAAATACATAAAGAATTGCTAATGTAAAAATATAGTGTCTCTAAGTAACAGTTCAGTCATAGAAAATTAAATGCATCTTGTCACACACAAGGATGAAGGCAGAGACGGGGGTAAGTATAATGGGATGATGGTAAGTTTATTAAAACAGCAGGTAAGTTGTAAACATCGACAGAGGTGTAACGGTAAGTATGCTTATCTGAACAGTCCTGGGTGAAGTTATAGAGACTCCACGGGAACATAGAGGGAAATAGAGTCCAAAGAGTCCGGGAGAGCAGCGCTAGCATGGAGTGCAATCTGTAGACCAGACGATGAGTGTCTGGAGGTTCCGGGTATATATAGGGCAGATGTAAGTGGAATCAGGTGTGTGCAATCAGTAATCAGGTGATTCTGAACGAGTGGGTGGTGCTTCAGAGGGCGTGGTTTGTGTGGGTGACTGGGGTGACACTCTGACACATATTCAGAGGCTGTGTGTGTTTGCATACTGATATTACCAACGTAATGGGAACCAAATGTCTCCACAAGTACAGTAATACCACCTTCTAACCTTACGGGAATTTTTTTTAGATCAATGTGCACAATAATGTGGCCTTGACCTTCACTGTGTATATTTTGATTATACTGTGGTGCAAATAAAATAGAAATAATCAAACCCCCCTTTCTTTTACATTATTTGTTCCCTGCCTCACAGACACATCACTGAATGATGGTTTATTATGGGAGGCCTTTTGTCTCTCAGGTGTGAATCACTAAATGTTCATGTCCATTGTCACTCCCTTACATTTTAACACAAAACATGTCTTAAAAACTTAAATCAATATATTGTTTTCTGTGAATGAGTGAACATGATTTTTTACATCATTTTGTAGCAAAAACTCTAGTCTTTGACATCCTGTTCTCACAAGTTTTGTGAACAAATGTTCTGTATGTGTTATATGATCTTATTTCATTGACCTAAAAATTAGATTTTTTCACTAACCATGTATAAACGTTTTCTCAAAAACACATGCACATTCATGCTGCTGACATATTATTGTAGTTTGTGCTGAATACAGTGTAATCAGACACTAATGTGTTTTTTTAAAATACTGAAAAACCTCCCACAAATGTCAGGACATGTCAAAACTGCTTCAGGACCCCAAAACATCCTCAGACCCCAGAGGGTTAAAGTTACAATTCTGAGGGGGAAAAATAACAGAAAAACAGAAAAAAAAAAATGTTCCTGAATAGAACTTTTACTACATGTGAAGAACCTTTAAGAACATACTTTGTACGCCTTCTTGAATCATCTTTTAACATATAGAAAAAAATGTTATATGTATCAGGTTAAAAAGAGCATCGAAAACAAATATTTGGATTTAAATATATAATATATAAATAAACCGAATATAATACAAAATATAAAACACAAAAATAAACAATCACATATTAAGCCAAAGGTTCTAGGATGTAAATTGGTATTTTGTGTGTGAATTTTTTTTTCACATTGTTTAGAAAAACTCTTCCATCTACCCGACTCTTTCAGTCCATGTTTTGGTCATAGTGTGGCATGAGACTTCAGTTCTCTTACGGGAAGTGCATGAGACGTGCAGACAGAGTCTCATGGTTGATCATAACGTGGTATTTTGGAAGTGCCACAGCACTATAACTTAATCTGTTTCCTCTTTTGAAGACTGTGTGGTTAGGAGACTCCTGTTGAATTTCCAGTCAGCACCTCATTTTACATAAACACAACAACTAAACTTACTACAGCAAAGGTTTTTTGTTTTTTGTTTTGTTTGTTTGTTTTTTTACTGCACTTTGTGAACCAATAAAACAAGTTAAGGTGACAAAATATCTGAATTAATTTTGGGAACCTAAGCTTACGGGAATCACACTACTGCATATGCCAGAGATATTTCATCACTTTGAAATGATACAGCATTTCTGCATACCTAAGAAAGGCCAATTCCAAAGAAGGTCATGGAGTTTACACTGGGGAAGTGAAAGATATTTGGCCACATGCTAATAATCCATTTTAAAAATCACAAAAACTGCACAGGTTCATCTGTATGACTGTAGCTGATAATTATTTTACCGTAGGGACAACGGTTTCAGAAAATATGGGTTTTATAATAAATATTTCTGTTATGATTGAATGTTTTAATGATACATATTTTGCTTTAGAAAAACAAAAATAAATTTGGTCATTCTTGTCACTTTAATTCTAAAAATTGAGAATTATTTCTAAATAATAAATTAGGACTGACATTTTAACACATGAATCTAGTGTGATTAATGATTTAAAGACAATAAAACTGAGTAACCATGACTCTTGATATGTTTACAAATTCTGTTATAATTGATTTTCCAACAATTAATTCAAGTAATTCAAGCTTGAAGTATCATCTTCATGTTTATGCACATCCACAGTCAGTCCACCTGTTTTTAAAACTTGTTGTAAACCATAGGCCAGTGATAGTCACATGTTCAGTGATATGAAAATAAAACATACAGTATATTGAAGTGCATATTAACATACAGTTTAGCCTGATTAACTGTACACTCATCTGCCAAAATAAATGTATTTGCTTTTTTTTTTAAAGCAGTTGTACAATGTTCAGTAGTGTACAAATGTCCTATATATAAAACATTTAAAATTATTTATTCTTATTTAAACTTATTTTAAATAAAAATAATCTAAAAAAAAAAATATGCAACTAAAATGTGTACCAAAATGACCAAAATATCTGAAACTCCACTAATTTAAGTTGTTTCTGACTCTCACAGGCAGTAATTGTCACCCCAAGATTACGTTTTAATATGACAGCAAGCTGCACACAATTAGGAGGTAGAGAAGGAAGTGTGTTCTGCACGGGTGCAGAGGACTGATGATTACACGTGAGGCAGGAATGGACTCATGGGTGATGCCGTGCTGATACCCAGCACAAGTCTTATGACTCTCTTCCCTATATTTTTGAGCAAAACACAACTCATGCTACCCTTGTTGTATGCCTCTTAAGGTGGTGTGCTTAATTAGATTTGTGGATTTTATTCATTATACTGATTACACTATCAGTGGCTGAATCTTATGAAAACTGTCAAGAACATGTCCATGTCAGAAGAAAGGGTTAAGAAATTATGCTTTGCTCAAAGAATACTTTTGCACTGTAATATTGTAGAGTGCTGCAGGGATGACATAGTTTTGTAGGCCAAACCCCAGAAATGAGTATAATTTAGCACTTCCGGTTCCATCGTCCTGAAGTCAATATGTTTTTTAAATTGATTTTGGATAAATGCCTAAAATACGGTCAACACAAGCTTAACAAGAATATTTTCATGGTTTTATTCTGTAACATTAAATACATCAGTAATATCCACTTGTGATTTTTTAAAAGCTTATACTTGTCTTAGAAAAGGTTGTTGTTAGCAGCTGGCCAAATCAGATTACAGAAGTTATTGTGACAGTAAGCATCGTCACACTGAACTGGTAAACTAATCTACTCATAAGTTGATTTCACAGCATTGTTGTGTATATATTATAATCACACTCTTGCAAACTATTCTAACTCAAACTGTCAGGGAAAATGTTTTTTTAAAACAGAGACTGAAATAGTCTGAAGCTTGATGGTGGTGATGTTGAAGTCATGTGACTGTGGTGTAGTTATTTTTATAGCTAGAGTCTTAGCTTTTTACTTCTGCCGATTGTATTAAGGCTTCAATGTTCATGAACATTGTTTTGATTGTGAAGATTATTATGATGAACAAAACATGTAAGAATCATAAAGATTTGTTGGTCACAGAGCAATAATCCAAAATCCAATAGAAATATCTTATTGGGTTTTAGTATTTGTAGGTGCTTCACAATTCCATAGAAGAATTAACATCTGAATAACCTTTATTTTTTACAAAAGGTACTTTGTGGTAATTTATTATTTAATAAAACACTCAACACTAAGTTTCGGGAGCAAATGTGCAATGTCATGGAGAATATGTCACAGTGTGAAAAAAAAAAAAAAAAATTGTAATTCTCCTAAAACAGGCTTCATTTTTTTATGGCAATAAATCATTAATATTAATTGTTCAAAGATTATGACTGTTTCACTTCAACCACACTTCACAATTTTTTGTCTTTTAATGTTTATTTTTATACGAAAAAGGTTATTAAGATGTCAACACTGCTGTGTAAAGGAAATAAAAATAACAGTTTTTTTCACATTTATCTTTGTCATGTCCACCAAAGCCATAATTTAATCAAAGTGTGTTTAATCAAAATAATTTAATCAAAAAGTGTGAAAATATGATTTAATTTATGTGTATTTAAGAGAAAAATAAAATGTTAGGTGTGAATTTAGTTGTAGATGAGTCTGCTATTTTATTTCAAGCAACATCTTTTCAAGTTTTCATCTTTTCAGTTCTTATGCATTTCCTGAAAATTTAACCCATGACAAAATACTTAACAACTGACCATAAACATTTATTGTTTTTTAGCCTAAGAGATATATCAGTGTCCCACTAATCTTTATACCACCCACCCTGCTCTCTAGATATTGGCATCTGCCAATTGCAAAGGAGAAAAACAACCAAGAATACATAGTAAAATTAATGGGGGGGGGGGGGGGGGTAGTAGTACTTGTAAATTAAACAACCAACGCTGATACTGCAAACATTAATTTACCATCTGGAGAGTTTGCCATCTTTGCCCACTGCTGTTTGTAATCGTGGCACAGTGTTCTCAATGGCAGGACCCATGGTTACACGGCATCAGCCCATGAGGCCAGTCAAAAGTCATGTAGATATTAATGAGTGTAATGGTGTCTGTTCTGCCTGCTGACCTCCAGTGTTTGTTTTTGTATTAATCGGGAACACATGCGTTACCTGAACCCTCTCCTCACACTCCAACATGCCACGTGGGTGGCAAAGGATTGAAAACAACACCTCGTAGTGCAGCAAAAACAACCGTGTGTGTGTGAGCGTGTTTCCTTCCCCTGCTTTGTTACTTCACTCCAATACACTCCGTTCACTAAGGCTTTTAGGCCACGCTCTCAAAATGCAATAACAACACTGACCAATAACAAGCATGTTTGCTAATAACAAATTTATTTGCCGCACTGTAAAGGATATAACTTTCACCAACTACTCTGCTCTCACGAAAGCCTTTGTCGACAGCCAAACATGTTATTTCCATTTATGAGTTAATGCTAGGTATTTACATTCTAAGTCAATGAACAAACTTGGAAAACCATGAAGTTTTTTTTTTGTATGTTTTGCATGGTAAAGCATCATCCTAATTCAGTGCTAGCTCTTTGTGTTTAACATGGACACTAAGGTCTGTCTTTATTTTGTGTGATTGCTATTTTGCAGTTTGATAACTGGATGACAATCATGTTTTTCTGTTTTCTTCTTTAGTACAGTTTGAAAAACATAATTTAGATCCATGGCAGCTAACAGGAAGCATCAGTTAAATATTTTTGGCAGAGAACTCCAAATCAATTTTGTGAATCATTTGTTTGGACGGCTCATTTAAATGAGTTATTTGAGTCATCGCACAATAGTGTTAACAGAAGTCCTTGTATGCCATTTTTATATATTTTTCATACATTTATTTGTGTAGTGAACTTCATATTTTGTTAAATACTGCTTTTTATGACCATGCTTTCAATTACGCTACATGGGTTGTGTCAAAAGTTGCAACGTTTATGATTCCAGTGTGTCACCCACACAATAATGCTTAGTGAATCAGTTCTGATGTTTTTACTAACCAAATATGGCACACTGATTTTGATTTGTGGAAACTAATGTCCCTTGTAAAAAAGAAGTGTGCTTAATTATATCGATCATAATGATCATGACTACTTCATGACATTAATTATGTAGTGTACTTCATGACTGTTTCTAAACACATACTTATACACTCTTTGTTTAATCATTATGTTTTAGCATTACATTTAAAGTTAATATATTAAATGTACTAATGTAAGTGTATTTAAAATTTTTCTCAGCACAGCAGTACACTTTAACTATATCAAAGAAAATAGAGGAAATTATAAAATTACATTTGAAGTTGTACTTAAGTCCTACTTAAATGGGTTAAAAACACTCTAATGTTCAGCTAATTGCATTTGATATAAATTTAAACTATAATACTTTTTAGGTTATTTGCAAATAATATGCAATTAAATGTCCAAACCTTACATTCAGTTTATACTTATTTAACTACTCTTTTGTAATTCTTTTGCACAAGGGGTGTGCTAGACACATACCCCTATGAATTTGCTGCAGTGCAAGAGGCATGTTTACTTGTAATCCACCAAAGAAATAACATGTGCAGGTTTGAAATTACATAATGGTGAGTAAATATTACTAGATTTTTTTTTTTTTTGGTGAAATGTTCCTGTAACACTACGGGCTTGGGTAAAGTCAAGCAGTTTTAAATACTGACGAGGGAGTTGTGGACTACTAGCTGATCACAAATGAGAAACTGATGGTGCCTAATGCACAAGAAAGAGAGAGAGAGAGAGAGAGAGAGAGAGAGAGAGAGAGAGAGAGAGAGAGAGAGAGAGTACAGAGAGAGAGAGAGAGAGTACAGAGAGAGACAGAGACAGAGACAGAGAGACAGAGCACAGGGCCAAACAATTAATCCTGGAGAAATATGTTATGTTGGCTCCATCTCAGCCCATCTGCTGTGAGTCTCTGCCTCCTCAGCAGATTTCTGGAGTGAAGGGAAATAAGTAATAAGCAGAGTCTTCATGAGTCGCCCACTGCTGAGATACACACAGGTGCTTCAAGACCAGAGCTTGAGAAACTGTACCAACACTCCAAACCTGATCCATCATTTACAGCACTAGAATTACTCAAACAAATCTACTAGAGAAGCAAAAGTACTGAACTCAGCCTGTCACAGCATCTGGAAACTTTTTAAATGTGACATGAGAAACACAAGCCTATCAGACACTTTAATTTTGGCTAAATAGAAATGTAAAAAATGTTTGAGCCATGTTACATAACATTTTGTGCTGGTGTTATATCTAAAAAAATTAAGTAAGCATCAACTACACGCCCTATATTTGATTGTTAGCATGTTACTTAGCTCTCTCTTTCTATCTCTTCTGGCTGCTCGCTTAGGGGTTACCACAGCAGCATTATCTGCACAGCCATTTGGCCCTGGTTTTATGGCAAATGCCTTTTACTGACGCAACCCAGTACATCTTGTGCAGCCCCGCTCAAGACACACTTAAGCCTGGAATACACTACGCGATTTTTACCCCGATTTACAGTCTGGAGAAGTTGAGGCTAGTTGCTGAAAGTCAGAGCCAGTCTGCAGATTTGAGTTGACAGATGATGGTCACAGACTCCGATTTTTTAGCTTCAGATTTTGATTCCATCCAGTCGGAGGATATCAAACATGTTTGATATTTTCAGCCGATTTTAGAACACATATTGTTTTCATTTGTTATGCGTCTCCTAGCAACAAGGCGAACGTTTCTGCATGAGTTTTTGTGATCGGAACTATTTCAAAGTCAGCTAGTGTATTATCCTCAGTCGTGTAGTGTATGATGGCCAGTTTTCCTCTGTCACTGTTTACAAAGTCAGTAAGTGTATGATGCCTATTGTTTAAAAAATCTGGTAACACTTTATAATAACGTTCAGTTGTAAGTCATTTATAAGTGGTTAGTTAATGATAAAATAATGATTTGCAAAACATTCATAAATGTTTAATAAGTGATATGCTAACAATTTGTGTATGTATTGTTAATTCATTTACTAGTAATTTACAAGTAATTAGTTAATGATGAACGAATCATTTACAAAACATGACTATGCATTCATAAATGATTAATAAGTGATATGTTAGTATTTTTATGTTTTGTAGATTAAGTTATAAATCATTTACAAGTGATTAGATAATGATGAACTAATAATTTACAAAACATGACTATACATTCACAAATGATTAAGTAATATGCTAACAATTTACAAATCTGTCATAAGTTATCTTAAAAAATAGCATATCATGAAATAATCAAACAGATCCTTAGTAAGTAGTTAATATGTTACTAGTTAATATATTTGTCACTTAAAAATAATTAAAATATCAATCATTTAAATGTTTATCCTTGACTGAAGATCGCATCATGAATAAATCATTTACAAATCTTTCTGCATCCCCTAATCTAAATTGTAAACAATTCATCAGTTATAAATGTTTTACTCATTATTCAAAGGTCTTTCACCCAGTGTGTATACCCACCTGACACCCACACAACCTGGAACCGGCAGGTTTGTAAAACATTTACAACTGATGAGTAGTTTACACTTTAGATTAGGGGATGCAGAAAGATTTGTAAATGATTTATTCATGAATTTACACAACAGCTTTTGAATACTTTGAAGTGTGTACTGCAATGTAAGGGCTGACTGGTGAGGGTAAAGATGTCTTCTCTGGCAAACATGAGCTGCGCCCCAAATGACGCACTATACACTCTGCACTTATTCACTATGTGCTTATGCACTATGCACCATGTAGTGTATGGATTATATAAGGTTATTTTGTATTTTATAACACCCTAAAAAAAAGTTCACAGGAAACTCAATTTTTTTTTCATATCAGCTTCAAATTTGGAATAACTTATTTAGATGTAAGGCTTCAAATTGATATCAAATTTAGGATAAAACCTGTTATGTAAAATATGTATTTGATATAAAATATAATAAAAATTGCACAGTGTATTTTCTTTACAGTGAATTTATATTTCTGTAAATTGTTAATACTTTATTTATTTATTTTTTTAATTCTGCTTCTGCAATAATCTGCTGATTGTTTTCTTTAAAAAGAGGTAGTAACTAGTTTTTTAACCATTTACTAAGGATCTGTTTGATTATTTTATTATATGCTATTATTAAGATAATTTATGACAGATTGGTAAATCGTTAGCATATTACTTACAATAAAATGAACATATCACTTATTAATAATTTATAAACACAGTCATATTTTGTAAATAAATGAATTAACAAAACATACACAAATTGTTAGTGTCACGTATCTGGTCTATCCTGTCATCATGAACTCTTGCACCACACTTCATGGACTTCATTCCCCACAAGCCACTGCACTAATCACTGCATTCACCTGCTGTCACTTTACTGATTACCACTCACAGCTGCACCTCATCACACTGACTGCATTTAAGCTTCTCACACACACACAACCACTCTGCGAAGTCTTACCGTTCCCTATGGTCGTAATTCCGAGCGTTTTCCCTTGTGTTGGTTTCCCTGTGTATGACTCTGGACTGTGTACCCCGCTGACGATTCCTGCTACCTGCCATTGCGACCATTGCCTGTGTATCAAACTGTTTCCTGGATTTCCTACGTTGTTCCTGTTTTCCGGTGATCATTCCTGCCTGTTGACTATTCTCAATAAATGCTGCTAATGGATCCGCACGTCTCTGACCCTCCGTGTGACAGTTAGCATATCACTTATTAATCATTTGTGAATGTTTTGTAAATGATTATTTCATCATTAACTAATCACTTATAAAAGACTTACAACTGAACGTTGTTATAAAGTGTTACCTACTATAACATACATAAAACACAAAACAAAAACAAGAGTAAAAATATTCCACCTTTAATTAAAATTAACTATTTTAATATTTTTAGTATTTATAATCATGATTTCTCTCAACTCCATCCATTAAGGATTAAGTTGAGGATGAAAATCTGGATGAAATTTTTTTTTTACTGAGATTATCGTAATGCTCTCTTTGCTCTGTGCAATAATTCAAGATGAATTTGGAGGCATTTGTATTTCTAAAGGGGGCTCCAGGATCCCGGGGGCAGATACCCAATCACACGTGTTCTAACCAGATGCGATGTCACAGCATGCTAAAAAAGGTAAAAAAAATAAAAATAAAAATAAAAAAAAGTATTTTTTTTCCTAACCAGCCTTTATACATGACAGAGATTCTATTTTACCTACGCTTTCTATTTCTGTGACTTTGTAGATGATAATCTCTGATTAGGTACTGATTATGTACTATTATATTATTTAATGTTAAAAATGTGTAATGTTGGTTATAATATCATTTTGTGTGTTCTCAGTCATACTGAAATCAACAATGGATAATTTACCTCAGATCTTAAAAATAAATTAAAGGAAACATGAACGCTAAACTGTGAACTCTCTGTGTTGCAGCCTGTTACTACAATTGTTTAAATTATTATTTTTTCTCATTAATCTACACTCTGTACCTCATAATGACAAAGTAGAAACTGAATTTTAGAAATGTCTGTAAATTTATTAAAAAGAAAAAACTGAAATATCACATTTACATAAGTATTCAGACCCTTCACAACAACATTTGAAATTTAGCTCAGGCGCCTCCCATTTCTCTTCATCATTGCTGAGATGTTTCTACACCTTGATTGGTGTCCACCTGTGGTAAGTTAAATTGATTGGACATCATCTGGGAAGGCACACACCTCTCTATAAAAGGCCTCACAGCTGACAATGCATATCAGAGCGAAAACCAAGCCATGAGGTCAAAGGAAATGGCTGCAGAGCTTAGAGACAGGATTGTATCGAGGCACAGATTCTGCTGCACTGAAGGTTCCCAAGAGCACAGGGGCTTCCATAATTGTCAAATGAAAGAAGTTTAGCACAACCAGGACTCTTCCAAGAGCTGGTCACCCAGCCAAACTGAGAAATTTATGAAGAAGGGCCTTGTCTAGACTGGTGACCCAGAACCTGATGGTCACTCTAGTTGAGCTCCATGATAATATATGCATATGGGAGAAACCTACAGAAGGACAAACATCACTGCAACACTCCACTGATCTGGGCTTTATGGAGGTGTGGCAAGACTCAATCCCCTCCTCAGTGAAGACATATGAAAACACACTTGGAATTTGCAAAACAGCGCATAAAGGCTCTGAGAAACAAAATAATCTGGTCAGATGAACCTCAATTCTAAGCATCATGTTTGAAGGAAACCAGCACTGCTCATCACCTGAAGAGCACCATCCCAAAAGTAATGTGTGCTGGTGTTTTTCAACATCAGGGACTGAGGTACTCGTCAGAATAGAAGAAAAGCTTAATGCACCAAAATATTGAGATAGCCTTAACTCGTAATTAAAAGATACACTTAAAAAGTCAAAATAACAAGATAAAAAGTCAAAATTATGTCTTTAAAAATTGTAATTACAAGATAAAAAGTTGAAATTATGACATAAAATCAAAATTATGACTTACTTAATAAAAACCTAGTCCAGAGCATTCAGAGTCTCAGACTGGGCCGCAGGTTCACCTTCCAACATGACAACAATCCTAAGCACACAGCTAAGGCAGTACAGAAATGGCTATGGGACAACTCTGTGAATATCCTAGAGTGGCCCAGCCAGAGCCCTAATTTGAACCCTATCGAACATCTCTGGAGAGACCTGAAAATGGCTGTCCACCGATGGTCCCCATCCAACCTGACCAAGCTTGAGAGGATTTGCAAAGAAAAATGGCGGAAAATCCCCCAATCCAGGTGTGCAAAGCTTGTTGCGTCAAACCCAAAAAGACTCAAAGCTGCCAAACTGCTGCCAAAGGTCGTTCAACTAAGTACTGAGTAAAGGGTCTGAATACTTATGTAAATGTGATATTTTAGTTTTTTCTTTTTTAACAGTTTACAAGTGCATTATGAGTGTAAATTAATGAGAAGGAAGGAATTTAAACAATTGTAGTATCAGGCTGCAGCATAAAATTTTAAAAAGTGAAGGGGGTCTGAATAGTTTCTGAATGCACTGTATTTTTTAATTACGTTATGGTATAATATTTACGAATTACGATGTACTGCACTGAGCTGGCAAAGAGAGCTCCGCCCATACACTCTTCTGATTGGCCGTGGTTTTAGATGGATTTTATTGTGCCTTGTCTGATGTGGATCTGATTTTGTCACTGAAATCTTATCACATCTGCTTAGATCACAGTGAGTTCCGTCTAAAATCACATTTTGGCTAAACTGTTCTGTGGGATGGGGCAGAAATCAGATCTGAGGGTGCAATGCCACCTTTTGTCCTCTTGGAGCACTGGGTCTGGCTTTTATAAGTATATAATAACATAGTATAAACAAAGTTTTTAAGAATTATAATATTTAAATAAACAGCCAAAAGTCACAATAAAGAATCACAAAAATCAGCCTCTCACAGAAATAAATTAAACTCTTATATGAAGCTTTTCTGTGTTTAGAATTAAATAAATAATAAAATTAAACACTTAAAATAATCTGCTGGTTAGAGCTGTGGCATAGTGTATTCCTCATGTTCAGGACACAAAACACATCCTCTCTCATCGGTATTATTATTATTATTATTATTATTTTTACTATAATAGTATTCATTAATATTTGTATCAAGACTTTGTTGTGTTTTTCTTACAAGTAAAGACTATGCAAACTTTCACTGAGCCATTTCAGTGAAAAGGGGATAACTGATAACAAATATAACACACAAATACACAGATAAAAAATAAATAAATAAATAAATACATATATATATATATATAATGAAGACATAAATAAAGTAAAATAGAAAAAGGAACCTATGGTCTTGTTTAACCTTTCAGTCAATAAAATTACATCATGGAATTGGTTCCAAAGCAAAATAATAGTTATTTTTTGCTTTATTAGTAAAGCTACTTTTCACTATAAGTAAAAAAATGAATAAATAAAATAAAAGAGCTTATTAACAGTTTGGTGAGTTATGGCTCCACAGCTCAGGTCGCTTTAACCTGAGATTCTATTCTGGCCTTCTCATGTTCCCTGAAGAACGTCTCCAGAGAGAACAGGTACCACAGGATGGAGATTAAAGCCATACAGGACCAAATTTTAGAAAATCTCTAATATATTGTCATAATATGTAATAATGTGACATTTTTTCCAAGTAAAAGAGGACTTTTGCCAAAATTAAGGGAACTGATTTTATTTGTCCCCCAATATTGTAAGGCTAAAACATTAAACCATGCCTGACCTACGGGTTACACTGCCGTGATGTGAATTACCCATTTTGCCTCAACTGCCACATGGTTAATTCAAAGGTGTTTACCACAGGTTGTGTCTCAATGATCTCATGTGGTCTGCAAGCTCGTTCCGTGTTGTTCTCCTAGCTGCAGTCTCTCTGTGTGAGCGCCGCAGGGCCGGGCCGAGCGGGATGCACAGCGGGAACCGTTGAGCTGTAATTCAGGGGACAGATGAAGGCCTGCTGCTGCTGAATTAGAGATCCAGACTGCTGGAGACACTCTAATTTGCCCTGCCATGTGCAAAGGCATGCGTGGCTCGGAGCACTGGCCTGATCGCATGATTAGCGGGTTTGGCTTGGTTTTAAAGTGGAGGATGAGTCTATTAGAAAACACATGAAGGGGGATTTAAAAATGTGACCCTGGACCACAAAACCAGTCATAAGGTTAAATTTGACAAAACTGAGATTTATACATCACACGAAAGCTCAATAAATAAGCTTTCTATTGATGTATGGTTTGTTAGGATAGGACAATATTTGGCCGAGATACATCTATTTGAAATCAGAAATCTGAGGATCCAAAAAAAATCAAAAATACTGAGAAAATCACCTTTAAAGTTGTCCAAATTAGGTTCTTAACAATGCATATTACAAATCAAAAATTACATTTTGATATATTTACAGTAGGAATTTTACAAAAAATCTTCATGGAACGTGAACTTTACTTAATTTCTTAATGATTTTTGGCATAAAACAAAAATCAAAAATTTTGACCCATACAATGTATTTTTGGCTATTGCTACAAATATACCCCAGCGACTTAAGACTGGTTTTGTGGTCCAGGGTCACAAATGGTTTTGCCAAACAAAAAGCATATTGGTTGGCGGTAATGGGAAGCTGTGAAAATAAAGTGAAAATGATTAATAGACTATAATACAAAACATTATCTCACCATATAGTCCAGTATAGCCAAATATGATCTGTGCGAGATTTTGCATTATTTTTGCTGAACATTAATGGATAGAAATTACTGCCTCCTGAAATGTAAACCACACCACTGTTACATGAGTTTACTGCTGAATTTTACTGCTGAATTTCACTGCTGTTGCATCGAGAACCCAGAAAAAGAAGTTATGTGAGTGCAGAAACAGAAAAACAGCAGAGAACAAGCCTTCCTACAGGAAATGAAATGTAATTAATCAGAGCAGGATGATTATTCTTGAGCTGTGTGGTTTTTTTTTTTAATGTAAGCATGAAAACTGAAGCCAAGCCCTAAACCTAAATGTCAGTGTGGTATGCAAATGAGATTGTATGAATTCATATGAATAAGCCATCATTTTGCCAAAACGTAAAATACAGTAGTACAGTAATGAATTGCCATTTAGTCTTCTTTTTGGTGTTTAAAACCTTTGGATTGACATTCATTGTATGGGTGAAAACATTTGAAAGAATATTTCAATCATGTTCTTTTGAGTTAAATTCTTTAATTCATTAATTTGGAAAACACAAGGTTGAGTAAATGATGGCAGAATTTACATTTTTTAATGAGCTACCCATTAGGGTTTGGCATGTACAGTAAGTTATCCCGCATGCTTGTGCCATAGACATGAATTATCCTTGAAATTATGTATCTTAAACCATTTTAAAGAATGTAACCACATTAAATGCATTCTATGATTCAAAAATCAATTTATACATCAAACAGTGAAAGTAGTTTTCCTTTATTGCAGAATTCAGCAAGTCCAGAGAGGTTCAGCAAGTCTCCAGTTTCTAGAATGAATGGGGTTGGGAACACAATCCTAACACTATAGCGACATATTCCCAAGACATTCAAAGCAAAGCACAGTCGACGGCCCTCCTCCGAGATCCACAGCTGAAATCATCAGATCATCCCATCTTACAATCACACTTAGACACTTATACATGTCAGACAGTGAGCTAGACATTTGAATTGAAAGCATGTTATCACAAATAGAATTTGTACTTACAGTACATTGGGAAGTGCAGCTGTGTATTGTCTGAGGAATGCTCTGAGATGAGTAATAAGAGGTGTACTGGCCTCTGGGCAATCCGAGTCTGGTTTCCGTGGTGAGAGGTGTCCACAGTAAACCCCACACCTGGGAAAGAGTGAAAGACCTGCAGCTCTAATTAGCAAACGAGGGAGACACTTAAGTTTGGAGGTAAGTGACTGCCAAAGGGGACTTGTTAGTTTGAGCACTACTAAAGAAAGCACACTGTAAAAAGCATCTGAAAAGTGGTTTGTGTAATAACATCTAAATGAACAGGTTTTAGTTCCCCTTTCAGTCGAATCACTTCGACGTTACATTGGGCAAGATCCCAATGTAACGTCTCCATTCCCTCCTTCAGGGAACGAGGGTTACCTACGTAACCTAAACGTTCCCCTTTCAGTCGAATCACTTCGACGTTACATTGGGATCTTGCTTGACAGAAATGAAAATTGGCGAGTGGACGTGCGTGCCGACCACGCCCCCGTACATACGGGTATATAAGATGGCGGCGCGCACCACTCAGTCAGACTTTTGCTTCAGAGCCGATGCCTCGAGCTTCTTCTGACGCTGTAAAGACGAAGGAAAAACTTCTAGAGTTCTTCGGAGTTCATGCTCCCTCCCGCCGGTGTGCTGCCAAATCTAAGAGAGTGATTTTCACAAAAAGAGCTTTATTGGCGGCCGCCGGCGTGGTCCCCGCGGGCAGCCGTTTTCACGGCTATAAGAAGCCTCTTGCAACCAGCGAGCAGCCCCGGCGAGTGCACACTGCCCCGCAGTTCCTCCCTGGGCAATCCGGGGTCACAAAAGAGCAATTTCTCGCGGCCGATCAAACGTTCTTTTCAGAATGGCTCTTCGGCCGTGCGTTTCTGGGTGTGGTAGTTTCCTTACTCCTGCGGACGGACATGAACGCTGCCTCATGTGCTTGGGCTTTGAGCACGCTCAGGCAGCGTTCACGGATGGATCATGCCCGCACTGTGAGAGCATGTCCATGGCCACGCTGAAGTCCCGCCGCTCGTTCGCGAGCCGGCTCCCCCCGCCTCCCTCCCACGGCCGGCTGTTAAACCGTCAATGTTTTTCGGCCGCTGCGAGGAGGCCCGGGGGGGACATCCAAGTCATAGTAGAGAACGTTCCGCCGGCCCAGAAACCCCCCGCGGTCGCTGCCCCTTCAGAGGCGGACGCCGAACTGTCGGCTATGCTCCTCCGGGCGGCCAGGGGGATAGGCTTGGAGGTTCCCAGTGAGCGTCCGGCCGATCCCTCTAGGCTGGATGACTGGTTCCTGGGGAGGGCACCGGCGGCACCGCCACGCTCTCCCCCGGTTCCTTTCTTCCCGGAGGTGCATGAGGAGCTGACAAAATCGTGGCGCGCTCCGTATTCGTTTAGAGCGCGCTCCAGCTCCTCTCCCCTCGCCACTCTCGATGGCGGGACAGCCAAGGGGTACGTGGCGATCCCCCAGGTTGAGCGCGCTGTGGCGGTGCACCTTTGCCCGAGCGGCGCTGCCACCTGGCGGGGTCGTCCGCGTCTCCCTTCCCGAGCGTGTAAGCTCTCCTCCGGCCTTACGGAGCGGCCTTTTCACGCCGCCGGGCATGCTGCCACTGCCCTGCATGCCATGGCTACACTCCAGGTGTACCAGGCGCAGGCTCTTGAACAACTGCACGAGAGTGGTCCTGACTCCGCGCCGCCACCGACTTCGCCCTCCGGGCCACGAAGGTCATGGCGCGTTCCCTTGGTCAGGTGATGTCCACCTGCGTGGTCCAGGAACGGCACCTATGGCTGACCCTGGCTCAGATGGCAGAGGCCGACAAAGCTCGCTTTCTCGACTCTCCTGTCTCCCAGGGCGGCCTATTCAGTGACACCGTGGAGGACTTCGCCCAGCAGTTCTCCACGGTCCAGAAGCAGACGGAGGCCATAAAACATATCCTGCCCCGCCGCGAAGTAAGAACAACCTTTCTGCCGCCGGGGCCCCCGTCTCCGCCTGCTCGTCGCCGAGGGCGCCCCCCCACGGCTCCTCAACCAACTCCAGCTCCGTCCCCTGCTGAGGTCCATGAAGCGAGACTCGCAGCCCGACGTCGAGCTCCCCGTGGGAGAGGGGCGCCGCCCGCTTCTCAGGGTCCTGCGAAGAACACCCGCAGGCGAGCTACGAAGCGTCCCTGAGACGGGCACCCCAGAGGTGAAGAAATCTGCTCTTTTGGGGGCGAGAACATCTGCGTCCCCACTCCCGGTGGAGGGCCGGGAGCTGCTGTGCACTCATATAACATCGCGGTACCCACAAAGTCACAAAAAGAGCTGAATTTCTCACCGGGTTTCCTTCCTGAGCAGTGTTTCCACTCCTCGGAACCAGACTCGGAGCTGGATGTCGCCAGCGCGGGAACCAGGGAAGAAGGTAAGTGCTGCTCAATGCAGCCAGACTTTTCTCCAGGACGTTCATCCTTCTGGGATCAGTCCCCTTACCCTCCCCCCCCCAGGGTGCCCCACCGTGGTCACGTCGGTCAACGTTCCCTTGATACCCCTGTCGACTCGGCTGGGAGCCTGGCTTCAGCTTCCCAGCCCTTCGCAGTGGTTGATACGGACGGTACGTCTCGGCTATGCGATTCAATTCGCCAGGCGTCCCCCCAGGTACAGAGGCGTGTTTCACACTACGGTTCAATCAGATACAGATGCGTGCGGAGGTTGCAGTCCTACTGGCGAAGGATGCAATCGAGCCTGTCCCTCCAGCCGAGATGAAGTCAGGGTTCTACAGTCCCTTCTTCATCGTGCCCAAAAAGAGCGGTGGGTTAAGACCCATCCTGGATCTCAGAGCACTGAATCGGTCCCTTCTCAGGCTGCCGTTCAAGATGCTCACCACGAGGCGCATACTCACATGCATCCGCCCCCAGGATTGGTTTGCAGCCATCGACCTGAAGGACGCATACTTTCATGTCTCGATTCTTCCTCGACACAGACCCTTTCTACGGTTTGCTTTCGAGGGTCGGGCATATCAGTACAAGGTTCTCCCGTTCGGCCTGTCCCTCTCTCCCCGCGTCTTCACGAAGGTCGCGGAGGCAGCCCTGTCCCCTCTTTGGCAGGCAGGCTTTCGCATCCTCAACTATCTCGACGACTGGCTCCTCATAGCTCACTCGCGAGATCTGTTGTGCGAACAGAGGGACCTGGTGCTCCAGCACCTCAGCCGTCTGGGCCTTCAGGTCAACCGAGAGAAGAGCAAACTCTCCCCGGTGCAGAGGATCTCTTTTCTTGGTGTGGAGCTGGACTCGGTCGAAATGACAGCCCGCCTCACCAACGAGCGCGCGTTGTCGGTGCTGAAGTGTCTGGGAAAGATCAGACACAAGACAGCGGTTCCTCTCAAAACATTTCAGAGGCTCCTGGGGCATATGGCAGCTGCAGCCGCGGTTACGCCGCTGGGCTTGCTTCATATGAGACCGCTTCAGCGCTGGTTACACGATCGAGTCCCGAGATGGGCATGGCACCGTGGCACACTCCGGATTGGCGTTTCCCCGCAGTGTTGCCGCCTATTCAGCCCGTGGTCCGACCCTGCTTTCCTACGGGCAGGGGTGCCCCTGGGACAGGTGTCCAGGCATACCGTGATCTACACAGATGCCTCCTCCATGGGTTGGGGTGCTGTATGCAATGGGCAAGCAGCATCGGGCTCCTGGACAGGACCTCGACTGCAGTGGCACATCAATTGCCTCGAGTTGCTGGCAGTGTTTCTGGCCCTTCGCCGCTTCCGACCGGTGTTGCGTCAGAAACACGTGCTTGTTCGTACCGACAGCACTGCGACCATAGCTTACATCAACCGCCAGGGTGGTCTTCGCTCCCGTCGCATGTCTCAACTCGCCCGCCATCTGCTCCTTTGGAGTCAAACGTGGCTGAAATCGCTACGTGCCGTTCATATTCCGGGGGAACTCAACCGTGCAGCCGATCAGCTCTCACGGCAGTCCACCCACCCCGGAGAATGGCGACTCCACCCCGAGACAGTCCAGCTGATTTGGAGCCATTTTGGGGAGGCCCAGATAGACCTGTTTGCCTCCCCCGAATCCTCCCACTGCCAGCTGTTCTATTCCCTCTCCGAGGCTCCCCTCGGCAGGGATGCACTGGCACACAGCTGGCCTCCGGGGCTCAAAGCACGCTTTCCCCCAGTGAGTCTCCTTGCACAGACCCTGTGCAAGATCAGGGAGGACGAGGAGCAGGTACTGCTGGTTGCGCCACATTGGCCCACCCGGACCTGGTTCCCAGAACTCATTTCCCTCGCAGCAGCCCCTCCCTGGAAAATCCCCTTGAGGAAAGACCTCCTCTCTCAGGGGATGGGCACAATTTGGCACCCGCGTCCCGATTTGTGGAACCTGCACGTCTGGCTCCTGGACGGGACGCCTCAGACCTCGCTGGCCTTCCACAGGCCGTGATTAACACGATCACTCAGTCCAGTTATGCACTGAGGTGGGGTCTGTTCGTCGACTGGTGTTCCTCTCGTACAGAGGACCCCCAGAGATGCACGATTGCAGTTGTGCTTTCCTTCCTGCAGGAGAAGTTGGAGCGCAGGCTGTCCCCTTCGACTCTCAAAGTGTACGTCGCAGCCATCGCGGCGTATCACAATGCAGTGGATGGAACATCCCTAGGTAAGCACCCATTGGTCGTGAGGTTCCTCAGAGGTGCCAGGAGGCTCAATCCTCCCAGACCGCACCTCATACCCTCTTGGGACCTCTCCGTCACCCTCCGAGGCCTGCGGGACGCCCCATTTGAGCCTCTCGCCTCAGTCAAGCTAAAATATCTGTCACTTAAGACAGCACTCCTGATGGCGTTGGCCTCCATTAAGAGGGTAGGGGACCTACAAGCCTTCTCTGTCGACGAAACGTGCCTAGAGTTCGGGCCCGGCGATTCTCACGTTATCCTGAGACCCCGGCCCGGTTATGTGCCCAAGGTTCCCACCACGCCTTTCCGCGATCAGGTGGTGAACCTGCAAGCTCTGCCCCTGGAGGAGGCAGACCCAACCGCTGCGCTACTGTGCCCAGTTCGCGCTCTACGTACATGCGTGGACCGCACTTGGCCCTTTAGACGCAGCCAGCAGCTCTTTGTCTGTTTTGGAGGTCAGCAGAAAGGGAATGCTGTCTCTAAACAGAGGTTGGCCCACTGGGTGGCCGAGGCCATCTCCCTATCTTATTTGTTTCAGGGAGAGCCATGCCCCTTAGGACTGCGAGCCCACTCCACAAGGAGTGTTGCCTCGTCCTACGCGTTGGCTCATGGCGCCTCTCTAACTGACATCTGTAGAGCTGCGGGTTGGGCGACACCTAATACCTTCGCCAGGTTCTATAACCTCCATGTAGAGGCCGTGTCCTCCCGTGTCTTAACATAGACATCAGGCAAACGGGAGACCGGCTGGTGCCGGCTTGCTGCGCCATTCCTTCGGGATCCGTGCGCTATTTCCCAGCGGTTCCCTTAAGAAGCGAACCTGGGTCCTCCATGCCCCGCAGTCAGCCTAGTGCAGAGTAGATACTGACTGTGCTCCTGCCGGGTCTCCTTCTCCCCGCAAGGTTGTGGCAAAATATCTCAGTATTTTTCCCCCGGTCAGCCAGAAGGCCGTGGTTTTCCTCGTGTATCCCTAGTTCCTGGATACATCGATTAATTTCATTCCACATGTAAAACATCTCATGTGCTCCGCCCCCCCAACCCCTGCTTCAGTACAACTGGCACCCCTATGGGGTCCCCTACTTCGGCCCCCAGGGCGTTGGGAAGGTTACGCTCGTACCCGTCTGCGGACACGTCCGCTTGTCTGCACGTGGCGTAGGGCGTAACGCAGCGCCAGGTTCGTGGTCTTTTCCATGGGTCTAAGTTCCCAATGTAACGTCGAAGTGATTCGACTGAAAGGGGAACGTCTATGTTACGTAGGTAACCCTCGTTCCCTGAAGGAGGGAACGGAGACGTTACATTCCCCTGCCACGACCTGTCGTCGCGCTGACGCCGGGCTCTCCCGGCTCTTCAGCAAAAGCCTGACTGAGTGGTGCGCGCCGCCATCTTATATACCCATATGTACGGGGGCGTGGTCGGCACGCACGTCCACTCGCCAATTTTCATTGGCCTTTTCAATAAGGCTCAGAGATGATTGGTCTCTCAAGCAAGATCCCAATGTAACGTCGAAGTGATTCGACTGAAAGGGGAACGTCTAGGTTATGTAGGTAACCCTCGTTCCCTGAACGACGTTATTTAGTTATTAGTTATTACTGTATCATCAACCTGACAATTCCAGGTTACTCCATTTGTAATATTTTTTACTGCATATTTAGATTTTTAGTTTACATAAATCTAATTTTGTTCATTATCTGCCATTGTGGGATTTAACTGACAGGTTACAAAAAAAAAAAAAAAAAAAAAATCATGTTTTTTTTTCATGTAAAATAATACTGGTAAAATAATAATAGTTTCGAAAAAAGTTATTCTTATTCTCACCAAGGCTGCATTTATTTGATCCAAAGTACAAAAATAATGACGAAAATAAATATTATTACAATTCAAAATGAACAATACATTTATTACACTATTTATTAATGTTTGTTAATGTTAGTTCATAAAAATACAGTTGTTCATTAGTTCATATTAGTTCACAGAGCATTAACTAATGTTAACAAAAACAACTTGTGATTTTAATAATGTTGAAATTAACATGAACTAAGAATAATAAGTGCTCTAGAAGTATTGTTCATTCTTAGTTCATGTTAAAGGGATAGTTCACCCAAAAATGAAAATGTGATGTTTATCTGCTTATACCCCCAGGGCATCCAAGATGTAGGTGACTTTGTTTCTTCAGTAGAACACAAAAAATATTTTTAACTCAAATCGTTTCAGTCTGTCAGTCATATAATGGCAGTCAATTTTTACCAAATTTTAAGAGTAAAAAAAAACATACACAGCCAAAACCAAATAAACCCCTGCGGCTCGTGGTGATACATTGAGGTCTTGAGACCCATAATGATCTTTCTGTGCAAGAAACTGAACAGTATTTATATCATTATTTACCTCTAATCCACTGGAATGTTCAGCTGTATTCAGGGGCGTGTTTTGTGTTTTGGGGGCCCTTAGCAAGTGGTCCCGGGTGGGCCCCCTAGGTGGATTTTGCAAATGTTTCTGTGGTAGGGATAAGTATTGTTTACATTTTATCACTACTGATACGATACTTATTGATACCGTTATACTACTTTCTATAAGTTGGTGCAAAAATAAATAATGTAAAAAGATGTTGAAAATTTCAAGTTATTTTATTAATGCAGTTTAAATCCCTCTAAACAAACAGAAAATGGCACACAAAGCACCTTTTTAAAATAAAAATACTCTTCAAAGAGAGAGAGAGAGAGAGAGAGGTTTCCTCAGAACAACCACAACATGTTTGAACATCATGCATAGGAGCACAACACAATGGAATAGAGAATTATAGCGTCCCTATTTATATATAATACAATTAACATATTGACTTCATCAGGAAGGAGGCCTGATTGCACCTAAATGTAATTTTCATCTCTGGTTTTATCTACATGATAAAAAGGCTTATTGTTAAAATCTAGAAGTATTAATACTGATACTCCCATCAGGATTTTTACAGACATTCATTCAGGACCTGAAATTCATTTTTGAAACTTGTGTGAATTCCCCTTTTACGTGACTCTTGTTGGAGGGAGGATTTTTTTAAGCGGTTGAGTTTTTTTTTTTTTTTTTTTCAAAATCTGTAATTAAATGTTCAATCATGCTGTGTACTTTTGTTTTCACAATAGACCAATTATGAGCATGTCGTCTCTAGAGAGCGCATAAGTGCTGAATGGTTTAAATACTGGCCAAACTTTAAAAAAAAATTCATATTATAAACTTTATTGGCATGTAAACTGTGACAATTCTTGTTTCAACCGTGCTGTGTGCAGCTTGCTTATAGTGCTGATGCGATGTGGTAGGCTAATTTAAAGCCATTTGCGCATTTTGAAAGGGAAAGACAGAGAGCTTGCGGAGATTTACTCGTGCTGTTTGTAAAATAACGCCTGACAGAAAGTTTCTAATTATTTTGTAAGTTATTTAATAAAGAAATATGAATTGCACCTCACATTTGCCTTAAAATAATTTTACCTGCGCCGGACAGAGATTGAGACGGTGCCGCTGCACATGCCAAACCTCTCACGCAATTAACACAGAAGTATACGGAGATAACGCAGGTATCGATAACAGTATTGCTTGTCCTAAAGCTTATCAGTAGTCCGATATTAAACCAATTACAAAAATGTCCGGTTATGGATTCCCATCGGAAGAAATCGCGTTCCGCGGGGGCCCCCTGAACCATGGGGCCCCACACAATTGCATGGGTTGCGTGGTGCCTAAACACGCTACTGGCTGTATTGAGCACGTTCACAACAGCTGGCGCGCAACGCATCGCAGATAAACATCAATTTTTTATATTTGGGTGAACTATCCCTTTAACTTATGCAGTTAACTAATGAACCTTACTGTAAACAGCATTACCTGCTGATTTGCTGTTTAGAATAATTTCTTCTTATTATCAATGTTGAAAACAGTTGTGCTTCTTAATATTTTTGTGGAAACTGTGATGCATTATTTTTAGGATTCTATGATGAATGGAAAGTTCAAAAGAAATGCATTGGAAATATAAATTGCAAAATGCCTTTAATGTTATCCCTCTGTAATAAACTTTGATCAAACGTTCCAGAATGTCGTAATTATTTAACAGTAAATCAAGATTGAATAAATGTTTCAATTATTTCATTTACAGAAGCTTTACTTATTTAATTTAACTACATTGTGCTTAATATTGTGCTTTTGAATTGAATTCTGAATGCTGTCTGATGCATAA